>NC_133773.1:140912095-140939300 GCF_003597395.2 Chelonoidis abingdonii | reverse complement strand
TGTTTAGCCTAAAATCTCTTTTTATTTCATCTCATTATTTCTATTAATACAATTAACATACAACACATTCTCACGATTATGAAAACTAATGACTACAGAACAATAAACATTCTATATAATTTAAAACAGTGAACAGCAATTTTATTTTTCTAGAACACATTTTAAGTATACTGGCGTGTTTAATCCAGTTACTATGCAACACTGACAGGCCAAGCCAATTGCTTTTCAAACATAATAGGACAAAATGTATTTTTAACAACGTTTTTGTATGGCTTAGTAAATAGTCCCAAACCATCACAAGCTTTCCATTTGGGCTTTGCAATAGGCACTCTGCAGCTCCTTTACTTTAACCCTGCACTGCACCGCGTCCCGGTCATGGCCCCTTTCCAGCATGGCCCTTGAGATCTGCCCATAGGTATTGTAATTCCTACGGCAGATGTGACTGCACAGCTTCCTCCCCCCAAACACTGATGAGGTCCATCAACTCGCCATTGCTCCATGCTGGGGCTCGTTTGGCACATGGAGGCATGGTCACTGATTGATTGCACTCCACACCTGGCTGAGCAAACAGGAAGGGGATTTTTAAAATTCCAGGGGCATTTAAAGGGCGGGTCACCTGAGGCCAGGGCAGTAGAGTGTGAACTGATGAGCAGAGGGGCTGAACAGGTATTCTGGGATACCTCCTAATACCCTGGAGGCCAATTACAGTGCTTTCGGTGGCCACACTTGCGGAGCAGCGCTGCAGCCAGGGAGATGCAGCACTGTATGTGCCTTGCAAGTGTGGACGGTGAGTAAGTTGCAGTGCTGGTGGTGGGTTTACAGCGCTGTAACTCTCCAGTGTAGCCAAGCCCTTATTTCCTTCAGGTTACATCTGAGAGGTGGCCAGTGTAGGGAGAAGCTTGTAGTGCTGTTGCCAAAGCTGTATCTGGTCTGTGAGCAGAGGGGACTTCAGTCTCCAAGACTGTCAATTTGGCATTTTTCATCAATGCTCCTCCTTCTTCCCCCTTTTAAGGAAAAAAGTAAATGTGGCCAGAATGACGACTTTGCACAGGTGGTAAATGTCTGCACTGGCTCACCTCTGCCAATAAAGCTACTGTTAATGGAAATGTTCTTGTTTTCGTGCTGAACAACAAAACGCTAGGAGCCAAGGTAACTCGAATTTTATATCTAAGTTGTGTCATGTGATTGTCCTTCCTAGAACCCATAATATACACACGTCTGAGGGCTGAACTGCGGTGTCAGAAAATAATGAGGTGCCACTGATTTTTATTGGCCAGAACAGCCATGAGTTTTGCACTGGTCAATATTAGAAAAAGTGTCCTTTTTAATAACGTAATTTTAAAATGAATGGTATCTTGTTAACTACTGAGGCTATAAAAAAAATCTATTTTAGCATTTCTTCAATAAAGCTGCTATATTGACCAGAAATGCTGTGGACACAAGCCAAGTAATTATTTTGTTTGAGTGCTGATGTGTGCGTAATATGTAGAGTGTTCACAGAATTATAGAAGTTAAAAATGGTCACAGTCTCAGTTAGATCATCTAATTAATCCACCTCTCATGGCAATATTGCTCCCACACTAGCAGTCCTTTTTCTAGGGCTTCCTCTAGACTAGTTTTAAATGACTCAGGTGATGTGTCTACCACCAGCTCCCGGGGGAGCCAATTTCACTGCCTAATACAGCTCACAGTCAGGTATCATTATGTGATGTTTAGCCTAAAATCTCTTTTTATTTCATCTCATTATTTCTATTAATACAATTAACATACAACACATTCTCACGATTATGAAAACTAATGACTACAGAACAATAAACATTCTATATAATTTAAAACAGTGAACAGCAATTTTATTTTTCTAGAACACATTTTAAGTATACTGGCGTGTTTAATCCAGTTACTATGCAACACTGACAGGCCAAGCCAATTGCTTTTCAAACATAATAGGACAAAATGTATTTTTAACAACGTTTTTGTATGGCTTAGTAAATAGTCCCAAACCATCACAAGCTTTCCATTTCCAGTAAGAATATGTGCCTCACAGAGTTGCTTAAATGGAAGCAGAACCTGTGGCATTATTACTGAAATAGTCAAACAGAGTTTCTTCTATGTGTCAGATGACTTCAGTGTGTGGAACAGTGTCAGGCTAAATTTTCAGGTTTTTTTTGAATGGTATGATTGAAAACTGACCAAGCATTCATAAAATAAAACGTAAGCAATTTTCCATAAAAAGACAGCATAAATGAAGTTCTAAAAAATCACATCCCCAGAGTCTTTCATGTGCTTTCTCATACGGAGACGAATTAACTTCTTGTAATTATTTGAAGTGCACAATTCTAGACTAAGAATTCATATTCATCTTTGAAACCTTGGCCCTGATATTTAACTAGAAGCTGGCCCACAGTAAATCAGTCTTTTTCCTTGAATTGTTCAGCCCATTTCAATACTGGGTTTCTATGTCTGGACTTTAAGAATATAATTTTTAAAAGAGGTGCTCAAGCCTTCAGGCTAGCCCTAGCATAGTCAACATACGGACATGTGCACATGGATTCATCAGTGTCTTGTCTCAGAAACGCAAACGGCCACAAACGAACAGCAGAAAGATCAATGGGGAGTTATACTCAGCTACATTTAATAAATAACCACCCCACTTTTAATGCAAGAAGTTTCAATCCAGCAAGCATTCGATGCAAGGTTTACGTGAAGGGAAAGATTAGTGACAGGAGAACTTGCAATGTTCCCAGGCAAGGTTAAATTACAAAACCTCTGGCCCCGTAACGTTCTCATAAATAAGGTAATAATTGCATTTATCTTAAAATTCTCCACTGCCTCCCTAACAGTAGTGTAAGACAAGGCCACAACATGCAATATGGCCAATATGCAAATTGCAAATGTTGAAAGTTCACCTTGATTTCACATGTGCCAGAGGGTAGTTATGCTGTTAATTTCAATACTAGGTTGCTTTTTACAATAAAAGGTGCACATAAAAAGCATGAAACAGCAGTCAGATGATCTCAGACACAAGACACTTAAAACAACTTCTGTGCACAAAGGAATGCAAACAGGTCCTCTCCAATAGTTATCAGAAGCTGTTGGTGTTGTTAGCGTTTCAATCAGAAAACGTACTCCTTTCTTCCAAAGGGAAAGAAGAGTTTAAAAAGACCCTTTTACTCAAATCTTCAGAGTTTGCTTTCTCTCCAGCCATTTCCCTCTCATCAGCTAAAATCAGAGTAAAAGCATTTCCAACTGCATTGCTGGTCAGTTTTACTGAAAATATTATCAGCTTTTCAGTTTTATTTATAAATACTTAGCTCATACATTTACAAAATGTGGACAGTTAACACTTGCCACCATTCCATTTACACACCAAAATGTATACCCAGGGGCAGAAGAACGAACCTTTGCAGACACGGTCAGGACAAACAGCAGATCACAGAGCATCACTACCAAATGTTTACTGCATAACAATGCAAAAGCTTTCTCGAAGCAGCAAATTATGTAAAATGAAACCCACACCGACATTAGCTGGAAGTAATTCATTACGTGAAGCGTTTAGCATCTTTGGTTGTTTTCACAGTACAGAGCGTTATTAGAGTATATTAAATTCTAGTAGAGCTAATCAGTTTTACACACCTCACTTGTCCACACGATCTCTAGGTTCTTACCATTAGCAACTAAACTTTACCTTGGCAGGTGTTCAAAGGGTGGCACACACTTCTATAAATTAGAAAGCAAGAGAACATAGGCAGAGTCAACAAATTAATTTTAACGGGCAAAATGTATAAATCTCACTTTGTTCTCATGTTCCTCTATATTGCAACATAACAGTAGCTATCCTGACATCCGTTCACCTACGTGGACCACATCTGCTGAACAGACATTCTGGTTCCATTGTTGGTGCATATTTTCAAAAACAAACAGTGTAGTTACACACTGATGTGCAGTCTGAGTGTTTTAGTATTAACGAATCAGCAATTAATCTTTTAAAGGGCAGATGATACCCTCTCAGAAGAATGGAACAAGTAATAAATTAGGACTAAAAACCTGTTATAGCATGCCTTCTGAATGAAATGCAATGGCCTGTGGTATGTGAGAGGTCAGACTAGAGCAGGGGTGGCCAACCTGTGGCTCTGGAGCCACATGTGGCTCTTCAGAAGTTAATATGCGGCTCCTTGTATAGGCACCAACTCCGGGGCTGCAGCTACAGGCACCAACTTTCCAATGTGCTGGGGGTGCTCACCGCTCAACCCCTGGCTCTTCCCCTACTCCATCCCTTCCTGCCCCTTCCCCTAAGCCTGCCATGCCCTCGCTCCTCCCCCTCAGAGCCTCTTGCACACCACAAAACAGCTGATCGGGAGGTGCTTATTGGTGGGGCTGCTGGTGGGCGGGAGATGCTGGGAGCGGGTGGGAGGGGAAGAGAGGATGGTGGGGGGGTGGGGCTGCTGGTGTATTACTGTGGCTCTCTGGCAATGTACACTGGTAAATTCTGGCTCCTTCTAAGGCTCAGGTTGGCCATCCCTGGACTAGAGCATAACAGTCCCCCCTGTGGCTTTGAAATCTATGAACGAATCATTTCAGTCCCAGAAACGTAGGCACTGCCATGCTAGATCAAAACAAATGGTTCAATTAGTCTTGTACCCTGTCTTTGAAAGTGGGCAGCACCACAGCTGCTTAAAACGAAGGTTCAAGAACCATTGTGCTAGGAAGTTATGGGATAACCTGCCTCTAGGTGAGCTTTAGGACAGGACACTTCTTTACAGTACATATACAAACTGGACTGGAACATTAAAAAGATGTCCCAAGTGATGGAAGCCCCTTTACTTCCCTGAAGTGACTATTTTGCAGTGCTATAGCTCTCCCTAACATTTTTTTTTCCTGATATTCAGTTTATATTTTCCTCTCAATTTCATCCCATTCCTCTATGCAATATCCCTTTGTTGCAGCTTAAATCATTCCTCTCCTCACTGTCCCTTTAAATAGCTATAGACAGTTATGCCCCTCTCAAACATGGCTTAGTTAAACTATATAGTATATATTGGCTTTTGACCCTTTTAGAAGTCAGGCCAAGCTCTCTGAGAAGTTTGGTTGCTCTCCTCTGAACTCCTCCGAACTCCTCGAAGTGAATCAATTTTTTTTTTTTTATAACAACATAAGATTGGCCATACTGAGTAAAATCAAAAGGTCCATCTAGCCCAATCTCCTGTCTTCTGACAGTGGCCAATGCCAGCTGCCCCAGAGGGAATGAACAGAACAGGTAATCATCAAGTGATCCACTCCCTGTTGCCCATTCCCAGCTTCTGGCAAACAGAGGCTAGGGACACCATCCGTGCCCATCCTGGCTAATAGCCATTGAGGGACTTATCCTCCATGAACTTATCTAGTTCTTTTTTGAACCCTGTTATAATACAGAAGTGCTCAGAACTGAATACAGCAATCTGGGTGCAGTTACAGCAAGGCGACAGAAGTGATGTCTATGTGCAATTTTTCAAATTATTTCAAATTATTCCCGTCCTCCCGCCCGCCAAATGCAATAGCTTGCAGTTTTCTAAGTCTGGACCTCACTTGTTTTTTTTGGTTCAAATGTCTAACCGTTCTAGCTGTTTCCTGGCCTTGCTGATATTCACATCTCCTCTCAAGTTACTGTGAATGTCCTGAGTGTGCTGTTTACTACCTTCTAGATAACTGATAAAGATGTTAAGAGTAGACAGAGCACAGGTCCCAGTGATACTCCACACCCATCTGAACATAGATTTCATAGACTCTAGGACTGGAAGGGACCTCGAGAGGTCATCGAGTCCAGTCCCCTGCCCTCATGGCAGGACCAAATACTGTCTAGACCATCCCTGATAGACATTTATCTAACCTACTCTTAAATATCTCCAGAGATGGAGATTCCACAACCTCCCTAGGCAATTTATTCCAGTGTTTAACTACCCTGACAGTTAGGAACTTTTTCCTAATGTCCAACCTAAATCTCCCTTGCTGCAGTTTAAGCCCATTGCTTCTTGTTCTATCATTAGAGGCTAAGCTGAACAAGTTTTCTCCCTCCTCCTCATGACACCCTTTTAGATACCTGAAAACTGCTATCATGTCCCCTCTCAGTCTTCTCTTTTCCAAACTAAATAAACCCAATTCTTTCAGCCTTCCTTCATAGGTCATGTTCTCAAGACCTTTAATCATTCTTGTTGCTCTTCTCTGGACCCTCTCCAATTTCTCCACATCTTTCTTGAAATGCGGTGCCCAGAACTGGACACAATACTCCAGTTGAGGCCTAACCAGCGCAGAGTAGAGCGGAAGAATGACTTCTCGTGTCTTGTTTACAACACACCTGTTAATGCATCCCAGAATCACGTTTGCTTTTTTTGCAACAGTATCACACTGTTGACTCATATTTAGCTTGTGGTCCACTATGACCCCTAGATCTCTTTCTGCCATACTCCTTCCTAGACAGTCTCTTCCCATTCTGTATGTGTGAAACTGATTGTTCCTTCCTAAGTGGAGCACTTTGCATTTGTCTTTATTGAACTTCATCCGGTTTACCTCAGACCATTTCTCCAATTTGTCCAGATCATTTTGAATTTTGACCCTGTCCTCCAAAGCAGTTGCAATCCCTCCCAGTTTGGTATCATCCGCAAACTTAATAAGCGTACTTTCTATGCCAACATCTAAGTCGTTGATGAAGATATTGAACAGAGCCGGTCCCAAAACAGACCCCTGCGGAACCCCACTTGTTATACCTTTCCAGCAGGATTGGGAGCCATTAATAACTACTCTCTGAGTACGGTTATCCAGCCAGTTATGCACCCACCTTATAGTAGCCCCATCTAAATTGTATTTGCCTAGTTTATCGATAAGGATATCATGCGAGACCGTATCAAATGCCTTACTAAAGTCTAGGTATACCACATCCACCGCCTCTCCCTTATCCACAAGACTCCTTATCCTATCAAAGAAAGCTATCAGATTGGTTTGACATGATTTGTTCTTTACAAATCCATGCTGGCTATTCCCTATCACCTTACCACCTTCCAAGTGTTTGCAGATGATTTCTTTAATTACTTGCTCCATTATCTTCCCTGGCACAGAAGTTAAACTAACTGGTCTGTAGTTTCCTGGGTTGTTTTTATTTCCCTTTTTATAGATGGGCACTATATTTGCCCTTTTCCAGTCTTCTGGAATCTCTCCCGTCTCCCATGACTTTCCAAAGATAATAGCTAGAGGCTCAGATACCTACTCTATTAACTCCTTGAGTATTCTAGGATGCATTTCATCAGGCCCTGGTGACATACTACTGATTAACTCTACCTTTTAATAGCTGGGACCTTCAGGCAGTTTTTGATCCCGTTGGCAGCATTTCTACCCAGGCCAGTATGAACTGATTATTAGACTGGCACAGGCTACACTTGTGCCATATCTCTGCTCTTTCTGAAGTAGAAATCAAGCTTGGTGTCTTGATGCCTGATAAAAGGACAATTAAGAATTTGCAGTGAAACTAATTTTGGCCTTATGAGAAGTAATGTGGAATTAAATGCACGTCCATACCTCAAAGACATTAACATTCCAAACAAGCTGCAGACTGTTTTCTTGACAAGAGCCACCATTATTTAGCCATTTAGACTACTTGTAGACATGAATGCCTCCAGTTCACAGATGAAAGGATAACCATCTATCAGTGCTGGATTCTAAGTGCGGATAACAGAACACAATAAAGTGAAATCTGCACTAATGGCCATCTCCAGTTGACAATCCTGTCTTATGAGACCACTTTACAGCTTCCCTCAAGGTTTCCAGCACAATTTTGTTTGACCTGCTATGAAAGACAAACTTTACTAGGTATCTGTTTGTTGATCCCCGGGGTGGCTGCTTAGGACGACTTTCACAATATATATATTTACCTCTGCTGAGAATGTAAGTACTAGTTGCATGCTCTTCCCTACTTTAAGATGCTTAAAGATCATCTATGCCAGCACTCTAAGAAATCCTCTAACTTCTGTTTGAAAAGCGGATTTTTAAAGACTATTTCCGACTGACTGCAAGAATCTTCTTAGAGTAGTTCAAAGAAAAATATCTAAACAATAGCCTGACTCCAAGTAACTCAGTTTAAAACATTTGCACAGATGACCAAGGGTCTTAAATATTCTTATAAAAATTGTAATGTTCAGAACTTCAGGAAGTTCAAACAGCTGCAGCCAAGGGCCAATAGATTTTGTAATGGCCAACCAAATTTAAGAGAAGATTTGGCCTCTACTGGGTATTTGAATGGAAAAACTCCCAAAGGAGCTAGTTATCTGTTGCTTAGCTACCCACTAATAAAACTGTTTCCCTGCAGGTAAATTGCTTTCTATTACTATGATGTGCCCTAGGAAAAATACTAACTGAAAACACTGTTCTAATATGTCCAGCTGGAAAATATTAGCTTAGGATGGAACTAGCTTGACACTAAGTTGCCAGCTGGCCATGCTCAATGGAAAAGGAAAGAGGCCTCTTGCAGACAAATTCCCTGTTTTTCAACTCTTTTGTACCCCAAATAAAGTAGTTATTAACCAAAAACCTCAGATTCATATGAAAAAAAGCCATGTGTTTGTGATTAGCACTAAAAAATCTGTAGTTCTGGTGTCAAGTGTGTACAGGGAAGGGTAAGCCACGATCAACAATGGTGGCACACTGAATAGTAGAATGACTGGATAACCACTTAAGGTCCGAGAACGTACCCAACACTTCTGTTTTCAATCTCCCTGCTCTGGCAATAGGAAACAGAAGGCAAAAAAATGCAGTTCCATAGTTGCATATCAACCCACTCCACATCAACTCAGATTCCTGCAATTCCCTTCAGTTAAGAGTATTTCCAACCAAAGAGCAATGGGAGTGTGGACTAAGATGGTGGCTTCTCCTTTGCAAATTATTTGGGGAATTCCAGTGCAAGTGGAAAAGGACTGGAAGAAAAACTGAAATGGACCAAAGCGATATGTAGATGACATATTCAAAACTGAATATGCCTGTTAAATGTAGTTTCCACCACTTTCATTGGAGGAGTATTCAACAATCTAGACCATCTCTCTGGGAATATTTTCTGCAATACTCAGAACCTACATTTTTGCTTTGCCTCTTAATTTCTCCCCCAAACCATCCCATCTGCACCGGAATGCTTCACAAAGTTTGTACATATTAGCCTCAATTCCCTGTTTCTGGTACTACTGTCAAATTCAGCAAGCTACAGAAATGATTGGAATTCTTAGCTATCCTTTTACTCTTGAAAAGCTAGGCCTTCACCTCCAATTCCTGGGCCATGTAAGAATGTCAGAGCTTGCCAGGCCTGACAAATCAGATAAGAAAAGATGGCAGCCAGACAGCAGGTATCACGTAGAAGTGAGAAAGGAAAGGAACAAAGTCCTATATGTGTTGCTATTTATGGAGCCCTTCACAACAGAGGGGCAGCCCTGTTTAATGTAGTTCTAATCAAAAAGAAAAAAAAAGAAAGGATAAAAAGAACAGAAAAAAGTGACACTAAGTTGCCAGCTGGCCATGCCCAATGGAAAAGGAAAAACAAAAACTGGACAGAAGATATTAACTGCAAACAAACTTGTCCTGAAGTCTGAAAAGTTTAGGACAGTGCTACGATGTTTGGTTCTGGACTAATACTGCAGGAGTGGTGTTTTCAATTCCACTATTTTTTCTAGAAATAAGCTAAGTAAAGAGGGGAAGGGGAAGTGCCTGCAGGAAGATGGGTTTCATATAGCACCTAACTCATTGCCACTTCTTTTTGCTGTTCTAATAGCAAACATGTAACTGCTTTTTTCATGGTAAATGTCATTTTAGTTTAGATGATAGATCCTGTGAAAAGTCAGAGCAGAACTTTAATAATTCATGCTAGCCTGAACTTCTTAACTCTGATTTGAATTTAACAAAGACCATCTGTTTTCATACTAATGATAAACGTATGCACAGTTTTTACAGTGTTATTTTTGTTTTAAAGAAAGTTGGCTTTTCTGTAAACCATATAAGTTTATTTCCCCAGACTAACAAGATTAAGAGGGAAACATACAAACAAGTAAGTTGCACCTACAGTGTAAAACAGCAGGTGAAAAAGAAGGCCACTGTAATATATTTTTATAGTATACCTATGTGAACTAAGCCAATATATCAACATCTCTGTCAAGTAATACAGCTGCTGCATTTCCCCTAAAAAATAATGTTCATAGTAGTGCTGGACTGAGCTTACACAAACTGATGTCAACTAACTTAACCACCAAACAGGCATAGTTGTAGGTAAGCTTTCCTGCAGTGGCCCACTAATATGCTTTGATCTTGATTTGAAGGGATCTTTTTTCAGGGTTAGAAGAATGTCCATAACCATTCACTGGAGCCTCTGCTGAGACAACAAAAGTGCCTATTTTATGATCACGTGTGAAATGGACAACTGGTTCCATAAAGACTTTCTGTAACCACCTACGTCAGACTCTAAAAATGGAGAAGACCTAATAGGGAACCCAGGATATTAAAGAATCATAGAAATGAAGGACTAGGAGCGACCTCAGTAGGTCATCTAGTCCAGACCCCTGCACTGAGACATGATGAACCATTATCCTTCTAGACCATCCTTGACAGGTGTTTGTCTACCCTGCTCTTAAAAACCTCCATTAATGGAGAATCCACAACCTCCCTAAGAAATTTGTTCCCACACTTAACTATCCTGACAATTAGGAAGTTTTTCCTAATGTCTAATCTAAATTTCTCTTGCTGAAGTTTAAGCCCATTACTTCTTGTCCTGTCCTCAGTGGATAAGGAGAACAATTTATCACTCATGTTTATAACAACCTTTTACAGACTTGAAGAGTGTTATCACATCTCCCCTCAGTCTTCTCCAGACTAACCCCCCCCCCGCCTTTTTTTTTCTCCCAATCTTTATGCATATAGGTCATGTTTTCCAGACTTTTAATCATTTTTGTTGCTTTCTTCTGGACTTTCTCTAATTTGTCCACATCTTTCCAGAAGTATGATGGCCAGAACTGGATGCAATACTCCAATTGAGGCCTTATCACTACTGAGCAGAGTGGAAGAATAACTTTTCATGTCTGGTTTACAAGACCCCTGCTAATACATCCCAGAATGATGTTTGCTTTATTTGCAATAGTATTATATTATTGACTCTCATTTAGTTTGGGATCTTCTATGACCTCCAGATCCCTTCCGGTAGTGCTCCTTCCTAGGCAGTCATTTCGTTTGGGATCTTCTATGACCTCCAGATCCCTTCCGGCAGTGCTCCTTCCTAGGCAGTCATTTCCCATTTTGTATTTGTGCCATGTAGTATTCCTTTCTAGGTGTAGGACTTTGCATTTATCATTATTGAATTTCACCCTATTTATTTCAGACAATTTTTGCAGTTTGTCAAGGTCATTTTGAATTCTAATCCTGTTATCTAAAGGGCTTGCAACCCCTCCCAGCATGGTGTTGTCTGCACACTTTATGAATGTACTCTCTATCCCATTATCCAAATCATTTATGAAGATATTGAATAGAACTGGACCCAGGGAAGACTCTATGGGACCCACTTGATAGGTCCTTCCAGATTGATTGTGAAACAGTGACAACTACTTTGAATTTGCTTTTCCAGCCAGTGTGCACTCACCTTATAATATATTTGTCCAGGCTATATTTCTCTAGTTTATGAGAAGGTCACGTTAGAAAGCATTAAAAGCCTTACTAAAGTCAAGATATATCACATCTACTGCCTCCTCACCATCCACAAGGCTTGTTACCATGGAAAGAAGGTTATTCGGATGGTTCGACAGGATTTGTCTTTGATTTATCACCTTATTTTTCTCTAGTGTTTACAATTGATTGCTTGATTATTTGCTCCATTATCTTTCTGGGTACCGAAATTAACCTGACTGGTCTATAATTAGGGCTCTGTGTCCATCATGGAGGTTGTGACAGTCACGGATTCCATGACTCCTGCGACCTCTGTGACTTCAGTAGCAATCAGTGTGGCTGACCCCAGGGCCGCCCAAGCAGCTGGCTCCAGCTGCAGTGGCCCCTGGGACAGCCGCACCAGCCACTGCTTGGGTGGCTCCCGGGAGTGGCCGCAGTCCATGCCCTTCCCCCCCCTCCCCCCAACACACAGAAGCACTCTGCACACATGCACCGTCCCCGAGATTTAGTCACAGGTATTTTTAGTATAAGTCATGGATAGGTCATGGGCCATGAATTTTTGTTTCTTGCCCGTGACCTGTCCATGACTTATTCTAAAAATACCCATGACAAAATTGTAGCCTTATCTATAATTCCATAGGTTGTCCTTGTTCTCCTTTTTACAGAGAGGTTCTATATTTGCCCTTTTTCAGTTTTCTGGAATCTTTCCTGTCCTCCACGAGTTCTCAAAGATAATCACTAATGGCTCCTATCTCCTCACACAGCTCCTTTAGTATTCTAAAATATAGTTCAACAGACCCTGTTGACTTGAAGACACCTAACCTTTCTAAGTAATTCTTAACTGGTATCAAGATATGGTCCACAATCTGAAAAAGTTTAACAGAAAGATTGTCTTTTGGTTCATCTCTCTGTCAATTCTAACTCAGAGGCATTTATTTAACATCCTTTTAGAAACTACCTACCAGTTGGACGTACCTAGGGCTTACTATTTAAAAGTACTGAGCACTCACACCTCAAATTAAAGTACATGGGAACAGCTGATGTTCCAAAAATTCAGGCCCCATAAGTATCTCAACCAAGATGCCTAGTCATCGAAATGCTTAAAATTAGTAGATACTCTTGCAAGTTTTGGCCTTACTTTCTCTATTGTTCAGTTCCCTATTTGCAAAATAGGGATAATACCTCCCTGCCTGAGACAGAGGTTATGATCAATTGATGAAGCACTCAGATGCTGTGGTAATGCAAACCTGAGAAAACTCTGTGAACAAAATTAATTCTAAATTCAATGCAACGTTTGGACAGTATATAGCAAATACGGTAGGAGGTGCACATTGAATAGTGAGGCTAAAAAGCAATACTGAACTGCTGCCTCACTTATGGAGAACTGTCCATCCTGTGCCCTGAATGAGGCAGAAGTCCTATGGAAAAAAATAGTATGAACATGTAATTAAAGACTAGCAATCCATATGCATTAGGTGCAGAACTAAAGTCGCATGGGCATCCTAATACTGGCACATGAATTCTGGACTTTGCAACTTTAACATTCTTTTAATCAATGTTTTTGTTATATTTTATAAACATACATAAACCCACCCCACATAGATTCTAAATGGAAGGAATATTTTTTTCATCATCATGGTAAGGGCAGGCAAGAAGATTTTGTGCCAAAGCTGTTAAGTGAGAGTGCCATAAATGTATAGACTAAGTATGTGTACAGTAGATAGACAAATTATACTCAGCAGAGCTTTGCTTTCCTTTCCTTTCTAGTGTACAGGTCTGATATTAGAAATTTATCACAGCCATGATCTCACTCAAATTCTTCATTTTCCCTTTTAACTCTGCAGTTTCCTCCAATTACAACATACTGCATCTAAAAGTATTCCAGAGTAGGAGGGAGATGCTTTGTAATTCTCTCCTCCCTCCTACTTTGTATGCATCACATTTTGTGGTGAACATTTATTTGCATGAAAAAAATACATTTATATCTTCACAGAATTCAAAGACAATTACTCTTCTGTTCCTTTTGAGAGACTGCACAAAAACTGTTTCTATTTGCAGCACCTACAGCTATTTCCAGCCAAATGTTCTGCTGTGTTAAGCTGTATCCTTCTTCATTACAAGCATAAAAACTAAAAATTGGTGTAACTTTTATTAAAACCAGTGTAGTCCAAAATATGTAAATACATAACCTGAAGGCACAACACTATGTCAAAACAAGACATGATGGCTTTCAAGTGCTTATAGTTTCCTACAGGTTGCCAATGAGCAGCAGATTTCCATTACTGCTTTATCCACAGTTGAAAACAAACATCCATGAAGATTAATTACAGGTAGGAACGTCCAAACAGCATGAACTCTCACCTTTATGCTTCCTCCAATGAGATCAGGCGGCTCTTCGTCTGTTTCTAAGGCAACATTGATGGAGGCAAAGGGACGGCTAGCCATCTGTTGCATCTCACGGAGTAGTTGCTAGTGAATAAACACAGAGGCATTAATACACTGTTCCAACATAAAGAATACAAAAATGTTCGACAGATTTTACTGAATATGGAAAGATATGGACCCGAGCATGCAAATGCTTCAAAACAAATTCCTGATGCTTTCACTGGGCATAAAGAGACACAAGGGAACCTGATGAGAACAATGTCTAAATAAAACCAACTGTATAAATATAAACAGGTCTAAGTCACTCCAGTGTGAAAACTTTCTATGTCTACACAAATTAGACAGCTGCCAGTGTACTTACCATATTGGTATACCACAAATTAACATTAAACATCCCTGTGTATTATTCTAAACACTCCAAATGCATCTGTGAACAGCAAGCATGGCTTGCAGGAATATGTTTTATTAAAATACATGTTCCTGAATAAATCTTTAGAAGCTCCTAAAACACAAGAGGCATCTTTTATTGTTCTCTTTACAAGTGGAGTTTTAGTGTTATGGTTCTCTCTCAAACATACAATGGCAGTCTCTACATGGCAGACTACAGTTCCCATTTTAGTTTAGCAGTAGAATGAAAAGATACACTTTTTAGCTCCTGTGGTTAAAAGTCCCTTGCACTAATTGCAAATCAAGTGATTGGTAATGAGATGTAGGTGTCAAACATCAATTCCAGCAGGAATGGGAATGATGTGGCACCTTGCCCGTAAATAATCACATAGCATCAGCCACTTAAAGATCAGCATATTAATGCAATTTCTTTGATTTATACACTGTATTCTATTTAGTATTACACTTTTGTATTACTGTTACCTGTCAGTCGCCTTACTATAACTACTTCTTCTGATCCCAAAGCAACTTTGCAGACATATGGAACAGTACTGTATCACTGTTCATTTCTTTCCATGGCTTGGTCATGTCCCTCCAGCTAATGTCCGACCATCTAGTTGGTGGTTGGCCTCTGGGTCTGACTGACTTTGGTTGTACTTGCATTATTTTCGTTGGCATCCTATCATCTGTCTTCTGCAGTGTCCGAATCATTGTAATCTTCTGAATTGCAGCCAATCCCATATCCTGATTTCACACTCTACTCTCCTTCTAACTTGTCTGAAAATCATTCCACTATACAACTGCCATCTTCGAAGAACTTATCTTTACTGCCTCCAGCCTTCTCATGTCTGTTCATTTAACACAGCTGCCTCCAGAGTAACTCTGTTACTCTATGGCCTGGAATAAAGTAAAGTATAATTTCCAACTGTGAGCTCTTCCATACCCAGACAATGTTGCCTCCTGTATGGCAGCAAAGAAAATTTGTAATTTCCTTAACTCCATCGCTACTAGCATGGGTCTGGCCTGAAGCAAACAGGGTTCTGACATTCTAATTCGGAATGCATGTAATATGTTTAGCCGTTACCTGAAATGCATGACCATTTCCATTTGCTAGGTCTGGCTCGAATACCCTGTAAGTAAGTCTTGACTTGCTGTCCTGTTTTTTTAACAAGTACGTTTCAGATGTAAGGGCTTACTAGGGCAATCCGTCATATTCAGCTAATAATGATTTAGTTGGTGTTGGTCCTGCTCTGAGCAGGGGGTTGGACTAGATGACCTCCTGAGGTCCCTTCCAGCTCTGCTATTCTATTATTCTAATAGGAATGACATGTCATAGCCTGCTGGCCTGCCAGGAACAGGTACCTCGTTTCACCCTAGTCCTCTTGCCTTCCCAGGTTAATGAGCATGGACTGCTTGGATCTGAAATCAGTTTCCCTTCTCCTGGATACAGTTTGTTCACAGCACATTATTCCATAATATTCAGTGCAACCCTTCTGGGCTTTCCCAAGATGAGCTATCACCATCTTGGAGAAGTATAACTACAACTCTATCAGTACTAAATGTATTCTCTATACTCAGAAAGCTAGACTACTGAGATGTCGCCAAAGATTGCAAATTAAAAATACTCCTCCACCACCCTTTTAAATGTTCTTACTACTGGTAGGTCAAAAAAAATCAACTAATTGTTATTTGCAGGACTCAAGATGTGTTCTGCAATTTGCAAACAAATAAGATGAGTCCCTTTCTCGGCCAACCTAAGATGACAATCTCAGGGTGGCAGAAAAGAATCTAACATATCAGCACAGGGAACAAATTTAGGTTTAGCAGACAGTCCTTTAAAGCCATAATTTCAATATTTTCTTTAAACAGTGAACCTCCTTCTGTCCCTCTTCCTCTCTTGTCCAGCTGACTTCTGCTCAACTCATTCATTGCTGACCGAGGTTAAGAACATCTTATTCCCCATCTTTCCTCTCCTTTGCCATTTCCATCCACAGACAGGAAGTGGGGAGCGCAAACACTGACTTGGTGAATTTGAAATAGGATATACAGCTTTTCATCTGCAGGTCTCTGGTGTGAATGTAGACAATGTCAGCAGTGACCAACAATCTCTGCTATCTAGTCTTGTTTCAGTTTGGTGCTTTATGTGAAAAGCTGTTTTACTGTAGTTCCCACAGATCGGTATTCACATCATACAAATCATCATCAGGTTTTGCACTCTTGCTGGCAGTATCAGCTAAGGCACCAATCAGGAGACGAAAAGACCACTCCTCTCATCTCTAGAGTTGAGACTCACTGTACTACTGGGAGAATTCTGCGTCACTGCGCAATGCAGAATTTGTGCACAATTTCATGTTTTTCCTGCAGAACTGGGGCTGCAGAGTTTCTGGAAGCCACTATGGGCCACTGGATTCTGCAGAGCCCAGCTCTCAGTAAGCAGAATGCCCAGCCCGCGGGGACAGAGGCTGCATGCTCTGGCTGCCCGGTTTGGCAAAGGGTGAGGAAGGGCAGGGCTGTACCACACCATATTCCCTGGCAGGACAGTAAAGAAGCTGGGGTGGACTAAAGACTCTAGGGGTGCAGATGTCTGGGACGTGTGTTGCCCCACTGCTGGGCTATGGAAGGAGGGAGGTGTGAGTGTCTGGGCTCTGGGGAGAGGGGGTGCAGATGCCTTGGCTCTGAGGATGCCCATGGCTGGGCATCGGGGGGAGAGGGGTGCAGGTTTCTTGGCTCTGGGGGGAGAGGGTGCAGGTGTCTGGGCTCTGGGAATGCCCATAGCTGGAGTGTGGGTTTCTGGAGGTGTCCATGGCTGGGCTCTGGGAAAGAGTGGTGTGGATATGCAGGCTTTGGAGGTACCCTGTGCCTGGGCTCCACAGTGGGTGTGAGTGTCTGGGCTCTGGGGGGGAGGGGAGTTTAGGTGTCTGGGCTCTGGGAACCCCACACAGCCCCTCCAGTACCCTCAAGTGGAACTGGGTTGTCATAGGGGTTTCTTTAACTCTCTACTCCAGGGGTGGGGTGGGGAGGACCTTTTTTTTTTTTTTGTTGTCGTGTGTATTGTTGATAGGTATTTTGAAATAAATTACTGATGTGATTACATTATGTTATTTTGACAAATAAAATATACAGAACTTTAAAATATTGTCCGCATAATTTTTAATTTTTTGGTGCAGAATTCCCCCAGGATGATGTGGTGAGGCTCAGACCACTATGCCTCTTCTATGGACGGAGAACTTCAATTTGTAGGATTTCAATCCAGCACCTTTCACCAACACAAAATTAAAAAATAAAATAGCAAATCTTGGGCTGATTTCGAAAAGATTAGCAAAAGCAACAAGCTATACAATAGCACTGATTTGCGATATCACCACAAACAACTTAAAGGAATATCCTAGAAATCAGATTTTCTGTGCCTACGTTGATCTTTTTGACTACTTGCCAGGCAAACTCAGCAGTGGTAAGGAACCACGCATTGATCTACTAAACCTCCAGACTTTTAGAACACTAAAATACACTCAACAGATCGCAAACTAACGCAAGTGTGAAGCAGTTTGTTGAGTAGTCGTTCCCATAATTGTCCCCTTCAGTTATCATGAAGTGCTTTGTATAATGGCTATAAAATCAGAGAACAAGCTGTCCTGAAAGAGATGTCCAACAGAAGAATGAACTAACTCTTACAACTAAGTTTAGTTTACTAAGCACAGCGTGGGGTTTAGCAACATCACTCCTGTTGAAATCAACAGAAATGTTATGGGATAAAATCCTGGCAACACTGTGAAAATACAAACAATTTTGAAGTGACATTACTGCCTACATTTTCAGAACTGGACAAGGATTTAGTTCTGCAACTACCATTCATTTCAACAAAGGACTGTACCTCTCAGTATGAGTAATCTGAATATGTGGAATACTGTATAAATGCTGGCTATTATTGCCAATTATTACAACAGACATCTATTTCAGAATAAAGTCTGGCTCTATCTCAACAACTGTATGGTCACATTTTAAGATGGAAAAACCACTTCCTGTGTTTCAAACAGACTGACAGCTCATCTAAGGATAAGGAAGTCCTTTCAAAAGGCAACCCAACAAATACAGCCGGAGTACTTAACCTGCACAGGCTGAAGTTTGACAGTTCAGTCTGTGTGCATATTTTAATGATATTGCCCTAGTTACATATTAAGCTCCCTGATGTAGAGACTGGTTGCTTTTCATATTTGTATAGAGTAAATCATGTAACAAAAAATAAGATCCACTATAAAAATGGATTCTAGAAATAAATATTCCTTAATTAAGATCTTATTTTTCCCCGAGACACATTTTGTACACTTAACCTGTGCACATATATCCCTGCTGAATGACTGTCAATGGGGTTGATGTTTTAATGAAGGTTTTGTGTTATAGAGCTAGGGAGATGCATTTTGCATGCGTGGTATGTGTTCTTATCTGGAGAGAGAAAAGAAGATTCTAGTGAAAACGCTAAGTGTGTCAGTGGAAACATGCTATGTGACTATTAGGTTATGGTAAAGAGATGTCCCATAATTTGGAATTGCCTTGCTTTCAGTGGTTTGATTTGTGGGATGTCACACAAACCACCTTAATTAACCACTTTTAAACAGCGTTATTTATATAATACATAATTGATACAGCTGCAGGAGTGTTTTAAATCACTTGTGCCCTGAACGAATACCTTAAGTCAAAATGTACCGTAAGTTCACAATAGGATAGAATATATACAGCAGTTTGGAATGGCCAATACTCAGTACTGACCTAACTACATTTTTAAATCAGTGGAACATGTACAAGCCTAATTCATACTGAGCATCGCAAGCTAAAGAGATTACAGGGCAGTTGGCATGGAAACAGAGCCCCAAGGCTTTGGTACAACAAGAGACTAAGACTACCTGACAGTAACAAAATGAGCAGAGAGCATGTGGTAGGGAGAAGAGAGTAACAAGAAAGGAAGACAATTGAGGGTGCCCCTCACATGGGCCTACGATAGCAAGTTGATGTTGAAGAAACTACACTGTTTCAGATCAGTGGTTTTTTAAACTGTAACAGCTGTAATTCTCAGAACTGCATATATGTGAACAGACACTCCAGTGGTGGGGGAACCTCACATTAATATTGATGTGTTACTGATCGGAGAAGAAAGAGCATGAGAACTTAGGGAAATCATTCAGTGTCTTGCAACGGTAGAGTATTGCACGAGAAAGTGAAAAATGTATAGTTATGAATAGAATTCTGGCGCCATTTGTTTTTAATTGTAAGTTTGTCCTATATGTCATGTGTGTGTCCTGTGTCTATGTTGTGTGTGTCATGTGACTATTTTTTATTATTTTTATTTTGTTGCAACAAATGTTAATTTTTATATATGTATATATAGTACCACAACATTTGAATATTATGGTTGGGGTATAACCATCATAATATTATTAATACCATTTTTTTTCAAAGTTCAAGAAAGTCTCAGTTATAAATATATGTACATATATTTCTGCCTCAATAAATAATGCAATTGCAAACAAAAATAATTCTCTTTTATTAATCAGTTTTTTTAAATTTTGTTTTGTTTTGTTATTCAAAGAAAAAATGTAAGGGGAAATCTCAACACTAAAGTAAAGATAATATTAACTAAATGTCAATTTCTTGTTTGGGTTTTTATAAACTTGTTTGTACTTTTAAATATAGTTATAAGAATGTGATAGCAAAAATGTTTAAAAAGAACAATTTATGCATAAAGCTAACCAACAATTTCAACAGGTTTCCACCTTTGGCTCCCAAACACAACAAAGCTTCGTGAAAGTTTAATACCCTCAAACTATTTGCATGGACCTGTATTTAAAATTTACTTTGGTTTAATTTTATACCCTTTTCTTTTATGTTACGTAATGTTAAAGTATGTGCTTCTAAACAGTTAACAAGAGTGAAATTGGTACAACAAGAGACTAAGACTACTTGACAGTAACAAAATGAGCAGAGAGCATGTGGTAGGGAGAAGAGGGTATCACAAGCAAATTAACTCTAGAAAGCTTGGTAAAAATTACGTTGACTCTTTTCCTAACACAGAATGTTCAGCAGGGGAAAAAAGGGTAATGCACCTCACGGAAGATTGGGAACATTTATTTTAGCAGTTAAGCATTACATTTAGTATAAAATGTTAGTAATGCACCTCAAATGAAAAGGAGTGTTTATACAACAACTGCAAAAGTATACCTTGTGTTATAAAAGACTCAGTCCCTATTATGTTCTAAACAAACTAAGTTAAACTTTGTTTTCGGTAACCCAAACTTAATACAAAACAAAACTTTACTATGTTAACTAACAAAAGTTGTTTAAGTTGCATCCCACAGACTAAAGATACCAGAAAGCATCACACCCTGAAGAGTGGGTTCTAGCACACGAAAGCTTATGTCCAAATTCATTTGTTAGTCTCTAAGGTGCTACAAGGACTCCTCGTTGTTTTTGCTGATACACACTAACACGACTACCACTCTGAAACCAGAAAATATCAGTATCCAGTGAAGAAACCCCCAAGCATCAAGAAAAGAAAAATGAAGTGCTTTATAAATAAGAGACTGGTCAAATACACCTCTACCTACCATATATGGACAATTAAGTTAACAATCAGCTAAAAACCACCAGCTAGACCAGGATAAATTGTCATTTAATTTCAACTTGGTTACTGTGTAAAAACAACTTTACTATTGCTATGCTACTGTATTATCGCTGTACTGTTGTATTATCGCTGTACAACATTTACAATGGGCATAACCTTGCTAAACTGTTTAACCAACAGACAGGTAAAAATCAACAAACGAATGGCAGCAAACCACATGAAGGCAAGGAGAAACAAACTGGTTACACAGCAACTGCAAATTAGTACTGGTCACAATTCAGGATCAGTAACAATGCATCCTAACTGAGGCACATGTTATTCAAAACAATTTTGTTCCGTGTCTGGGTGCCAATACTAAATCCCGACACAGCAATATCTGAGAAATTGGTTAATGTCCATTCAGCAGGTTTTCTGAAAACCAACATCCATAAAAACAACTGGATCTACGTCAACTACTGGTGTATCACAGAGCAATGCAATCTGCAGAACAGAGAAGCTAGCAATTCCTGTTTCCTGCCCAGCAAAGCTTGCCAGAGAGGACAACCAGCAGTAAGGATAACCTATAACGTAAACGGGCAGTACTGTGTAGTAATTAATTACAAGACATTTATATACAAAGGTCTCCTTTGCAGTGTCACTACTCCTAATTTCTGTTTTACTCCTCATATACATAATACTGTGGAACACTAACAATGGCTACTGTAGGAGCAGGATTTTATAATTCTACTATGAGAATTTATGATTTAATTTGATCCTGCCAGCTACCCTTTTTGAATAGTAGAAAGGAATGACCCTCCGAGACACTGGTAGAAATGCATCTGACAGACTGCCAGTGTCTATACTGACCCTGGGCAGGGACAGACCAGAACAATCCTTATGACTGATTACGGTCACTCTTTTGTTTTGGGATAAGTTATAATGTCTACTATGGTTTCCTATATGTATGTTTAACTAGAGTGCCTAATTTTTAATACATTTCTTTGTTTTAAGGTTTAGTAAGTAAGAGACGGGATCTTGCATTGTGTCTTTGTTAAGGAGATTAGAGAAACCTGGAAGGCCTGGGCCCCAGTGTGAATTGCTTGATTATAAGATTTAGGAAGGCTTAATTTACAATGTCTTTTGCTCAGTATAAAATGCGGTTGTTTGTATTCTCAAAGATCTCTGTAAAAGACTGTTTGTGTGAAGGAGGAATGCATGCGTCAGGAAAAGATAAGGTGTGAAGGCCATTGTTATAGTCAGATGGTCAAGGAAGAAGGAGTGAAGAGACTTGACACCAGAGAACCATCAACGCACATCCCTACTGAAGAAAGGGCAGACTGATGACCCTGAGGTAAGGCTGGCACCCCTAAAGACAGGACAATTGATTAAATCGAAACCAGGACAGGATGCCCCTCTCGGAGGTGTATGGGAATGTTTACATAAAAAAGATAACACCAATTAAGAAATAACCGGTCAGAAACTGACACACAAAATCCACAGACTTCAAAGGAGGAAAAAAGACTATAAGAACAGGGTGCTTTGCCATGGGACTTTGGGTTCGTCTTGCCATACTCCAGGAGCATCGGATTGCGACCGACAGAGCCCTGCTCCCCTCTGTGACCAATCTGGCTGGCCACTAGATTGATCCAGACTCTGGACTGGTAACTATAAACATCAACTGGCAGGACTGTGTGCATGGTCTGTGTGTGTGTTTGTAACTGAAAGGCATATGCTAACTGCTGTATTCTCAATAAATGCAACGTTTTTGCCTTCTCCCCTATAAAAATCCCATGTGCTTCTCATAAGTGTAACACTATCACAGTATTTCAAAACACTCAGGCTACTGCTAATGATGATACAGGTGATAACTGCAATTGCCCTTTTAGAAATGTGTTTCTATCTGTGGCACCAAAGTAAAAGGGCCAGAGTACAACACCAGACTGGAAAAACATGGTTATGCCTGGATATAAGGTGGTATCATATGTACACATACATATATACCTATATATGCTACAAATATATATACCATATCCATATTATTCAAATACATTAATTATTTGGGGGTGCCTCTAAGGCTCGATCATAATACTACATTCCTTAGTCATGGTCCCGGGCCTAATATTCCCAGGCCCACCATAAGGGACTAAAAAAATAATTAGATAATAAAATCTATCAGTCGTATGAGGGAATATGCAGACTAAAAAGACAGAGGCATGAGTGTATGGATGGTGAAACATGGTAACCACATAACAGTGTTTAGCCCACTGGGTTATTTTTAGTCCATGCATTATGCTTTTCTGGGACGATGGCTAAACATCCTCCCCATAAAAAGACAAAAAGTGGGGGAATGTAGAAAGATGAGGCCCTGAAATATAAACCCTTGGTATCAGAGGCCCGGTATGAGGCCTGAACTAAAGTAATGATCAAGACTTTGCTAACCTAAAGCAAAATTAAGCTGTGAGCCAGAGGCAGGCCCTGCTCACAGAAGTTGGTACGCAGAAGGCTGCTAATTGCACATATACACATATCTAAAAGTTATCAAGTACTAACAGGATGAACTTGTGCCCGTATGGCACAAGAATATTCTGGTACGAACACACTCCACAGAGATAACGAGGAACAGGCTGACTCATTCCAAAGACAGAGTCAAAAAGAGAATATGATGGATAGACTTGTTTGTTCGAACCAGCATGCACCAGGAGAGAGGCAGCACCCTAGTATGTAGAGGGGTTGTACCTCAATGCATCAGGAGTGATGTGTAACTTGTTTGTACATGTGTACAAGAATGCACCTTTGAGTGGTTGTCTTTGTCTGGCATAGGGGGCAATGGAGAGTCCTGCCACTGACTGAGCTGCGTCCATTGTTAGGGGGCACAAATTCGTAGTATGCCCTGTAGAGCCCACTGGAAACTATTACTGTGCTTCGTTTGACAATAAACCTGACCAGGTACCTTCATATCTTATTGGAGTCTGTGGTCACTGGGGGTTCTCTCGGGGTCTGCTGTGTCAGCTATCTGCGCAGAGCCGGGGCAGCACACAGAGGGAACACACGCACGCAGCCGACTGTTATCAACATTGGATAGAGCAGAGCACCACACTGGTGACGTCTGATGACAAATGCTTGAAAGGAAAGGTATTTTGTTAATAGATTCCTTGCGGGCCATTGACTGACATTCTGTCTTGGAAAAAGTTCTGTAGGTTGGATGTCTTATTTTTGTGTTATGTTCTTTTGGTGCTGGTTGGCTGTGGTTCTTTTTTTTTGGCATGTGTGGTACTTCTTTCCCTGGCTAATCTCAGGGGGAGGTTGTACACTACTGATACTCATCTGGGGACCAAACAACAGAGATGGGCTCTTGATATATATATCTCAATTGTGAAAATAGCTTGTTAGCTGTCCCCAGGAGCCTGAAAGGCTGCCTAGCCTGTTCCCCCAGGCTAGATAGCACCCAAATAAATGGTGCAGGAGCAACCTGGTACAGCTTGGAGCTTTTACTTAGGAAATCAGGATAATTTTAAACTTGGGAAGGGATTTATAATTTATCCCTCTGTAATCTCGTGACAGTGCAGCTTCATGGGGAGTGGAATCCTCATGTGCCTCTGGTCACAGGCTGCCTGAAATACTCAAGCCTGTAATGTTGAGGCAGTTTGGAGTGGAGAGAGAGACACCCTCTTTCCTGCCTTTCACAGTGCAATGCTTTATGGCTGATGATCAGAAGGTACAACTCCCATTCTTCTGCTGCCTCAAATCTGAGCCCCTTTCCCTGACAGAATGAGGGTCCCTGGGCTGAAAGCCACACAGGCTGAGTTTCCATGAGGCTGCAATTTGAGGCAGGTACAGGCTTCTCTGCTTGGCCAGACATACTGCAGGGTGAGGGAGGGCTGCTGAGCATGTTACCGAACACTGCAAGAGAGACTATGACAGAGACAAACCGCAGCAAACACTCCCTCATGGGGCAGAAGACAAAAGAGAAGGCAGTTTTATCCCCTGGCTTTCACCTCACTTATTTATTAACGATACTAATTGCTGCTTTGTGAAGGACACATTTGCCTTCACCTTTTTGGGACACGGAGTCTCTGGGTTTTGCAGGACTTACTTCAAAGTACAATGAGAACACGCCAGTTCCCACTGGGAGGAAGAGAGCTGTGTAGGTCCCCTGCTTCTTTTCCAAGGGATTCTGGGACTCAATTTATAACGGGCGGAGGGGGGAGCCAGTAGCCCAGAAAGGATCTTATTTTTATGGTCCTTTGTTACGCCAGAACCTACCTGTAACTTTAGCACCCTCGTGGCAAAGATGGAGTCTGCTCTGCAGACAGTTCTGGCCAAGAGAACGCGTGTGCAGGAATGCAGAAGGAGAAATCCCTTCCACTCCAGAGCCACCTGTTCCAAAGCCCCCAGAGTGAACACCCACATGAAAAGTACAATGGCTATAAGAAAGGGAAATATTTATTTACAGAGGGATGAGAGGAGAAAAACAACAAGGGGAAATATAGGGGAAGCAGTAAAACAGCGCTGCATCCAAGAGTTCAGGAGCCCTGAGCAAAGTTCGAGTTCAGTGGTGAGTCTTGGGTGCTCCTGGTTGTCTTCAGTGCCAATGAACTTTCCCCCAACAAACCCCTCCGGTGTCCTCTTCTGCCGCTCTCTGTAAAGCCAGCCAGAGCAACCACCTCCCCACTTAACTAGCTAGCAGCCTCCCTCCTTGTTTCCAGTGCAGAGTCACAGGCTCCAGTACTCCCAGCCCCACATAGCTCTGGGCAGCCGTGATCCTGGGTCCAGCTCTGGCCTGTCCTTCTTGGGCGATTTCTCCCTGGCACCGTGCTCCTCCTGGCTCCTGTCCTGGGGTGGCCCCGATCGGCAGCCCAGTCCTTCCCAGGCTTCAGGCAGGTTCTCTCTGCTTCCTTTGGGAGGGCCTGCAGGCTGCTGCCTCTCTCCCCCTCCCAGGGCCAGAGCCACCCCTGGAGCTTCGCTCCTTTTTCCTCACTCTCCCCCTCCCCCCTAGGAAAAAGATTTAAAGGGGCCATGCTCTTTAAACCCCAAAGGGGCTACATACCCCCGGGGTCAGCTGGATGAAGTCTGCATCCTCAGAGCCTCTTCCTATTCTGTGCTATCTCCTGGTCAGGTTTCCCTGCAGTGGAATCATGGTTTCTTGGGGGGTTGGGGCCACAACATGCCTGTCCGACTCAGAGTCTTGTGCCTTAGCAAAGATAGGGTTGGCTGGCTTGGTGCAGGTTGGGCATTTTTTACCTTCTGCCATGGCTGGGAATGCTGCCTCATATACAGAGCACCTTTTGGATTCAGCCCACTGCTCTGGAAAGGGGAGCTCAGCAGGGAGGCGCTGCAGCAGAGGCTCCAGGTGGCTGTGACCACCACACTGCTCAGATCTTGGACCAAGAGAAGGCTTGAAAACAAGGAACAAAAAAACCTTTAACTGCCAGGAAATAACAAATCTAAAAGAAAAGGACAGGAGTGAAGCAAACCGCCATTTTGCTGCTGAGGAGGCAGAAGATCTGTTGGCAAGCAGGAGACAGGCTACGCTGTAGCTTTGAGCCATCTCTGGAAACAGCAGACATGAGGGGAATAGCCAGGACCGGTGCTAGTGTTTTTAGCGCCCTAGGCACACAGCCATTTCGCCACCCTGTGCGCTGGTCGCACAGCTCTGGTGGACCTGCCGCAGTCGTGCCTGCAGAGGGTCCGCTGGTCCAGTGGAGCTGCCGCAGGTGTGCCTGTGGGAAGTCCACCGGAGCCGCGGACCGTCCGCAGGAATGCCTACGGCAGCTCCACTGGAGCTGCAAGACCAGGGGACCCTCCGCAGGCACAACTGCAGCAGGTCCACCGGAGCCGTCTGCCGCCTCCCCCCACCCCGGCAAAATGCCGTCGCCCAATAATCCTAGCGCCCTAGGCGATTGCCTAGGCTGCCTAAATGGAAGCGCTGGCCCTGGGAATAGCCTGTCCATATCAAAATTGTGGGAGACTCTGGGCTGCAGAAAATAAGATTTTATCTACCTTGAAAATGATCTCTCCAGCAGCTTAGGCAGCCTTATGAGTCCTTGCCACGTTCCTAGTATGAGAAAAAGACGGTTACTCACCTTTGTAACTGTTGTTCTTCAAGATGTGTTGCTCATATTCATTCCAAGTAGGTGTGCGCGCGCCGCGTGCACGTTCGTCGGAAGAATTTTCCCCTAGCAACACCCGGCG
>NC_133773.1:140513481-140600847 GCF_003597395.2 Chelonoidis abingdonii | reverse complement strand
GCACTACTCCCCTCGTCGGGGAGGAGTACAGAAATCGGTTTAAAGAGCCCTTTATATCGATATAAAGGGCTTCATTGTGTGGATGGGTGCAGGGTTAATTCAGTTTAACGCTGCTAAATTCAGTTTAAACGTGTAGTGTAGACCAGGTCTTGCAGTCCCTGCTACAGCCTTTCCCATTTCCTTCTTCCCTCTCCATCTCTTCTTCAGTCCACACCTGGCCCTCCCATCCTCTTCTCTCCTGGCCTGTCCCCCTCAGCCCTTTTTCCTTCCCTTGCTACATAGCTGATCCCCTCCTAACTAAACCCACATGTCATGGGGTGCTCTGCTCACTGCTGGGTGGCACACTCTTCTTGCAATTCTGGGGATTAGCTCCACCCACTTCAATGCCTCCTTCCTTGTCTTCCACTGTTACACGTCTCCTCCTGCTCATGGAGTCGCAGGACGGCTGCTTTGTGACTCAGCCCTCCGGCCAGGTCACGCTGTGAGTTCCCCTCCGGGGGCAATCTTTCCTAGCCTCTTTGCACAAGCAGCATCAGGCAGTCTTCACACCCGCTGCCCTGACTATGTCACTACCACAGTGATTCAGGCAGTCTTCCTGCTCACTGCCCCCAGCAATTCCACTCTGCAGAGAACGGCAGGGGAACCCAGGCCCACACTGTACTCTGGGTTCCAGTCCCACACCCTACAGAGAGCAGTGAAGGTCTGGGACTCCACCAACCTTTCTGCTCTCTTCCCTGGACAACTTCCTGCCAAGCTTCTTCAGGCTTCTCTTTCACCAGCATTCCTAATCAGACCCCTCTCTCTTAGGCCTACTAGTACCTATATCCTATATCTCCCTTACCTCAGTGAGACGGGCTGCAGACTTCCTGACTACTGTCCCCCTTGAGTCAGCCTACATCTTCCCGCTTTGCAGTTTAATTGTCTGTTTGTGCCTGCCTGGCCTAATTCAACTCTTTCAGGGCTGGTGTGGGGAGCACTCTCCATCACACCACCCAAACAAAAACTCGTGGCACTACCATGACGCTTGCTGCCATCATGTTGGTGGTGTGTGATTCCCTTTCCCCCACTCTATGTCTGTCTCCCCTGTTTAGACAGTCAGCTCTTAGGAACAGGGACCATCTACTACTTCCTTTGTGCAGCACCTAGCATAATACGTCTCCAATCTTGGTTGGCCCTTAGGCATGTAATAAACATTAATAATAAATGCTCAGGTTCATAGATAATATGCAAGATAAGTTCAAATTTTGGTGGAAGACCAGGGTACCGCAAATGAAGCTGCTTTGATGTGGGGGTAACAGCACTAGCCTCTCTCACTTTTTCCTTGTTCTGGGCACTCTGAGATTTTGAGCAGCTTTCACAGCTCTGTGACTCAGCATGCTGTGAAAAAATATTGTTCAAATAATGCACATCATTTGGTTTCCTTTTCTGCTGCTTAGAGAGGTCATAGCTAGTCAATATACAGCCAAAACGGACTAGCTGCCTAGAAGTCTGGAGGTTTTGGTTAAGGCATTTTAAAAATTAAATGTTTCCTCAGTGCATCACTCTTAAAATAAGATGATTCTAACTCGGAAAGCATACTAAAACCCGGCAGGGGGGTGGGGGGATTTGTTTTGGCTGCAAGTCAGAATCCTTGTCTCCTACAACTGGGTAATAATCTAATGTGTTTATAGTGTCATGTTTATAACATTAGGAAATATGACAGTGCTAAACAAACAGATTGTAATCCTTACATCTAGTTGTAACCAGCTGCCTTTAAAAAGCTTCTGCAATAAACACTGACCTTTTTTGGCACCTGCCAGCACCAGAGGCAGTAACTCTCATTGGAATGTGGATGATTTGATTTTTCTTCCATTGAAAATAGTTTCTCAGCTTTACCCCTGATCTTTTCCTAACAAGGATTCTTTGCCATGTGAACCTTAGTGTAATCAGGATCCTATAGATTCAGCTCTATTAGCAAACCTGCTTACAACATAGTTGTCTTCTAATGTGCGTCAAGGCACAGTTCCATCCTGAAGTGTGGATAGGGTGTAGAGCTCTAACCATTTCTTCAACTCATCCTAACACCTTTGACTTTAATGGTTTCTAACTAGATTTGTCCAAGGCTTTAGCAAATGGCTAATGTACCTTGACTCCATCTGCATTACAAGATGGATCTATGTTTCAACATACCAAGGTACGGCCATGTTGCAATTGGTTCTCTGCATTCTGGATCCTGTCTACACTACAAAAAAATCTAGCTTTCAGGAAGCAGACCACCAGTAGTGGTATCTTAACCAATTCCCTTGCCTTCTTGTACAAGGTTGTCTATGTGGGGGAAATGTCTCTTGCTTGTCCCTGCCATGATGAAGTCAGATCCTGAAGCATGAAGCTAGATTGTGCGGAGTCTAGTGGGCATAACCACAACTGCTATTAATAAAATAAGAGCATGACTCTAATACCCTGGCAGAGGCATTATGTCACAGGACAGAGGATGCATTCCTACATTCCCTCTCTGTGCCTCTAGGGAGACCGCTTGTAGGACCCAATTCCCCTCCTCTAGGATATGAGTAAATTCTAAAGAAGTCAATGGTATTTAGGCTAAATATTATCGAACAACTAGGGGCACTTTAATACAGAGAGACAAACTGGAGAAAGCTCAGAGAACAGCTACAAAAATGGCCTTGGAAATTGGAAAGAATGATCTACAGCATGAGGGGAACTTAAAAGGTAAATTTGCCTGAATAGGATAAATAATGACAAAGGAGAATATGATAAACATCTACAAACATATGAAGGAGGAAGGAGAATTATCTAGGCAAGCACAGGGGAGATAGGACTGGGAATACTGTGATTGCATTTGGAAGGGGAAACTTTAAGCTTAAAATGGAGAAACGCTTGTAAGCCAGGGTCTGAATGAGCTTTCCCCATCATCTATTGATGAACTGGGGAAAAGACTTAACGAGAACACCATATTTGCATAGACACACTTATTTTGCCTAGGTAATCAGCACAGACCTGCTGTGCCAAAGTTTCAGCATTGTCTATTATGGGTTAAAATTCACGTTAATCTTGGATGCAGAGGTAATGAGATGTTGTCATCCTTACTGTATAACTAAAGGGAAGCTGAGCTGTACTTAATATGTCCTAATTGAGGGAGTCACCCTAACTGTTACCTCACTTGCTAAGCAGGAAATAATAATGCTCAATTCAAATGAGAGTGAGGGTGTGAGCAGGTGTTTTTATGTACTGGTGTAGATTCTGGTTAAAGAATCCTAAATGCTATTTGACCTTCTTTTTCCAGTGTTTAAAGACAGTGCTCAGAAGACTCAGTTAAGGTTCCTTGTTTCTGCTCATTGATCACTAGAGCTGCAATCACTATGTAGCTGGTCTAGGGTGCTCACCCTTAGACCTGGTGTAAGGATGGTATTGCAGTGAAAGATAATGCAGAGAGGTTTCCTGATGCCTAGAGAAATCACTGAGAGTTGAAATTGTGCAGATCTGGGTTCAGTGGAGGAACCTCAGAACACAGCATCATAGCTAGAGGCAGAGGCAGTGCAAGCAGTAGCAGAGATGGCAGTAAGCAGTGAGAACAGCAGCAATGGTGAGAAAGGGCAGCAGTGGAATCTTTGATCACCCCCCATCCCCTTCCTTTTAGCGGCTGGAGGTGAACAGATCCCTGGATTCTGGGACTTTGCTGACCTCTGACAACCAGTTGTGAGAGGGTGCAGTGGAGGGGGGAAAGGGAGTGGCATGTTAAAGGGACTTTAGCACTGAACTGTCACAGTGCAAGGTGGGAAAATGAAGCCCAAGACTACGGCCCAAGATACTGGGGGGAGTTTGTTTACTTTTTGTTGCATACTTCTGAATCATAGATGGAGTGTTTTCCTAAATTAATGCTGTGTTTTTCCTTGTAAGAAAAGCTTTCTTTTTATACACCGCTATCTTCAGCTGATCTACACAGTGGTTGTGAGGGGGGGAGTATTGCCTCCTAAAGGCACCCAGAGGTGGTGTTTAGTTTTCCAGAATTCTGGACACGGTGCTTGAATCAAGTCCATTTTGTAATGTTAAGAGGAATCCCTAGATATTGAATCTGGCCCTTGTTACTGACACCAGCTGGCAGCAGGGTTGCACTAGCACATGTATTAAGCAGCAGAATAATCTCCCACGGGGAAAGGTCCCTTCCATTGTGTGGGAGTTTAAATCTGGATCAGATAAAATCCTAGAAAATGTCTTGTGGGGATAATCCTGCAGAGGGGTTGGGGGCTCTCACATTTTTCTTTCTGTAGTTTCTGTGATTTTCACACCTCGTCAGAGAGTTGTAAAACTGGCTTTGTAACTGATGAGAAGGTGCAAGATTAATTGCTTTGAAAGCACAAAAGGAGCAGAAAATGGTGAAGGCACTGGGACTGAGCATGCGGTGTATCCCTAAAAGGCTTAAATGATTTATTACCAGCACTTGTATAAAGTTATTTTCCCCTGTCAAGGTTTTTTCCCCACTTTGAACTTTAGAAATCAAGAAATGGGGACCTGCATGATCACTTTTAAGCTTAATTACTAACTTAAATCTGGTACGATGCCACCAGCCAGAAGTCTGTGTCTGGCACACTTCTGTTCCCCCAAAACCTTCCCTGGGGAACCCAAGACCCAAACCCCTTGGGTCTTAAAACAAGGCGAAATTAACCATCCCCCCTCTTTTTCCCCCCACCAGTCCCTGGTGAGTTTAGACTCAATCCCTTGGATTCTAAAACAAGGAAAAATCAATCAGGTTCTTAAAAAGAAAGCTTTTAATTAAAGAAAGAAAAGCTAAAAATTATCTCTGTAAAATCAGGATGGAAAATGCTTTACAAGGTACTGCAGAAGTTCATAAGACTAGAGGACTTCCCCCCAGCCCTGAGATCAAAGTTAAGCAAACAGAGGTAAAAATCCTTCCAGCAAAAAGACACATTTACCAGTTGAGAAAACAAACATAAGACTAATCTGCCTTGCCTGGCTATTACTTACTATTTGGAAACATGAAAGACTGATTCAGCAAGATTGGAGAACCTGGAATGATGTCCCATTCCTCTCAGTCCCGAGAGCGAACAATGAACCAAACAAAAAGCACAAACAAAGACTTCCCTCCACCAAGACTTGAAAGGATCTTGTCCCCCTATTGGTCCTCTGGTCAGGTGTCAGCCAGGTTCACTAAGCTTCTTAACCCTTTACAGGTAAAAGAGACATTAACCCTTAACTATCTGTTTATGACACCCCTCTTCCCCAACTGCTCTTTAAGGACAACTGAAGGCAGCTACGTTTCTACTCAAGAAGTCCAAATCAAAGCACTTGGTGAATTCTTCTAGGCAGGATCACAGTTTATTAACCAGAATACCTGGTTTGGCATTTAAAAAAAGGAAAAGGACTTTTATTGAATGTAGAGCTTATGAAAGCTGCCCTGGAAATTAAAGAATTGTGTTAACCCAGGGCCTGATTAAGGAAAGTACCCCTGTTCAGGAAAGCATTTAAGTACATGCTTAAATCTCATTGAAATCAATGGGACTTAAGTGCATGCTTAAACTTAAGCATGTGGTTAAGTGTTTTTGCTGAAATGGAGCCACACAGAGCGGGTATGGCATTAGTAGCATCCCTACAGGCTTCCTTTGTGCCGTGTAGACAAATGTGTTTCAAGCTCGAGAAAGACCATTTTTTAATTTTTTTTTGTATTGTGGTGATGCCAAGGAGCCCCAGTTATGGGCCAGGAAACCACTGTGCTAGATGTCGAACAAACACAGAACAAACAGATAGATCATAAGCTCTTTGGGGACAGGGACGAAGTAAGCCACTTCTATAGATGAGGGTAGTTCAGGGTCCCTGGCTCACTGCGTCCTTGGCCTCTCTTGCTTTGTTATTATCTGGGCATTATTCATAACTAAACTCATTTAGTCCTTGAATTCAGCATGTAGAGATTTTTAAGGCTAAATTAAAATCTTGACAACAAACTAGTTTCATCAGCTAGCCCAAACCTGGTTTAAAATGTACGGACAAATCATCAGCTTGTTTAAATCCACTTAGCTCCAGTAAAGCCACATGAACTGTGCATCTGAGGATCTGGTCCAGAAAGACAAATCAATACTTTAGATTGCAACTGCAGCAGCTCAGAGAAGCCAGAGATTATATGAATAATGTATAAAACCAGACAGGACACAAAGGAAGTGACTGACTGTGTTTCTTGGTAGAAGGCACAGGGCAGGGGTTTTTTTTATAATGAAGGAAAGATGAGCCTGAGCACGTGTGAGACAGCTGAGCTGCTTGTTCAGATTCATTTGGAATCTGTAGCTGTGGTGGAGAATGTGGTCAATCGCAATTTGCGACTATGAAAAGCATCTCTGCAATCTGCTGCGATGGCTCTATCATAAATGACTGGCACTCGCTCAGTCAAGAGGCAAGGCCAAGTCAGATTATATTGCTGCATGACACAAGTGAATTGAAATTTTCCTTTCATGTACAGAAAGCTAAGGATAAATACTCCTGGGTTTTGTACCTTCATACAAAACAACTTGCTAGTCCTGGTCTGCAGGACCCACAAGTCACTCAATGAGTATTCATAGCATCTAGAGGTGGAGAAAAAGACATTACTGATCATCTACTGAGGATTACAGTGGATGAGAAGCTGGATACGAGTCAGCAGTGTGCCCTTACTGCCAAGAAGGCTAATGATATATTGAGCTGCATTAGTAGAGCATTGCCAGCAGATCAAGGGAAGTGATTATTCCCCTCTATTTGGCACCGGTGAGGCCACATCTGGAGTATTGCGTCCAGTTTTGGACCCCCCACTACAGAAGGGATGTGGACAAACTGAAGAGAGTCCAGAGGAGGGCAATGAAAATGATCAGGGAGATGGGGCATTTACAAGGCGAGGCTGAGGGAACTGGTCTTGTTTAGTCTGCAGAAGAGAAGAGAGAGGAGGGATTTGATAGCAGCCCTCAGCTCCCTAAAAGGGGGTTCCAAAGAGGATGGAGCTTGGCTGTTCTCAGCGGTGGCAGATGACAGAACAAGGAGCAATGCTCTCAAGTTGCAGTGGGGAAAGTCTAGGTTGGATATTAGGAAACACTATTTCACTAGGAGGATGGTGAAGCACTGGAATGGGTTACCTAGGGAGGTGGTGGAATCTTCATCCTTATAGGTTTTTAAGGCCCGGTTTGACAAAGCCTTGACTGGGATGATTTAGTTGGTGTTGGTCCTGCATTGAGCAGGAGGTTGGACTTGATGACCTCCTGAGGTCTCTTCCAACCCCAATCTTCTATGACAGTGGTTCCCAAACCTGTTCCGCTGCTTGTTCAGGGAAAGCCCCCGACAGGCCGGGCTGGTTTGTTTACCTGCCGCGTCCACAGGTTCGGCGATCGTGGCTCCCAGTGGCCGCGGTTCGCTACTCCAGGCCAATGGGAGCTTCTGGAAACAGCAGCCACTACCTCCCTCAGCCCACACTGCTTTCAGCAGCTCCAATTGTCCTGGAGCAGCGAACCATGGCCATTGAGAGCCGCGATCAGCTGAACCTGCGGATGCGGCAGGTAAACAAACCAGCCCAGCCACTAGGGGCTTTTCCTGCACAAGCAACAGAACAAGTTTAGGAACCACTGTTCTGTGATACTCCATTCCCCCCTCACTGTTTTCCTTAGTCTATTGAAGTTCCTTGTTCAGTGTTAGGAGAACGTGGCACCTTCTGTGATTCCTCATGATTGTCATGTGATGGCAAATAATCCCATTGATCTCAGTGAGACTGCCTGCAAGAATGAGGACTGTGGGCATGATCAAAGGCTTTCAGGATCATGTCCACAAACTGTTTCCAATCTGTAAAGATAATTATAGATTACAGACCACCGGTGGTCTTGGCTTCATCTTCTAAATTCACTTTAGGGGAGATTTTTAAAGGTATGTAGGTGTTCTGCTAACGTTGCAATGCCTAAGTCTCCTTTTCAAAAGTGACATAGGCACTTAAGATCCTAAACCCTATTGGACAGGCTAAAGCTTGTTTGGTCTTCATTATTTCATGAAAGCAATTCTGGTCTATGGTGATCAGATTGCTGGTCATATCATCAATCCATTTTACTGGTCTTGCCTGGATCTGTTGCAGCTCTGCTTCCCAATCTGTCCAGACGCTTTGTAGTTGTTGCTCCAACAGAGATTGCCTCCGCCAGCAAGTCATCTCTGAGCCCTTTCACACAAACCTCCAACTGCTGCTTTAATTCCTTTCATGAAGCCCCCAGCTCCTGTTTTAGGTCTTGTAAAATCCCCTGGCCCTTTTTCATTTCTGCAAGCACCTCTATTATTTGTTCCCTCTTGGTTCAACAGGAATACTAGCTTACAAGCTCTCCCCTTGGAAATTGCATCCAGCTCCTGACACCGGTGTTGTTCCTTATTGAGCTGAGCAGCCAGTCAATTTTGGGGGTCCTGGGATGTTCCCGTTGGAAGCAGAAATTGAGAGAATCTCTGTGTCTTTCTCTCCTTTTAATGGAATCTTGTTTTATTTAAAAAACCCTGCTTCATGCCACACAGGAGGAATCAGGAACAAAAGGAACAATTTCTTAACCTGCAGCCCCATGCCTTGTTAGCCAAATTCATTGCCATCTCTACCCATATCTGTAATGTTCTTTCAAATCTGTGGGGAAGAAGGGCTATATGGTATCAGCCAGATCTTCACCAACTGTAAAACAGTGTAACTCTGCTGAACTATATCCATTTTTACTAGCAGAGGATCTGGTGCTATAAGTTCTCAATATCATTACATTTTCCCTATGTAAATAAGGCTGGTGTTCTCATACAGGGCCGTCCTTAGGATTTATGGGGCCCTATGCAGTATTATTAAACTGGTGCCCCTATGCCCAACAGCAGCCTGGGCTTGCACGTGCATTTTAGATAAGGGGGGTCTTTTGAAGAATTTATTTAAAAAACCATATGTCTGAAGATCCAAGATTTAAGGCTAAAGATGACTACTCAGATTATGCATCTAAAAATCTATGCAAGGATTTTTAGAGATGTGATTTTATAATCTTCAGCCACAGGTGCCAACTTTCCTTGGTGCCGGTTGGAGCTCGTGCCCCCCTGCCCCTGCCCCCTCCCTGCCCCCATTAGACCCCTCCCCAAATCCCTGCCCCAGCCCCACCTCTTCTCCAAGTGCACCACATTCCTCCTCCTTCTCCCCCCTCCCTCCCACCGTTTGCCATGCAAAACAGCTGTTTTGTGGCACAAGTTCTGAGAGGGAGGGGGGAGAAGCAGGACTCGGTGGCGTGCTCACGGGAGGAGGCGGAGGTGAGCTGGGGTGGGCGGGGGCAAGTCAGGGAGCCACCGGTGGGTCCAGACCACCCACAGAGTCAGCACCTATGTCTTCAGCAACACACTAATGAAATATTTTTAAAGCAAATTTTAAACTAACATGTGAGTAAATATTACAGTCCTGCACAACTGTTTTTGTCAGTACATTCAGAAACTGACAGTATATACCTGGGGGTTGGCAAATGCCTGTTGAAGAGCCACTTAAGTGGTAATGAAGCCATTTAACAGTTTCAGTGTTGTGCTAATCAGGCTGGAAGGCTTTTTCACTTTTAAGTACTAGATCCCCTCTGGAGGACAGCTCACCACACTGCAGCAGCCAGCTGTGGTGGAAGCCTGCAGGAAGGGTCAGATTAGAACAGGGATAGGAAGAGGCAGGAAGGTGGACACTAATACCTGCGGGTGCCCTAAGTATGCTGCATATGCCTAAGGACGGCCCTGTTCTTGTAACACCAATAGACTCTGGTCGATGGCAGGTAGGATCAAACCTGGGACCTCTGCAGCCAAATGCATGAGCTAAAAACCATATGGCTGTTAGTGAAGGCTGTAGCAGACTCATTAATCTCTAAGTGGTCTAGATGGGACGGAACCCCACACCCAGGAAGCATGTGGGTTACATACTTTCCCTAGCATAGGAAGCACATCCTGAGCTTCAGAGACTTCCTAGTTGATATCCCGGATGAGCCCCCACTTGTAACACCAACAAACCCCAGTCATTAGTGGTATGGGGTGGGATTGAATCTGGGATCTCTGGAGCTAAATGCATGAGCCTCTACTGCATGAACTAAACCCCACATGGCTGTCAGCTAAGGCTGTAGCAGACTCATTAAGCTCTAAGTAGTCTTGGTGCCACTAGAGGAGACAGAGCACCACACCTCTGAGGTGTGTGGTTTACATTCTCTTGTTGAAATACAGCCTTGAAGCTGCTCGTTGTGCCAAGCTGGTCTCTTGTTTTCCACCAAAATAACATTCATAATGCAAATCTCGTAGTTGATGCTTGTTCTCAAGTTCTCCTGAGTTCTTTGACTTTTCCAGGCATTTTTCTTCACTACCGATAATATCATTCAACATATTATCATCTTGTGGTCAAGACTAATCACAGGGCAAAGAAAAGACCTTGGCATTAAATATTTAATTGCCAGGGAGCACAAGATATTAACAGGAACAGTTGATAGTAAACATTGTCTTAGTGTTTGGGAACACTGCATTACTTGTTTCCACAGAGGGTATGGATGTCATGGTGACATCTCTCTAGCCTGAAAACAGATGCCTGATAATAGTATAAATTAAGCCCTGAAGAAGGGACCTTTTGGGTCCTAAGAGTTTACATATTCTAGAACATTCTGGCTGAACAAGTATCTTATGTCTATATTACACTGAGTATTCCTGAAAGTCTGAATGTGAGGTCTCATTTAAATCCTTGTTGATTGAACTATGGCATGGAAAGCTCAGTTCTGCTATCTTGTTAGAAAGAAGGCATAAACCAATTTAGTTTGTTTAATCCAGTTCTCTGCTAGTGTTTCCCCACCTCTGGAACTTCATTTCCATTTTGTCTCCAAGATAGAAGCAGTCTCCCTCTTGAAATCTTGCTTTAACACCTTCCTTTTCTCTTTAGTTTATGGATGCTCTCCATGAAGTGTGGTGAGGTGATTTAGGAAAGACACAGTACAATATTGCCACTGGGCACCTGTGGACATATTGTCTTCTCATACTGGCGTACATTGGGACTTAATGCCAGGGAAGTAAATGGAGGTAGGTTAAGAATAAGTTAGGCAAACATCTGTTAGGGATAGCCTAGGTATGCTTGATCCTACTTCAGCACAAGGTCGTGGACTAGATGACCTCTTGAGGTCCCTTCCAGCTCTACTTTTCTGTGAGACAGATAGGTGTATTAGTCCCTTGCTTACCTCTAGTGCAGTGATCTCAGCCTTAATTCAGCAATTGTGCAATCAAACAGACAGCTAATGTTAAGCATGTACTTTGCTGAACAGGGATGGATTGCTGAATACAATGATAGAGTCCAAGGCCAGAAGGGACCATTGTGATCATCTAGTCTGATCTCTTGTATAGCACCAACCAAAGAACTTTCCCCCAAATAATTCCTACAGTAGATCTTTTAGAAAAACATCCACTCTTGATTTAAAAATTATCAGTGATGAAGAATCCACAATGAACCTTGGTAAGTTGTTCCAACGGTTAATTACTCTCATTGTTTAAAATGTATGCCATATTTCCGGTCTAAACTTGTCTAGTTTCAACTTCCAGCCATTGGGTCATGTTAAACCTTACTCTGCTACAACGAAGAGCCTATTGTTAAATATTTGTTCTCCATGCAAGTACTTGCAAACTCACCAAGTCCCTTAACCGTCTCTTTATTAGTTAGAATCCAGGATCTCAATCTATTTATCATTATAAGGCAGGTTTTCTAATCCTTTTAATTCTTCTTGTGGCTCTTCTCTGACCCCTCTCCAATTTATCAACATCCTTCTAGAATTGTGGACACCAGCACTGGACACTGGATTCCAGCAGCAGTTGCACCAGTGCCAAATACAGGGGTAAAACAACTTCTTTACTCCTACCTGAGATCCTCTTCTTTATGCACCCAAGGATCACATTAGCTCCTTTGGCCACATCATCACACTGAGAGTTCATGTGCAGCAGATCATTCACCATGACCCCCCAATTTTTTCCTGAGTCACAGCTTCCCAGGATACAGTCCCCTATCCTGGGAAGCTATGTTCTACATTCTTTGTTCCTAGATGTATACATTTACCCATATTGAAATGCATATTGTTTGCTTGCGTCCAGCTTACCAAATGATCCAGATCGCTCTGTAATAGCGACCTGCGCTCTTCATTATTTACCACATCCCCAACTTTTGTGCCCTCTGCAAACTTTCAGTGAGGACTTGGTTTTATTAGAGGTCATTGATAAAATTGTTAAATAGTGTAGGACTAAAGACTAGTCCCTGTAAGACCCCACTGGAAACACACCCGGTCAATGATGATTTTTCCCATTCACAGGTCATCCTGTTTACCTTTTCTAAAGATTGGCACAACATTAGCTTTCTTCCAGTCTTTTTGAACACTGGGGAAGTGCCAGGACTTATTGAAAATCAACATTAACCAGAGCCCAGCCAGTTCTTTTAAAACTCTTAAAAATTACCCAGACTTGCCCATTTAAAAATATCTAACTTTAGTAGTTGTTGTTTTAATGTCCTTCTGAGACACTAGTGGAATGAAAAGAGTGTTATATCAGTAAAACACATTTATTTCCCAAATACAGAATAGAAATATTTATGAAACACTTCTGTCTGCATTATTATTGATAATTCTACCACTTTTATCTAGTAATGGACCAACACTACTGTTAGGATTCTTTTTGTTCCTGGTATATTAAAAGAAACCACTCCTCTTTCTTATCTATAATTCTGCTGGCCATAGATTTCTCCTTGTGTCCCTTTGCTTTCTTTATCAATTTTCTACAATTATTAGCTTCTGATTTATATTCATGACTGTCAACTTCCCCTTTCTTGTATTGCTATGTATTTTTATAGCTGCCTTCACTTCCCCTATACATCAGGCTGTTTCTTAAAAAACCATTATGGCTTAAAAATTTATGGAGGCCATAAAGTGCATCGGAGAAGGTGAAAGCTTTCACAGCTGCAGTCAGTGCTGTTACTGCTCTGTGCATGCATCATGGATTTCAACCCAATACCTCTCACCAGCTCTAAATTCAAATCATTGCTATGGAAATATATCCACACTCTGCTGTGGTGTGTGTGTGTAGGAAAGAATGAGACATCCTGGTGACTGGGCTTGCTGGGGAGGAGAGGCAGGCAGGAAAGGCAGGTAGGTTTGTCTAGTCTGCTCTAGGTAGGGATGTATATAAAGAAATGATATTGGTGACAGAGCGTGGGGTGTCTTTCATTTCAAGTGGCAGTTTTATTGGCTTTTAAATTATGTTGACAATAAGTCAGTGACAAATACTGTACTTAGCAATTCACCCAACCTGAGAAATCGCACTGAAGCAGGCATGCTAATGCTGCTTCCATCTAGTCACTCTGGTGGCTGTCTTAAACTTGAATTATAAATAGCTTCCCAATGGCCAATAACATAGCATCTCATTTTAAAAGGATCAGTTAGATCATTAATACTGAAGTCCCTGTGGTTCTGTTTTTTATTTGTCTTTTAACTTCCTGGGATGTTCCAGTGTTTCTTTCCAAACCTTAAAAATGGGTGAAAATCAGTGTAAGAAATGAACTTTACAGTTTTCCAGGTAAATAGTAGGGTCAGTAGTAGGGGATGAGGAGACAGAAAACACAGCAACAAACAGGGAAAAGTAAGACTATATCATTTATGAAACCATTCTCTCTAATCCTCACTACAGAATAAAACTTCCTTCTAAAAACAGCCGATTGTTAGTGACTTTTGCAGTTACATTTGATATATGCTGCATAGGCTCACAGTAGTTTTTGCAAAGTGTCTTCTCCTCCTCACAGGGAGGAGGGGGTGCCCAGCACCCATGTGGGGAGCAGGTTGGGAGGAGATCAGTACTCGCCTCCCTGAGGCCTGGTCCTGCAGCAGTTAGTCTCAGCCAGCTGCCTGCCCATCTCATGCCTGCGCTATGCAGTTGCAGCAGACACCCACCATGGTCACATTCTCCCATGCAGGTGCACTGTGCCAGTCCCTAGGAATCTGTGAGCAAGGAGCCAAAAAATCTGGGTAGAAATTGGAAAAATCCGAATACTAGTTTTTTCAAAAGCAGTGCATTTTCCAGAGGTTTTTGGTAAAAACTGAAAATGAAGGACCTTAATACCATGTTCATACTTAGACTCTCACAGCCAGGCAAGTATTTCTTTATAGCCTTCAAAATGCTTTGTTCAGGTCTCTGGTCAGAGAAGCATAAGTCTATTATTAATATTCTGGTAGTATGCAGATGCCACAAATGAGATCAGCACACATGGTGCTGGGTGCTGTACAAAAGTGTGGTAAGAGGCAGACCCTGCCTGGTAGAGCTGACCATCTAAAAGAACAAGACAAAGGGTGCAGAAAAGGAAATATCACTATCCCCATTGTACAGACGGGAAGATTGGACAAGTCAGTCTTTCTGTGCCCTAAATCACACAAGGAGCATGTAAGGATCAGATCAGGGACTGTCACCAGAGGTCATGAGTCCCTCCCCAGTGCTTTAACCCCAAGACCAGCCATCCTCCTGACTCTAGCATTAGGTTTCCAGCATGAATACTTGCAAATACAAATTTGACATTTGCTTTCTGTAAATACGCTGCAATGTTGGCTTAAAAACTCCATCAGAGAGGTCCTTTGGGGCCATCTGCCTGTCCCAAGTCAGGATAAAGGAGGAGGGTTGGGCGTGGGGCTAGCAACTCCACCCCGGAAAAAAATCAACCTGCTACAGAAACGCCGACAACAGAGACTTTTACCCTGGAAAAAGAAGGGTCTTCAACTCGAAGATGCATGACGCTGGGTGGTGAAAGCCGTGAGGAAGCCACTAAGCTGATTACCCTTCTTGCAACCAGGAGGATTACCATAGGCACATGGAACGTGAGGACCATGTACGAGTCAGGAAAGACGGCGCAGGTTGCAGCAGAGATGAGGAGCAACAACCTGACCCTATTAGGCATTAGCGAAACAAGATGGACGCAAGCTGGACAGAGACGACTGTTGACAGGAGAGCTGTTGCTGTATTCAGGACATGAAGAGAGCGACGCACCCCACACACAGGGAGTAGGCTTCATGTTGTCCAAGCAGGCACAGAGAGCACTGATTGGTTGGGAGGCACATGGTCCCAGGATCATCACAGCATCCTTCAGAACTAAAATGAAGAGGACTAAGATGAATGTTGTTCAGTGCTACGCTCCAACTAATGACAGCGAAGAGGAGGACAAAGATTATTTTTACAACAGACTCCAGAAAATATTAGAGATTCTCCCAGACAAAGACATCATCATCCTTATGGGAGACTTTAATGCCAAAATTGGACCTGACAACACAGGATACGAACAAGTCATGGGGACCCACGCTCTGGGAGAGATGAGTGAGAATGGAGAGAGATTTGTGGATCTGTGTGCACTTAACAACCTGGTCATAGGAGGTAGCATCTTTCCTCACAAGCGGATCCACAAGAGTACCTGGGTATCACCAGCAGGCACGACAGAAAATCAGATCGACCATGTCTGCATTAGCAAGAAGTTCAGAAGATCCTTGCAGGACGTTAGAGTTAGAAGAGGAGCAGACACGGCGTCCGACCATCACTTAGTGGTGGCTAGATTGAAGCTGAAGCTGAAGCAGAACTGGATAGATACGTCAGACAGAAGAGTGAAGTACAACGTCAGCCTTCTGAAGGACCGTAAGACCAAGGAAGATTTTGGACTGATGCTGAAGAATAAGTTTTCAGTATTACAGGATCGGTCTGAGGAAGAGGAAGACAGTGTACTAAACAGATGGCAGAAAGTGAGAGAGACACTTAGGTTAGTATGCCAGGAAGTGCTTGGAATTAAGAAACACCAGCAGAAAGAGTGGATCACAGCAGAGACCTTGACCAAGATAGAAGACAGAAAGAAGAAGAAGGCAGCAGTCAACAACAGCAGGACTAGAGCTGCAAAGGCCAAAGCTCAAAAAGAGTATGCTGAAGCCCACAGAGCAGTGAAGAGGAATATTAGGAAGGACAAGAGAGAGTATGTGGATGAACTGGCAGCAGAAGCGGAGCAGGCAGCATACAGCGGTAACATGAAACAGCTGTATGATACTACCAAGCGACTGTCTGGAAAGTTCAGCAAGCCAGAACGTCCCGTTAAAGACAAGCAGGGAAAGTCTATAACAGGAATAGAACAACAGATGAACAGATGGGCGGAGCACTTTGAGGAACTCCTGAACAGACCAGCACCACCAAATCCACCAGACATTAACCCAGCCAACGAGGACCTCCCAATTAATTGCGATAAACCAACCAGAGATGAGATCAGAAAAGCCATCACCATGATGAAGAACAGGAAGGCGGCTGGACCTGATGACATCCCAGCAGAGGCCCTGAAAGCAGACCTGGATGCTTCAGTGGAAATGCTGTACCCCCTCTTTGAGAAGATATGGGAAGAAGAAGTGATTCCGGCAGACTGGAAAGAGGGATATCTCATCAAAATCCCCAAGAAAGGAGACCTTAGCAACTGTGCCAATTATAGAGGAATCACACTCCTGTCGGTGCCAGGGAAGGTCTTCAACCGAGTTCTCTTAGAGAGAATGAAGGATGCCGTCGATCCACAGCTACGAGATGAACAGGCAGGTTTCCGGCTGAACAGATCATGCACGGACCAGATAGCAACGCTTCGCATCATAGTCGAGCAGTCTGTGGAGTGGAACTCCTCGTTGTACATCAACTTTGTTGACTATGAGAAAGCGTTCGATAGCGTGGATCGAGAGACCCTCTGGAAGCTCCTTCGGCACTACGGCATTCCAGCAAAGGTGGTCAACCTGATCAAGAACTCATATGATGGTATACACTGTAGAGTGATCCATGGAGGGCAGCTCACTAACAGCTTCCAGGTGCGAACTGGAGTCAGACAAGGATGCTTGTTGTCACCACTTCTCTTTCTCCTCGTCATCGATTGGATTATGAAGACATCCACTTACGAGCGTAGGAATGGAATCCAGTGGACGTTGTGGACCCAGCTTGATGACCTGGACTTTGCTGACGATCTTGCACTCCTTTCGCACAGTAAAGAGCAGATGCAAGAGAAGACCAACACTGTGGCAGCCACGTCATCACAGGTTGGCCTCAACATTCACAAGGACAAGACCAAGATCCTTAGGATTAATTCCATCAGCAACGACCCAGTCACACTGAATGGAAGCCCCTTGGAAGAAGTGCAGTCCTTCACCTACCTAGGTAGCATCATCGACCAGCAGGGTGGCACAGACGCAGACATCAAAGTAAGGATTGGTAAGGCAAGAGCAGCCTTCTTACAGCTCAAGAACATCTGGAGCTCCAGAGAGCTGTCTTTGGCAATAAAAATTCGACTGTTCAACTCCAATGTGAAATCAGTCCTACTGTATGGAGCTGAAACCTGGAGGACAACCAAAACAACCACCAGGAAGATCCAGACCTTCATTAATAGCTGCCTCAGAAGGATTCTCCAGATCCGCTGGCCAGACACCATCAGTAACATCCACCTCTTGGAGAGGACCCGTCAACTCCCAGCAGAGGAAGAAATCAGAAGGAGAAGGTGGGGTTGGATAGGACATACACTACGCAAGCAGCCAACTAACATCACCAGACAGGCACTGCGGTGGAACCCCCAAGGCAAGCGGAAAAGAGGCCGTCCAAGAAACACCTGGCGACGCGACCTTCAGGCTGATAGCAAAAAAATGGGCTATACCTGGAACCAGCTAGAGCGAATGGCCCAGGATAGAGGACTCTGGAGATCTGTGGTTGGTGGCCCATACCCCGATTGGGGTGACGGCCATGAGTGTGTGAGTGTGTTGGCTTAAAATCTACTCTTTTGGTGAGCATCCCAGCCAGCGTGTTCACTTCCTACCATACTTGCCAGGGAGATGAATTTGTATTTTTCAAACAAATATATGGATATTTTTAGTCACTGTACACTGACCTCCTCTATTTGTAAAATGGGAATAAAGACAGTTTCTCCCTTCCCATCTTTTGTGCATTGCTTGTCTCCTAGGCTTAGACTGTAGCTCTTACTTAATTTGTGTGTGCACGGTGCTTTAACACAATGGGCCTCCAATGCTGACTGGGACCTCTGGGTACTCACTGCAATAGACACAGTTAATAATAATAACCTACTAGTTAACCTCCTCAAAGCATTGTACAAACATTAAGTGCTGAGTCTGATTAATAAGGTCTTGCTGCCTTCTGCACTGACTGAATTATACACATGACATAACAGAAGGCGGCACTCCTTGGCCATTTTTGCTCTCTGAAGTACTTCAGTTGCTGTCTTTGGGGAATGTTGATCTATTTTTAAATTGCTTAAGGGCTAATGCTTTCTTTTTGACAGCAAACGCCTCCAGGGAACATGCTGAGCACCTAGGAAAGAAAAGCAAAGGAGAAATGCACAGGAAAGGCACTGCAGCATGTGCACATACACCCTCTTTATCTGTCCTGCCTGGGGTATCTTTCCCTTAATTATTTATTGTCCTTGGGTTCAGAGGCATTTTCCTTTAATGGAAAATATAAGAGACTACTTCTATAACTCAGTAAAGGGGAAGAGAACTGGAGTAAGAGGCCTAAAGGAGAGTTTATACTGGCACCATGAACAGATCAAATGGAGTGGCAAAGTAAATCAGTGGTAGGATGGAAAAGCAAATGAATAAGAAAGCTCTCTGAGGCAGGTTATATCACTGCACTATAGAAAAACCTGCTCCTATTGAAGCCAATAGCAAAGATGCCCTTGATTTTTAAGGGGCGTGCGATTGGGTTGTTAGAAAACTGTATGATGAATTGTGTTAGTCTTATTTATTAAATAACATTCTATATATAGTATTATAAGATGATATGAAGGAATTTTTGCTTTTTGAATGTGTGTCTGCTGATGCAGCATTTCAGAACTTAGCTGAAACAGATTCATGAAACCTGGTTTGTGTATCTTTGTCAAATTTTTGGTCTGTGTAAGTAGCGAGGTAAAGCAGAGTGTCATGATGGAATTAAGTATCAGAGGGGTAGCTGTGTTAGTCTGGATCCGTAAAAAGCAATGGAGAGTCCTGTGGCACCTTTAAGACTAACAGATGTATTGAGGCATAAGCTTGGAGGGGTAACCCTCAGAAGAATACATTTCAAAGGTTTACTGGACTATAAAAACAGGTGGTCAGAAGCTCAAGTGATAAGCAATTGAATGATAAAAATGTATTGAGTGAGGTCTTTTCTGAATGTTAATAGGGATTAATATCATTGTGAAATGTATGTATTATTATATGAGGAAATATAGATACTTAATCGTATGTTTTAAAGTCTGTGGCCAAGCAGAGAAACACAGGTTCTTTCCCAGACAGGAGAGAAAGCAGCTATTTGCCTTTCTCCTTTGCAAATCAAGCTGATGCAATCAAAACAATGGAAGCCCTATTTACATAGTGGGAGATGGGAAGCCCACAGGAAAGGAAACTGCATGAGGTCATCCTGTCTCCTGAAACAACATCATTGAACACTGGAAGATATAAGCAAAGGCAGAAGCCACATCTGGCATCCATTATGAGACAATCACAAGGGAACAGAGCTCTTGCAAGCTGAGAAAAATGGGCCCTGCAACTATAGGTTCAAGGCTCTGGAAACTGAATATAGGTGAGAAATCTGCTTAGAAGCTCATGAAACCAGAGTCCAGGAGCTGGAGCTTTAAGAAAAATCATCAAATATTGTGAGAATTGCAATACAATCGTGGCAGCTGGCAAGAATGTAGTCCTGGCCGAGACAGGACATCTGCCAGTTGTGGAAATGTGTTTTAGGAGAGATTTGAGTGAGTGTAGGCTGGTTTGTCACTAGGTACTTTATATCTATGTATCTCATGGGGCACACAAGGACTGGAAGGAAAATGCAAGAATCAAGGGATAAATGAATGATGCACAAAGAAAAATGTTTTTTGTACCTCTTGTCTGACCTCCTTTCTCTTTCTTACTGTGCCTGCTGGAGGGAAGGCTGGGGATGCCTAGTAGTACTACCAGCCCCACATATTCAGAAATCATGCACCAGGCAGTTATATTTAACACCCCCCCCCCCCTCAGGATTTTTAAAGAAAGTATTTTGTTGGTTTTATTTGCCTTCTGTTTTTTGAGCCTTCAAGGGTGCATTTGAGTTATATTTTTCAAGTTTTTCCTCTTCATCAAGGGCTAAAAATGTACTCAGAAAGAAAGAGAAATCTGAGATTCTCACTTTATTGCCTGAGACCAGAAATTGTGCCTTCAGGAAAAAAACACCAAATTTCATGGGACTCACAATAAAATCTCAAGAGTTGGCAGTACAGCATAGGGATAATGACAACGTAGTTTAGGGTTGCCAAATTAGGTATTGATTTCTTTTAAAGGGTGGAAGGGAAAGTTACAAAGCCTAACAGGAGAAGAGAAGAGGTGTTGAATTAAAAAAAACAACCCAATAATCAGTTCAGAAAAAAGTATGTTTTAATCTAATCGTTTCCCCCCGTATTAATGGGATTATAATGAAGTTGCCTGTGATAGCAGGGGACTTGAGTTGATGATGATTCTGGAAATCTCTTTCTATCCCATGTTTCTAAGCCCAGTCACAGGAGCCTTGCACCCATGACTAAGAACCAAAAAGCGCAACTGTGTAGGTGCAAAGGGAATTCTAAAACACCTCTGCAGTTTCATTCTCCATGCTCAGTGAAGTCAAAAAAGCAAGTGAAGAACATCAATGAAGGGAAGTAAATTTGATTTTTAAGACTCTTTTGGTGGTGGTAATCCCCAGCAAGAGAGGCCAAGGAAAAGGGAAGATTTTGACTCCATCACTCTGAAATATCCCTGGGCATACTCAGTCTCTCTCTGGGCAGGAGACAGCCCTGCAGGGGGCATGAAGACTCCTGCAAAGCCAGAAAAGGACTTCAGGGCAGCAGAGCGAGGAGGAAGCCTAGAGGAAAGTTGCTTGTAGCCATGTGGACTCACCCCTGTGGTACCTCCTGCTGGTTGTCTCTGGGAATTAGCTCATCCAGCCTCTGGAGTGCCCTCTATAGGCCGGTGTCCTGCTGCCGCTTGACCCCTGTGTCTCTCCCAGACCTGTGCCCCATTATCTGGTGTGCTGCCCCCTGGCAGTAACCCCTCACTCTCAGGGTTCCCCCTTCCCCAGGTGTGACGGTGCTGCCCATGGGAGCAGCTGAGGTCACTCAATCAGGGTGAACTGCAAACAAAACAGGGCAGACAAATCCCAAACGCTGGTGGTTATTCCACTACTTAGATTTACAAGCCAGCACAAAACAGCTTCTATGTACCTTACTGGTTACTTAGAAGTTTAACCAGCAGTTCCCTTGAAGTGCGCAGCCTCAGGCCTCCGTCCAGACACACCTGTCAACATATGATGATGATTCCTGAAAATCTACCTTCACATATAAAAGAAAGGTGTCTTCCAACCAAGAGATCAGCCACATAACAGGTTCAATATAACTTAGATCTACACCACATACCATGCTTATAGCCAATTTTTATTGACTAAGCTAAAATTTATTAGAAAGAAGAGAGAGAGTGTTGGCAAAAGATCAATACACATACAGACTTGAATTCAATTCTTGAGGTTCAGATACTAGTAGAGGTGAGCTTGTAGTAGCCAAAGTCCTTTTAAAATAGTCCATAGTTATAGTCCAATGTCTATATTCAGGGTGGCTCCAGTGAATGACTGGGATCTCAATCCTTGTGGCTTAAGTTTCCCCCTCTTGAACCCAAAGCAGATCTGAGATGAGAAGGATTGTTTCCCAGGCTTCTTATACATTTCCAGCGGCCTTTTGCCTGAGAAAACATAGGCTACTCCTCCCAAACATCCTGGCAATTAGCACAGAGTAATTTATCCATTAACAGTCAGATACAGGTTACCAACAACCTTCAAAGACCATAGACAATAATACTGTTCACTTAAGTATCATCTTAATGCTAATATTCCTTTTTTGATCTTTGAATTTAAATTATAGCAATAGGCAGAGACGCTTGCTTCCATCACAAGATCTGAGCAAACCCTCCCCTTCTACCTCAACAATGCAGACAGCTTCTGCAGGGAGCCCAGGCCCTTTAAATCGCTAGCCCTGGGGAAGCCGGTCTGGTCCGCACGGCGTACTGGACCATACCAGCTTGGTTTCACCTCTGCCTATCAACTTACTGTAGGTAGTTATGAGGCTGAAAATGTATCCTCATGGCTTAAAACACTAGACAAAAGTTCTCCAAAAGCAGAGAGGCATTCACACCTCATCAGGGCAGGTATGGACAAACCCAGCCCAGTCTCACGGGAACAAAGGTGCTGGCCTAGGCAGCAATGTTAGACTCTCAAGGGAGTCCACCCCCTTCCTTGGTCAGTTTGGGACTGCGATGAGGTAATGCTCACCTGACCTGAAGGGAGCGGGGAGGACAAAGCCCAGAGGAAGAAAGGACATGATAAAAGGGAGAGACATTTGCACACTCTCTCTCTTTCCACCTACATCTATAGACACCCATGAAGGTGCTACACGTATTGCAGCAGGCGTGGTGAGGTGGTTGAGTTTTCACAGCGTGCGACTTAGCAGGTTCTACACTTAAGCTCAGCCAGCGCTGCAACTCCCTGTTTGCAGCGCTGGCTGTACACCTGTGTCTGCTTCTGGTGTAGGAGTCCAGCGCGCAACATCAGGTGGACACTCACCAGCGTTTTTATTGGCCTCCAGGGTATTAGACTTATCCCAGCATTCCTTTCAGCCTCTCTGTCACTGCTTAGCACTCCACTGCCCTGGGCTCAGAGCCTGGAGAGGAGGGAGGCAGGCTTGCCGCACTCCGGCGGAGAGCGGGGCTTCGCCGGAGCTCGCGGCCGGGAGAGACGGGGAGAGCGGGCTTGCCGAAGCTCCGCGGGGAAGCGGGTTGCCGAGCTCCGGCGGGAGAGCTGGACTGGGCTCAAGTGGGGTCCGAGCGAGCTCTGGCTCTGAAGGACCCGAGGACCAGGCTGTAACTTTCTGCTCCGTGCACACCCCAGGTGTCCTCAGGCGCTGGCTGGGTCACTCAGTCTCCCCAGGTGCCCCGTCCAGCTGGACTCATTGCAGGGGCCGGCGTCTCTGAGGTTCACTCCCAGGAGCCGAGGAGGCCGGGGGCTCCCCCAACAACCAGTGTGACCCTAAGGGGGCTGGACGCTCTGCAGCCCCACCACCCAGAGCTGGGAGCGCGCACCAGGCCTGGGATCATCCCAGTTGGGTTCGGGGTGTCTCCCACGCTAGCCTTGCCCGGTGCTTGGGCGGCTGACAGTCCCCTCTTTTCTCAGCTGGCAACCCACAGCCGGAGCTGCCAGGGGGCTGCAGCAGGCTGGGGTTGGCTCCGGTGGCAGAGTCCTCAGTGCTCCCAGTGCCAGCAAACACCCGCTGTCTTGCTTCCGCCCCTGGGGAGGCATCACTCCAGGACGAAGTGGGAATGTCTCACACGTGTCTCGAACGGTGTGGCCTCAGTTTCTCCTCTGTGGCGACTCGATAGCTAGGTGATGCAGGATAAGGTGCAGCGCCTAGAGGGCAGAGGTGCCGGCCGACGGGTTGCAAGAGAGGCCGACCCCTGTAGGCGGCAAGGTGGTAACTGACGGCCCCTGCACTGCAAGGATCAGCCAGAGTGCTGGAGAACAGACCAGTGCCCTGCTGGCCCGGGAAAGAGACAAAGCCGGGGCAGCTGGAAGGGATCAGTCTCCTGGGCTGGACTCGGGGGAAGGCCCTGGCTCTGCTCCCCGCCCCCCCCCTTGCACTTCGCTGAGTGTCCCTGGTTGGCTAACCAGCCCTGTCCTACGCTTTCTGTGATCAGTGGCCACTGGCTGCTCTGCTCTGGGGACTGGTAATTTTCTCTGTATTTTTTTCCCAGCACCTGGTCTGCTTCCCCCCTGGCCAGCAGGTACTGAAAAAGCCAGACAGGGACCACCCGACCCCCTCCCCCCACGAGCCCGGTGTGCAAGATGGCTTTTTTTCCAGCACCTGGTGCCTTAACCCCCTGGCCAGCAGTCTGAAAAGCCAGCAGGGACCAGCCCGACCCCGCCGCACGAGCCCTGTTCAAGATGTGTTCAGACCATGGTAGACATGCAGGCAGACACTACCTATGGATGCTCAGCCCATCCCAAACTCAGCACATTGTGGCCCACTGTTCTCTAACACCCTTCTCCAGCATCCTGGTGCTTACCACCACCAACTGCCCCCCAACACCAGTATGTTCACTACAGCCCTGATAACACGACCGTTACCCAATGCACTCAACACCATCACCATGCACCATTTTAATCCCCAGTGCAGCAGCAGGCAGTGCCCAGTCAGCAGCAGGCAGTGCAGAGCCTCAGAGAAGAACATATTCAAACCTGGTGATGTAATGCTAATCGTACCCCCTTCTGTTTCGTTTCTGTATTTTAATAAGGATTTCTGTCTTTTAATTCACTGTTTATTATTACAGAAACGTAACATCTACACAAGTAAAAAATAGGACTGAAAATCAATGAACCACTGCAGTAAACTGCTGTGAGCAAGCTCTACTGCAGTGGAAGGCACCAATTACTGTTGGCTTTCAGCTCAAAGGCTCCTTTAGGCATCCTATCCTTGAAGCACTGTGCTGGGCCCTCTAGTCGCCTTGTTCTCTGGCTGTTCAATTCAGCCTCCAGGCATTGAACCTGTGGAGGTCCTTCGTCAATGAGGTTTCCCCTTCCCTTCACAAATTATGGAGGATACAGCACGCGGTTATAAATCGCTGGGATGCGCTTTCCCCCACATCTAGCTACCCGTACAGACTTCTCATCTCCCTTTAGGACGCCAAAAGCACACTCCACCGTCATTCTGCACCGGCTCGCCTGTAGTTGACCCGGTCCTGGCTCATGTCAAGGTTCCCTGTGTACGGTTTCATGAGCCAAGGCATTAATGGGTAAGCGGGGTCTCCAAGGATCACAATGGGCATTTCGACGTCCCCCACTGTGATCTTCCGGTCTGGGAAAAAAGTCCCTGCCTGCAGCTTCCTGAACAGGCCACTGTTCCGAAAGATGCGTGCATATGCACCTTTCCTGGCCATCCTGTGAAATGTCAGTGAAACGCCCACGTGGTCCACAAGCGCCTGGAGAACCATTGAGAATATCCCTTCCGATTAATGTACTCGATGCCAGGTGGGTGGTGCCAGAATAGGAATATGCGTCCCATCTATTGCCCCTCCACAGTTGGGAAAACCCATTTGTGCAAAGCCATCCACAATGTCCTGCACATTCCCCAGACTCACGGTTCTTCTGAAACAGGATGCGATTAATGGCCCTGCAAATTGCATCAGCAGTATTCCAACGGTCGACTTTCCCACTCCAAACTGGTTTGCGACCGATCGGTAGCTGTCTGGAGTAGCCAGCTCACTGAATAGCCACCCGCTTCTCCACTGACAGGCAGCTCTCAGTCTCATGTCCTTGCGCTGCAGGGTTGGGGCGAGCTCAGCACACAGTCCCATGAAAGTGGCTTTTCTCATCCTAAATGTGCAGCCACTGCTCGTCATCCCAGACTTGCAGGACGATATGATCCCACCACTCAGTGCTTGTTTCCGAGCCCAAAGGCGGCGTTCCATGCTGCAGAGCACGTCCGTTACTGCCACAAGCAATTTACTGTCAGGTGCGTCAGCCGCATCTATTTCATCATCTGAGCTCTCACTGTCACTTTGGAGCATAAGGAATAGCTCCACTGCCAGACGTGATGTGCTGGCAACATTCATCACCAAAGTCTTCAGCAGCTCGGGCTCCATTCTCTCTGAAATCACGCGACAGACTCACAATGGCACCAAACGACTGAAAAGGGAAGCGATGCACACGGGTGGTTGAAACAGGAAGTGGAATGACCCGCCCCTTCCGTCCCTTTCCCACAACCCACAGCGACAAAATGGGACGAGGTGCTCTGTGGGAACTGCCCACAATGCACCACTCACAACAGCGCTGCAACCAGTGCAATGTTGGACACACTGCAGCGCTGGTCGCTGTCAGTGTGGACACACTGCAGCGCTGGCCGTACACAGCTGCACGAGCACAGCTGTAACTACCAGCACTGCAAAACTGCCAGTGTAGCCTCAGCCTAAAGTGCTTATCAAAGGGGAGATCCTGGCTGAAAGGCAAACAACCAGCCTGTGGTGAGAAGCATCTAAGTTTGTAAGGGCATTGAAAGTGTTAAGATCAGCTTAGAATGCGTTTTGCTTTCATTTCATTTGACCAAATCTGACTTGTGTTTTGACTTATAATCACTTAAAATCTGTTTGTTTATTCTACTTGAAGCAGTGTGTTTGGTTTGAAGTATGTCAGAGAATCCCCTTGGGATAACAAGCCTGGTACATATCAATTTCTTTGTTAAACTGACAAATTTATATAAGCTTGCAGCATCCAGTGGGCATAACTGGACACTGCAAGATGGAGGTTCCTAGGGTTGTGTCTGGGTCCAGAAATATTGGCTAGTGTCCTTTGGTTGCAAGTAGCTGGAAGCAGCTTACATGGCAGAGGCTGGGCGTGAACAGCCCAGGAGTGGGAGCTCTCACAGCTGAGCAGGGTAAGACTGGCTCCAAATCAAGGATTGAAGTGACCGAGCAGATCACCGGTCCAGCTAATACCATCAGGAAAAGTCACAGGGGCACTGAATAAAACAAGCCTGCCCCAGACACAGGAATATGAATTTACCTGTCTGACTGGCTTGATAACAGACAGAAAACAATGAAAATACATTTACAAGCAAAGTAAACAAAGAAATTAAACTAACAAATAGCAGGGGAAACAGCTAGGTAACCACAGCGGGAAACACACTGAAGTCTGAACCCTCAGGTCTTCCTGGCTCTTGAGGCAAAGACAATGGACTGTGGGAAATATAAGGGAAGCAAAAAAGACATTCTAGTTACACCTCTACCCTGATATAACGTGACCCGATATAACACAAATTCGGATACAAACGCAGTAAAGCAGTGCTCCGGGCAGGCGGGGCTGCGCACTCCGGTGGATCAAAGCAAGTTCATGATAATGCAATTTCACCTATAACGCAGTAAGATTTTTTGGCGCCCGAGGACAGCGTTATATCAGGGTAGAGGTGTATTTATCACTCAGGGACTAAAGGGGGCAGCACCCTCCGATTCTGGGACTGTATGTGGGGGAGGGATAGCTTTTGAGCATTGGCCTGCTAAACCCAGGGTTGTGAGCTCAATCCTCAAGGGGGCCATTTAGGGATCTGGGGCAAAAATCTGACAAGAAGGGTTGGAGATACCAGTAGCTTGATGCAAGGGAGAACACTGGTTATGCCAAGCCTACCTTGCTAAAGTTTAAGTCCTAATCACTAGGAACAATACTGTTTTTCTTGTATTTGTAACCACTTCTGTGTGTTACTTGTGCTGAGTATCACTTAAATCTATAAAAAGCAACAAAGAGTCCTGTGGCACCTTAGACTAACAGATGTATTGGAGCATAAGCTTTCGCTCCAATATATCTGTTAGTCTATAAGTTGCCACAGGACTCTTTGTTGCTTTTTACAGATCCAGACTAACATGGCTACCCCTCTGATACTTAAATCTATCTTGTTTATTAATAAATGTATTCTTAGCTTTACCATAAACCAGCTCAGTGCTGTTATATTGAAGAAAAGGGTGAGGCCTTAGCTAAGCTAACCAATGTGTGTGTGTGTGTGTGTGCGTGCGTGCGTGCGCGCACAGTCTCTTTGGAGGAAGTGAACATAATCATTTCTGTGAGTGTCCAGTGAGGGGGATTGGATGCTCCAGAGAGATGTCTCTGGGGCATTGATGGTTACCTACAAGGCACGGTTCAGACTGGCAGAGTCTTGAGGAGTTTGATGGTGAAGTGGACAGATGTGTTTGGCAGAAGAATGCCTCCTTTGATTAGCTGCCTGCCCCACTTGTCTGCCTCCTGGGGAAGACACACCAATTAAAGCTGCTGCAGGAATCAAGCCAAGTTCTCTCCACTGCCCCTCGCCTCTTGGGACCCGACACTGTTCTCATGGCAGGAAGGAGGGAGCAGACAGCCCGCCCCCCTCCCCAGCTCAGAACAACTCCACTCCCTCCTCCCTTTCTGTGAGCAACAGAATGGCTCCTCTGCTACTTCCTTCCCCCCTGCAGCACCTGGCCTGGAAAGGGGAGGAGAGGAGGGTGAAGAGCCATGGGATCTCCCATTCCCCCCAGAGTGGAAGAGGCAGAGGGGACCCCACAGCAGCCCCCCCAGGCTGGGAGAAGGAGGTGAGTCTAGGTGGGGGAAGGGGGCCGTGTTGCAGGGTGATGACTCACCAGCGTGGCACCTCCTGCTGGTTGTCCAGGGAATTAGCTCTTCCAGCCTGGAGTGCTCTCTGCCATCTGATGTCTCGCCTGCCTCTGACCTCCATGTCACTCCCGGACCCTGGTGCCCTTTGCCCAGCGGTTCTTCCCACCACAGCACCCGCTCACTCTGGGTCTCCCCTCCCAGGGGAACCCCCAACCGCCTATCCCCACCTTGCCTGAGTGGCTAATGCCAGTCTCCATCTAGCCCCTGCTCCCTGGGGCAGACAGCAGTCTGTAAACCACTCATCAGCAAGGGGGGGGTTGGACCAGCTGCCTCTGCCTATTCCTGGGTTGCCCCTCTTCAGCCCTAGTACCCTTTTGGGGGCCCATAACTTGACCTGCAGCCTGGGGCTTTGCTAGGCTGGAGCTCCCCAGCTCCCTCAGCCCTTCCCCAGCACTGCTCCACCCTAGGTACCCTCCTCAGCTTCCCAGGCAGCCAGGTCCTTCTCTCTGTGAAGCCAGAGAAAGTGTCTGTCTCAGTCTCTGGCCTTCAGCCCTCTTTATAGGGCCAGCTGTGGTCTGAGTGGGGCATGGCCCCTCCTGTGGCTGCTTCCCCCAATCAACCCAGCTTTTCCCCTGCCACAGCCCTCTCCCAGGGCTGTTTTAAGCCCTTCAGGGCAGGAGCGGGGTGACCATCCCACTATAGGCCTGAACTGATGTGTGGGCAGAATTGCCCTGGAGGCTGGATGGGGGCAGGGGCAGAACTAGTTCAAGTGCCAGTGGCAGAGGATTGATTCAGAGATTAATGGGGGCATGGGACAGCATTCGTTGCTGGGCAGGTGTGGCAGGGTGAGAACTTCTGTAAGGGGGGTCCCTCCAAAGTGACCTTACCCACTAAAGCCAGGATAGCTGGTGACACCAATTGTCCCACATGCCCTAGGGATGGGGGAGGGTGTGACGCTGCACTCTACATGATTTTATAAATATGCTAATGAGTGAATATAATGTAACTGGAATATGCTTCATGCAAAAGGTCTCTTGTAAGGTATTATTACAAAGCTTATAATCTACTGATCCTATTTGTAGAAATGTATCACTCTTGTATCAAACTAGAAATATGAAATGTAACTCTGAGGTCCTACTGTAGTTATGCAAAGTGTGGGCCATTAACACTGGTTTGGAATCTTGATGGCTTCCTTCAACCAGGACAACTGACTATGGATGGCTCTGTTTGCAGGCAGGCCTTCTTGTGAGTCAGGCTGGGAGGAATGAAGGCTTGAAGTCTTACAGTAACATGTGATCATGTCACCTGAACTGGAATCCACCTTAACCTGGTGTCATTCCATTGAGAAGGAGGGGGTGGAAACTCAGAGAGGGACAAAGGATTCCTACCTTATGCAAAAGATATATAAATAGGTGGAACAGAACAAAGGAGAGTCATAATGAGGAATCCCCTAGTTACCACGTGAGCTGGAACAAGAGCTGTACCAGGGAAAGAATTGTGCCCAGGCCTGGAAGGGGTCTAGTCTGAGGGAAAAAATTACTGAAGCATCTCTGAAGGGTGAGATTATCAGTGTTCAGTTGATTAGACATAGATTTACATGTTTTATTTTATTTTGCTCAGTGACTTACTTTGTTCTGTCTGTTACTACTTGGAACCACTTAAATCCTACTTTCTATATTTAATAAAATCACTTTTTACTTATTAATTAACTCAGTCTGTGTTAATACCTGGGTGGGTAAACAGGTGTGCATCTCTCTTTATCAGAGTTATAGAGGGCAATTAGAGTTTACCCTGCATAAGCTTTATCCAGGGTAAAACGGATTTATTTGGGTTTAGACCCCAGTGGGAGCTGGGTATCTGAGTGTTAAAGACAGGAACACTTCTGTTAGCTGCTTTCAGCTACGCCTGCAGCTGTTAGGGGATATGGTCCAGACCTGGGTCTGAGTTTGCAGCAGGCTGGCGAGTCTGGCTCAAACGAGGCAGGGCACTGAAATCCTAAGATGATGGGGCAGAAGTAGTCTTGGCACATCAGTTGGGAGCTCCCAAGGGAGGGTTCTGTGGTTCAACCCATCACAGAGGGGTGTTCAGAAATCACAAGACCAAAGAAACACAATATACACTTTATTTAAAAGATCTTATGATTTTTGGAGGTTCTGACTCATGGTTTCCGAACTTTTGAGGTTGCCAGTACTATATCTGGGGCCTGGTAGGAGGTTTAATTTTGCTATAATGTTGAAGTGTGATATTAATCTACATGCTCTGTTTATACTGACTGGATCTTTTGGGTATGTAACAAACAAGCCTGGAAACTCAGAACAAAATGCTCTTGGCTCTTTGTATGTAATAAACATTCTGCTGCAGTTTCTACAAGTCTATAAGGGGGCAGCCGCCTCCCATGCACCCCCTCGTGGCCAGGGATGGTCCTGCTGCACCCTGCCTCTGTTTCCTGCCCCCAGGGCCCCTTAAGAACCACACAGTCTCTCTCACATCTAAAACCCTCCCTGCCTGAGGCCGGTTTAATATAACGGAAGCCATTTGAGACCAATCCTCAGGGTCTCAAAATAAAGTCCATCAGCACAACATAAGAGTTTGCACTCAACAGCAATGTCTTCTATTGCACCTGGAGTCTTCTGTCCCCTGCTGCCACCACTCCCTTCTTTCTAGCTGGAGCTCAGTCTTCTGGTTTCCAGGCACCAGCCATTCTCCCAGCCAGGCTTTCCTCAAGCCTCCTGCTCCTTCCAGCACTTTCTCTTTGCCACAGATTCCTCTAACTGGTTGCTGTTCCCCTCTGGCTCTTTATAAGGAACATCTGTCCTCTACCCTATCAAGGCTGCTAATAAGGCACAGCTGGCCTGGTGCAGTTCCTTCTTAAAGGGACTAGGCTGCCCTGTGACAAAGACATTGTATGACCCTGATCCTGCAATGGCAGGGAAAACCTTTGCCAGCAGGGAGCTTCCCCCTCTCCCAAATCCAGGCAGATGTAGTGGGTCCTTCTGCGTGGGGCTTACAGTACTGCAGGATCAGTCCTTATATGATAGCCTTAATTTCCTTGCAAGAGCAGTTGAATTTCAATTTTAGAGCTACATTTCTGAATGTTAGTATAAGCTGTATATCCCTGTTACCTTGATGCTTGTATTTCAGTATCATTTGTCAGGAATTTGTGAAAGTTGCTCCATGCTGAATCTTTGCAAATAAAGTCTTAGCTAAAAATCATTTTTCCCATCCATTTATGTACTTTTTTAACTGGAACTTTGTTTCCTGATTACAGAAAGCCCAAAGTTTGCTAGTTTCGTATGCTATTTTAATGCTCAAAACTACCTTTGATTTCAAAGTGGTTTTAGGCAAGCAGTTGTTCTGTTATGGTCTGAGTGCAATGATTTATTTGAAATGATTCAAGAGGATGTTGAACTGTGGATGTCATTCTGGTGTATGAAGAGTAATCCGTCAGGGGAGGCATGTCAAAGACTTTTCTGGTTCTCTAAATGTGTCTATACAACAGACCATAACAGCTTCAAAGAATCTGCTCTGGCTTGTATGTTAAAAGGCTAGCTAGACTGTGAAAAGCAGACAGTTGGGACTCTGTTTTTCCAAGCATAGGCAATAGCTGAGCTCTTTGTTGCCCAAGCTGAAGCTCTGAGCCCTTCTCTAGCAGTGGGGCCTCTCTCAGTGACTGTCATGGGATATTCAGTGGGTTAGAAGATTGCTACCATGTTTTGACCGGTGGGGTTTTGGGTGTCATCAGAGCTACTAAATCAGTTTAGCTTGGAAAGAAATCAAACTGCAGTGAGGCAGTATACGGCTTGCTTTTCTGAAGCCAACTGAATGCTTCTGGACTGCCTCAACACAGCAAAGTGAAATGAATAGTTTTCTGTTTTAAACATAAGGAGGGAGGGGGGTTAAAAGGCACAAACAGGAGTTACATATCCAACTCTCATTGTTCTTCAAAGAGTGGGGCTGCCTAACTGTCTTGGGAAAACTCCCCTCAAAACAGCCAGAGTATATTCAAAGTACCCTAGCATCATGGAGGTATTTGACTTAGGGGTTTTGTTTGTTTGACACTTTGTTTTCAATGGGAGAATTTACAAAATCATCTTTTGCAGACCCCTGTCAGCATAGAAATGTAACAATGATGTGAATATGAAAGATTATTTTGTGTCCATGGAATATTTACCCAGATAATAGTTCAAACAAATCCATTAATCTTAAAAAAAAAAAAAATCCTCACTAAATTAGTGATTAAATACACTTTAGAGTGACCAGATGTCCCACTTTGATAGGGACAGTCCTGATATTTGGGGCTTTGTCTTTATATAGACGCCTATTAACCCCCACCCCATGTCCTGATTTTTCACACTTGCTAGTTGGTCACCCTACACTAAAATTAACCTTCCAGAGTGCTATAAAATGCCCCTAAACACACCAGACAATTGGTTTAGATTTCACCGAAGAGGACGTTCTATTCTAGCTGTTAAGTCTCAAATAGCAACAAAACTATTACTGGGGATTGTGCAGTCTGTTTTATTTAAAGTGTATTTTTTTTTTATTTCTGAGGCTGTCTCCACTAAGCCATTCCAGCGGCAAAGCTACAGTCAGTCAGTGGACCTTGAATGGGACCAAAAGATGCTTGTGCTACTTGGGGAGGCAGGATAAGTGTCAGGATAAAAGTGTCGTGGTGTAGCAGGAAGGGCTGCTGCTTCCTGTGTGATTTCTGCCCTTAAATCAGCAGTTTTTGGTAGGCAGCTCTAGCAATTGTAGTGCCTAGCAGATACTTGCATTCAGTAAAGACGTTTCAGTTATACTCTACTCCCAACTCTATCACTATTCTCTACTGAATCCCTTCCTTCTCTTGGGTATGTTGACAGATAGCACTTCCCTCTCTTTCTAGGTCCTCCCTGCAGTCCCTGAGGGTTGTTTTTGTTCTTTCACTGACTACAACCCCGAGCGACAGCAGTTGAAGCCCCCAGGGCAGGGGTGGGCAAACATTTTGGCCCCAGGGCCACAACGGGGTTGCGAAAATGTGTGGAGTTCCAGGTAGGGAAGGCTGTGCTTCCCCAAACAGTCTGGCCCCCGCCTCCTATCCACCCCCTCCCACTTCCTGCCCCCTTCAGAACCTCCAACCCATCCAACCCCCCCTGCTCCTTGTCCCCTGACCGCCCCCTCCCAAGACTCCCCACTCTAACTGCCCCCCAGGACCTCATCCTTTGCCCAACTAGCCCCACTTCCTGTCCCCTGACTGCCCCGACCTCTTCTGCCAGGCCGAATTGATAGCAGCAATGGCCAGGTTCAGAACCCCCAACCCATCCAACCCCCCCTGCTCCTTGTCCCCTGACCGCCCCCTCCCAAGACTCCCCACTCCTAACCACCCCCTGAGACCACAGCCCCTATCCAACCCCCCTACTCCCTGTCCCCTGCCCCCTATCTACACGCCTGCCCCCTGACAGGCCCCCTGGGTGCTCCCACATCCTATCCAACCCCCTCGTTCCATGTTGCCTGACCACCCGCCTCAGAACCTCCACCCCATCCAACTGCCCCCCTGTTCTCCATCCCCTGACTGCCCCCCAGGACTCCCTGCCCCTTATCCAACCCCCCCACACTCCCTGCCCCCTTACCATGCTGGAACCAGCCACACCGCCACGCTGCCCGGCAGGAGCTCGCCGCCTGGTGGAACCAGCCACGCTGTCGCACTACCGGGCAGGAGCGGTGGGCCAGAGCACTGGCGATGTGGCTGTGGTGGAAGGGGGACAGCGGGGGAGGGGCTGGGGACTAGTGTCCCTGGCCGAGAGCTCAAGGGCTGGGCAGGATGGTCCTGAGGGTCGGATGTAGCCCACAGGCCATAGTTTACTCACTTCTGCCCCAGCGGCTGCAGATTGCATTAGTACAGTCATGTCCCACTGGCCAGAAGCCCTGATGGGTCCTGCCAGCAACACCAGCTCGGCTTGAATCCTGAACGCTCAGAAGACAACCCTTGAAGGGTGAATCTCAGCCCAATTGAAATCAATGGCAAAACTCCCATTGAGTTTAGTGGGGCCAGGATATCACCCTCAGCATGTATTTATCTGTAACTTGTCTGTTACGTTGCTGACACAGTGGGGCTATTTTATATTTTACTGCAAAATGCTTTTTTCCTGACAGGTTCCAGTTGTGCAATCCCTGTACCAGCTAATCGGTCATTTTGAACTTGTGAGGAATACTCCAATAAAGCTTCCCAGAGCAGCCTACAAAACCTGCAGTCACTGGCAATGTAGCGTGGGTTGTTGGAAGGTCCATGGTCAATCTGATTGATTCTGAGTGCCACACGATGGGAAAGTCGAATGGAGGCGAGAAAGCCTATCAAACATCAAACTGGGAAGATAGCTGATGCCCTAGTTGCCATTATGGAGGATAATGCTATGACAGGAACTGTTCGTGGGAGAACAGTGACGGAGGGAAGTGGAATCACCAGAAATATACATAACTTCAAATTTTTGTGTTGCTTAGTGTTGTGGCATGACATACTGTTTGAAATAAATGTTGTAAGCAAGAGACTCCAAGGTGTTGACCTTGATATATCTGGAGCAATGGAACAACTGGACAAAGCAAAAAGTCATACATACAGTCTTACCAGTCAGATGAGGGATTTCAAAACGTTCTGAAGAATGCACAGAAGTTGGCAGAGGAACTTCACACTGAAGCTATTTTCCCACCCGTTCAAGAATACAAGAGTCACCGAAGAAGACATTTTGATTATGAGGCATGGGATAATCCCATAAGAGACCCCAAACAACAATTCAAAGTTGAATTCTTTTTAACCAGGTGCTAGATTGTGCAATACAGTGAGTTGAACGTTTCATGCAGCTCAAGGAACTCAGCAGTATATTTGGGATGCTGTATGATATTCCAAAACTCCTTGCTATGCCTAAAGAAGATCTACACCAGCAATGCAGGGCACTAGAGACAGTGACACATGATATGTGCAGTATTGATGCACGTGATTTAGGTAATGAACTGAAAGCCCTTTCAAGATACATTTCAGCAGGATCAACTCCAAAGGCTGTTCTGGAATATATGTGCACAAATAAGATGACCATCCTCTTTCCAAATGCTTTTGTTGCTCTGCGCATACTTCTAACACTTCCTGTAACAGTTGCCAGTAGAGAACGCAGCTTCTCCAAGCTGAAGTTAATAAAAACACATCTATGCTCCACAATGACACAAGAGAGGCTGGTCGGCCTTGCAACCATCTCAATAGAGCATAAACTGGCCCAGACTGTGGACCTTCAACAGGAAGCAGTTCAGATCTTTGCAACCAAGAAGGCACGGAAAGCACCACTTTGATTATTCAAACAGATTAAAATACCAGTGTTTACTATGCAGACAAGAAAAGTTACATTTGCTGTTCAGGCATTTGAAAGTTAAGTGTTACTTAAAATTTTTGAACAAGACATTTTAAGTTGTTTGTTCTCCCTTATTGGGGTAGGTAGCAGAGTAGTACCATGAGAGGAGTAGAATAGGAAGAAGGCAGAATTGAGACCTTTCAAAGTTTTGGCCCAAGCAAGAGGGCATGGGGGCGTCATTTGAGCTCCCCGCTTCAGGTGCCAAAATGTTGTGGGCCAGCCCTGCTGATTCTCCTTTTCCATACTGCCTGGGTATGAGAAGAGAGCACTGAACACAACAAAGACAGTCTCCCTGCTCTCAGTTCTGGTGCACAGCATAACCATGGTCTCTGGCATCCAGGTGGAGAAGTTGTAGTGTGACCCTGAGCTGGAACACGTTCAATGAGCTGATTTGGGGTGGGCGTGCTCAGTGTGATTGGCATGGAGCATGGTGATAAATCTCTAATAAACATTTCCAATTTCCTGTTTTACAATAGCACTGACACAGTACCCCGAGCAATGGTTCGCATTTACTCTAGGACTTTCCATGCAGGATATTTTTTTTTATACCTGAAAACACACTTTTTGATTTGATTCTTCATTTTACTTAAAGAAAATCAACCAGGGTGTAATAATGAAAACATGTATCAAAAATGAAGTGCTTAAGGGCAGATTGTGGTAGGGATGAGGACGGGGGTTCTTCAGCCTTGGTTAATCAGGAACAGAATGTTGAACACAGTCATTGTTTTATGTATATCAGACTGACAATATGCCTCCAATACTTGTAATGCAGGTATGACCTTGCTTCTGGGGAGTGTCTTCCTTTGAAAAGTACTGTGAACTCCTTAAATATCTGATATGATCATTCTTTGGCAATGCACAAGGTAAATAGTTCACTTGCAAAGTTAATCATCTTTACGGTAGTCCAGGGAATAAAAGGAGGAAAGAAAAGAGATGATAAAACAGGAACTGTTTCTCCTGTATGTTTGTGTGTCTCAGGAAGACCGGGTCTGCCCTGGAATATAAATTGTACACGACTTTAATTTTTGACCTAAGAACATCAATAAAACCAAAGGTCAAATTCCTCTCTGCTATGTCATCTGGAGTAGCTAATTTATGTCCTGTATGCTGCTTTTCCTCCTATAGGAAACAGACTCTCCTTTCATCCTCTCAGCTCGTAAATGACACTCCCATTATACTACTTCTACATTACTGCTTGCATTCAACATGACACTCCTGCACTTTTAGGGTCAAATTCTCCTCTGAGGCTAGGTCTTCATGGCAGAATTAACTCCTCTTGAGTTAGCCTAGCTTGAGTGAGAGCAGACACACTGTGAAATAACATTTCAGCAGCACAGAGTGATTAGATTAGGAGCTGATGAGCTGGGCCGTGGCCTATACTCCCTGATGAGCCCGGCAACTCAACTTAAAACACACTCAAGTTAAGGGTTTGTGTGTGGACAGAACTCAAGTTAGAGCCAACACTTGAGTTAACTCGGTAGTGAAGACAAGTCCTGAGATACTCCAGATTTATGCTGGTGTAACTCCAATGAAGTTTATCTAAGTACCAATATGACTCCCCTCACTATAGGATCTGAACAGATTTAAAATGGGTGTGGATCTCTTCTTTTTTTCATGTATCTTTCAGTTTGCAATAATAGATGTTAACAGCATAAATAATCTGTGTAATCAACCCAAAGGACACAGCCTATGCTGCTAGGAAACTCTAAGAAAACATGTTACTAAGATTTGGTATATTTCTCTGGTGTATGTGGTTTGCTCGTTGCTCAAAAGACTGGCCATTTAAAAAAACAAAACTAGCTTTTTGCAGGATAAAATCTACATGCCTGGAGGAAAAACAGATGCAGCCGGGAGTGTGACCAAACAGCTGTAGGCATTCCAAAGACACAATGAGTCAAAGGGCTCATCAGCTTTGGCCACTGCCCTCTGTGTGGGTATATCAGCAAAGTGTGGGAATATAATGTTGATCGGTACAGTCTTATCGCTGGTTCTGTGAGGATTCAGAGCTCTGGAAGCCAACTCTGCTGGCTGTGCTACACTGCCACCCAACAGCTCTGGTGAAATGGGGAACAGCAGCCTATCAGCCCTATGGGTTCAAGCACCATCAAATGCCCTGCCCATGGCAGTCTTGATTGGCCCAGGCACACTATTTTAGGCCTAGGGTAGAGGTCCCCAAGGTGGAGGAACGTCCAGGGTGTGTGTGTGACTGGTGTCCTAAGGGGGTCACACTGAAATTGCTTGATCAGGGCAAACTCCAAAGAATGGGGCAGATAATCCCCCCAAACTGGTGGTTATTTCTAATAACTAGATTCACCAAGCCAGCAACAACAACTAAGAGTCTGGTGGCACCTTAAAGACTAACAGATTTATTTGGGCATAAGCTTTCGTGGGTGAAAAACCCACTTCTTCAGATGTAAGCCAGCAATAAAACAGCTTTTACAATACCTTACTGGTTACCCAGAAGCCAAAAAACACAGTTCCCTTAAAACAACCCAGCCTTGAGTTCCCACTCAGCCAGCCAAATCAAATATGATGAGAATTACTGAAAATCTTGATCACCATATAAAAAGTTCTACCAATCCCAAAGGATTAGACACATTGCTCACCAGGTCAATGACTATTGCAGATATTACCCAAATATACGCTTACAGTCAATTCTTATTAACTAAACTATGATTCACGTGGGTTATAGTCATTAATGCTTGTATTGTTCCTTTTTTATACAGAGGTTGTTCCTTTAATGGAAATTGTATATTTAATGCTCCTCTCCAGAATAAGCCATCAGACTCACAAAGACTTGTGTCTGAAATTCCAGATCTTTTAACTCCTTTATATTATGAAGCCTCTATAAGCAGGTGAATCAGGGTTGGGGTGAGGGAGAAATCTACTTTTAGACCCTGAGGGCTAGATTGTGTCTCTGACAACACGCCTACACGAAGGAGTGAATGCCCATGTGGCCTCCTGTGATGGGGTGTACTTGTCCTGCACTAGACAGGGAAGGGTTTATTGCCTCTTCACCCCTGCTGGGCGTGCTCCATGTGGAGCACCAGTATAAAAGGGAGCAGCTCAGCTCAGTCCAGTCAGGGCTGACTGCTGAGGAGGGAGGATATCTGTTGCCGTCTCCAGTCTGGGAGTTGCTGGAGCCCCAGATTGCGAAAGCCAGACCTACTGAGACCTAGGCTGATACCTAGCTACCTGAGGACACCTGAGGGAGTGTGGCGCTGCAGAGAGCTGTACGGACCGAGGAACCTGGAGACCCTGGAGATCCCTGGACTGTTGCAGCGAGAGACAGGGTAGGAAGTAGTTGAGGGGAACTATACATTGATCTGGTTGTGGAACCAAGTGATAAAACAGCGTGTTTCAGTAGGATCCCTGCTGATTCAGTGACAAGTACCTTTGCTGCTGACAGGGCCTTGGGCTCAGATCTGGTGAAGCAGGGAGGCCCTGGATCCCCTTACCCTGGCCACCTTCCCCCCCCACCTCGCTCCCTGAGAGGTGGCTCATCCTCCCACACCTCCACAGCCTTTAAACTTCACCTGCATTGACTCTGGTCACTAGGCAGCACAGCCGTGCAAGGGAAGGCAGCTATATTGACTCTGGTCACTGGGCAAGACTACTCTGAGGCTAAGGGCAGATAGGTGGACTTAGCTGTGAGGCAGTAATGTCCTTGCCCCGCCACAAAAGGGGGACAAGGTGTACTCACTTTGTGACACCTCTCCAGAGCTCAAATGTGGGTATGCAGTAAAAAAAACAACAATGTTGACAGTTAGAATAGGCCAAGAAAGATTTTAAAGCTTGCCTGGAAGCAAGACTCCCATGATGCTTTGCAGTTAAGCTACAGCTAACTTTAGAGAGATGGGTTTTACTGAGCAGTAACCCTTAGCATTTTTTGAAACTGTAGTAGGAGATAGCTTAGCAATGTATTAACCGTCAGATATGAAACCAATAAATGGTCTAAAAAAAGGCACAAATAATGATTAACCAACAAGGGTTGAGACAGTTGGGAAGTTAAATGGAACAAGGAACTTTGGAAATAGCCCGAGAAGAAGTGTGTGCCAAAGAGAGGAAATAGATAAGGACCAGAATAAATAAACAATAATAATATACAAGAAGGGTGATAAGGGTATAACTGCCCGTAAGTCACTGGGGGAGTAAGAACATCTGGATACAGGCTGTCGAAGAACTATGGGGAAAATCTACCACACCTGTTGATAACTGTATGCCCCCCTGCAGCTGTGCTGCCTTTACTATCTGTTAAATCAATAAATCCAGTCAAAGCTGACTTATCTAGGATTTGTTATTTGCCCGCAGTGCATTACTACCCTCTCCCTGGAGTGATGGGAGAGTAAGAGGCAGTGTCTCAGTGCCTCCCAGGGCTGCTCTGGAGTGGGGGCAACTGAGGGGGAAAAAAAAAATCAAAATTTTAACCATTTCTGTCACTTCATCTATTTGTTCCTTAATGACCTCAAAATAACTGGCCTGATAATGTCCTGTGCTGACTCCTATGGAGTCAGCAGAGAGGATTGTCTGGTCACATGCAACTGGAGTGGGGAGTGTGGAATGCAGGAACAGTCATCCCACAGCTACACAGCTTTTCCTCACCAATCCCATGGAAACCCCTCCATAAGTGCTGTGCCTTCAGGAGGAGGCAGGGATAGGGAGAGCTGCTGTCGTTGCCCTCATCCCCTTCAGAAGCACGTGGCATGAGATGACACTGACCTGGGAGCTGCATGGAGCCAGGCCACCATGGGCAGAGGGTTGGCTTAAGGAGTTTTTCAAAGGATAAACCTCATTTCTGGGGGCACCTCAGCTTTTATGGGTTTGGAGAGCCAAACCTCCTGTTTGTTTATTCAGTGTGTGTGCGTGCGCGGATCGGCAGAAGCCCAGCTCCACCCCTTCCCCCATCTAACTCACCTGGCCAGCGCAGTTAGGGGGAGCAACTAAATGGTAACAACAAAAAGATGGAGTGTGCTTGTGTGTGTGAGTGTACTATATATTATATGCATATGATACAGTGTTAACGAATACATGTTACTAATAAATGTGGCGGTTTGCCTTATTCTCCCTGAAAAGATCCTTTGCAGCACTTTAAGTACAACAATTTCCCCTTGGAAATAAATGAGGATCATACTCACCACTCGCACAAGGTGCTTTGGGATTAATTAGTGAATGTCCGTGCCACACTTTGAACAGAGGTACGGCTCCATAGTCGATCAGCAGCTACAACTGTGTCATACTGCAGCTTTATTAATTGTATCTCAGGTCTAATATTTCTTTCATAATATGCCCACACCAGGCTTCCTCCTTAACATGTTTCAGTTTGCTTTGAACAGGAAAAAGCAGGCCATCTTGGGAGAGGGTGGGTTGCCATGGCATCCGCCATCAAGCTTTAAGCTTGTTATGCTAGGAGCTGCTTCTCATTGGGCCTTCATACTAAGGCTGGGTACTTTCAGAAACAGTCCTGATTAAGGGTGTCTGGGTCAAAGACACAGAATTAAATTACTAAAAAAGGAAAGCGACTGAAAGGGAAATTTAAAATGAGGCCCAGTGCACATCAATAGAAAACATTAATTATATGAGGTGCATCTGCAAATCAGTATCCGTTTTGTTTTTGTCAGCTGGCAGTCTCTCTCTCAAAGACAGCTTTTCTTTTGTGAAGGACAGTTCTTAAGCACAGTGGCTGTCCCGGCTACTGGCACACTGCTGTGATAATGCAAGGGACCATGCTGGGGTTTGGTGGGAATATGTACAAGGACACATCAAGGAGCCGGGGTGCTAATTGCTGCTCTTCAGATTCTCTGGCATTTGATATTGGTAAGTTCCAATGCGTGCACAAAATAGTTAAATAATAAAATCATGGAGATTCAAACAATTGTCTTAAAAAAAAAAGCCTGATTTACATACTTTGGGACAAAATCTGCTTTCAGTTACATGTGTGTAAGCTGAAAGATATTCTACTGAGTCAACATTAATTTGTGTGCAGTGTAGACATGTGGACTCACCCCTGGTCTGTTCTGGGAATTAGCTCATTCCAGCTCTGGAGCACCCTCTGCAGACCAGTGATCCGCCTGTCCTCTGGCCCCCATGTCCCTCCCTGGACTCCAATGCCCCTTTAACTGGGTGCTGCCCCCTGGCAGTACCCCACCAATCTGGGTCTCCCCTCCCCAGGGAACCCCCAACTCACTATCCCCAGTTCACCTCAGTTTTGGCTACTGCCAGTCTCCATCTAGCCACTCATCATAGGTAAAGGGATCTGGACTGGCTGCCTTTACCCACCCTCAGGCTGCCCATCTGCAAGCCCAGTACCTAGGTGGGCCTAGAACTAGGCCCTGCAACTTAGGGAGTTGCTGGTCTAGGGCTTCCCAGCTCCTAAGGCCTTTTCCTCAGCCCTGTCTCCCTCTAGTTCCTCTGGGTGACTTCCCCAGCAGCCAGGCCTGTCTCCCTCTCCAGTCAGAGAGAGACTTCTTCCCTCTGGCTGCCCAGGCCTCCTTATAAGGTCCAGTTACTTTGTTTGGGGCATGGTCCCAGCTGCAGCCACTTCCCCCAATCAGCCAGGATTTTACCTTGCCCAGCCACCGCCCTCTTCAGGGTTTTTCCAACCCCTCCAGGGTCAGAGTGGGTGCTCACCCCACTACAGCAGTTACACTAGATCTACACGTGTCATGGACAATAAAACACTTGGCCTACTACGGAGTGTGTGTGTTTTCCCACAGGAGGGAGACTGGGGGGGAGCAAACCTCAGGGTTAGCCTCATGGCATGATTTGGGGATAACTCTGAATAAGGTGGTACACCTACATGTATGATCTTCCATAGACACCCCCGGCCCTAGATATCTATTGACTTTGAGAAAATACTGTTCATTACTGCCAATCAGAACGCTTTATATATTAGAGTATTTTGAGTTGCTGAGAACAGTGGGAGTTGGGTACTCAGCACTCATAACCAGATAGGTGACTAAATATGGATTTAGGAGCCTAACTTTAAGCTCCTATTGTTGAAAATCTTGGACACTTTACTTATGTGAAATTCCCTTTGTAGCATCATTCGGATATGATATAGTTCATTTTCCGTCTTGAAATGTTGTATCAAGTCGCTCTGTGTTGTTTAACAAACACCCTGTTTCACCCTAAGGGTGGCTGCATTTTGATGGTTGTGTGGAATAATTCCATATGGATGACCCAGCTCTTGATGTGAAATGGCCAAAAGCTGGATGTGCTCACCTAAATGTAGCTGCAGTTTATACTGAACTTGGACTTTTGTTTTTAAATAAAATGGTTCTGGTTTTTATGGTTGTGAAGAAAAATCCTTCCAAATGTGTGAATGCAGGGCTGGTTCATGAACTCTGAATAGCCTATAATCTAAACAAAGGCTCTGAAAAAGCATGTAACATACAAAGCAGCTGGATGGTGTATCTTTTTGGGACCATTCTTTTTGCATTGCCTCTTCCCCTCCCCCCACCTACTTAAAGTTATCCACATGTGACCCAGTTTCCAATACTGTTGGCTCCTTCAATATCTCCCTTTCATTCATAATCTCAGCCTTGTGGCTGAATGTGAGATAGCTGGAGCAAAGCAACCTGACAGAGTCTACCCCTGATGCTGCACAGGTCCAAAGTATCTTTGGGGTGCCATTTGGAGTCAGGAGCAATGGAGGCTGCAGAAATGTTCCTGAGAGCCTAATTTGGCTTGCAGATACCTCATCAGTGTGGGAATGATTCCCGAGGAGGAAAGAACCCAGTCTGATTCTCAGTACCCCAGAGGAATTTGCAGGGCTGGGCATTAGTGATGGGGCAGCGGGGGGATATTTCTACTTGCAAACTGAGAACATTTGATTTCAAGTCACTGAGACAAACAAACAGGAAAATCCATATTACCTCTTTTACAGAAAGGCTTTTCACAGCAGAGCTGAATTTTACATGGTAGACGCTAGGGAAGTACCATTCAATTCACTTACTATTCATTTACTAGAATCATTCTTTATATAATCTCCTGGAGAGCTGTTGGCTATATCCATTAGCAACTGCATGGACCGGTTTGTGCTCAGAACCCTTCAGGGAACTGTCTCCTCTTGGTCACAAAATTGTCTTTTTAATCTTAAAGACTTGTAGGTGATGAAAAACGTGATCAGATTAGACCGCTATAACTGTACAGCAAACACAAACAACTGGCAACGGTGCACCGACCTGTGTGTGACTGCACTGAAGGCCAGGTAAATGATTAAGTTTCCAAGAAATCCTTCTTCTAGTTTACCCTCTTTGTGGTAGGATAATGTTAATTTTAGCATGCCAAGGTTATCGGTACAATGTTTTCTTTGTAAATTTGTTTTTTTGTTATGCTTTCTTTTTAAAAAAAAAAATCAATGAAGATTTAGGACCAGATTCAGCCCCCCTTACTCATAAGTATACCTTACTCTGTGAGTAGCCCCAGTGTATGTGTGGATGTCTTTGCCAAGTGACTTTGTTATATAGTTAATGTAATTAATTACTATGGCTTATATGAAATAACTTCATACTAAGACATCACAAGTTTTGTGAAACCTTTTTGAACCCATTCTAATCTTGTTTGTGTACTTGTTAAACACCGCGCACACTCAAGTGGACCAAGTTCACCCTTGGTGTATCCAGGGAAGCTAACGGGCTACATTTTTGCCCAATCTATTTTCTCCCCTGTAGAGTTGTACTGGTCCTTGCTGCGAATGTTTTGAACAGACATGTAAGGAAAGTGCTTAAATGTACCGTGTGTTTTAGGTTCCCAGAACCTCATATGCTGATTGCCCCAAGGATAACCCTGTCAAGGTATGAACCCCCACTCTGAACCTTAGTGTCCAAAAGATGGGGTACCTGCATGAACACCCCTAAGCTTAATTACTAGCTTAGAAATGGTAGAGCTGCCACCACCCAAAAATATAGTGTTTTGGGGCACTTTCTGGCCCCCAAACCCTTCCCTGGGGACCCCACCCAAACCTTGGGCATCTCAAAACAAGAGAAATAAACCATTCCCTCCTTTCTTCTCCTCCCAGATTTCCCCTCCTGGGTAACACTGGGAGATATCTGTGATTCAACTCCTTGAATCTTAAAACAGAGAGGAATTCACCTTCTCCTTCCCCTCCCCCCTCCCAGACTTCTCCTAGAGAAGACAGTTATCTACACACAGAGAGAAATCAGCTTTTCCTTTCTCCCACAATTCCCTGTGAGTGCAGATCCTTCCTTTGGGTCTTGCACACGAATAAAAAAAACAATCAGGTCTTAAAAGGAAAACTTTTAATAAAGAGAGAAAAAAGTAAAATTATTCTGTAAAATCAAGATGGAAAATGTTACAGGGTCTTTCAGCTTATAGACACTAGAGAGAATTCCTCCCCAGCACAATAACAAGTTGCAGGCAACAGAGATACAACCCTTCCAGCAAAATACACATTTGCAAAATAAGAAAACAATTGAAAGAAAAGACTAAACCGCCTTTCTAACTGGTACTTACTAAATTGAACAGAAGAGGCTGTTTCAGAAACTTGGAGATATCTGCTTACATGTCTGATCCCTCTCAGAACCCAGAGAGAACAAAGAAAAAACCCAGAAAGCACAAACAAAGGCTTCCCTCCACCGAGATTTGAAAGTATCTTGTCTCCTGATTGGTCCTCTGGTCAGGTGTTCCAGGTTTACTGCTAGTTAACCCTTTACAGGAAAAAGAGACATTAACCCTTAACCATCTGTTTATCACAAACCCCTGTAATAAAAAGACAAGTTCTACAAGCTGTGCCATGGGCCACAACTGCCAATGGGAGTCCAGGCATTAAGGGTGCATAGTTTTACCTGGTATGTGTAAATAAACAAAATTAATCATTTGATTTTATTATATGTATTGCAGTAGCAGGTGGGAGCTGCACCCGAACTCTCCTTGTACAAATACAGAACTAAAAACTTTTACCATGCACTCCCAGAGAAGGGGGAGAGTATTTACTGAAGGAATAATTATGGTATGTAGTGTTAATGACACTGTTTTTGGATTATGCTATATGGAATTTGGACTAGGATCCAGTTGGACACAGCAAATACAATTTTTTGTAAAGTAATCCATTTCCAGTCTGATACATATCTGGCTTTTGCCAGAGGATGTTGTGAAGGCCAAGACTATAACAGGGTTCAAAAAAGAACTAGATGAGTTCATGGAGGATAGGCCCATCAATGGCTATCAGCCAGGATGGGCATGAATGGTGTCCCTAGCCTCTGTTTGACAGAAGCTGGGAATGAGCAACAGGGTATGGATCACTTGATGTTTACCTGTTCTGCTAATTCCCTCTGGGGCACCTGGCATTGGCCACTGTCGGAAGACAGGATACTGGGCTAGATGGACCTTTGGTCTGACCCAGTATGGCCATTCTTATGTTCTTATATTCATTCTGTTCCTTAAATTAAAGTGCTTGTTTCCTGGAGACAGACTCAAATGAAACAGTCCGTCTCCCCTATGAGATATGTTGCTTCCATTAATTAGCTTGGTCAGATGAGACTGGACCTATGAGGGCTTGTCTACACTAGAAGAACTATCCACGGGTGCCTGCTACAGCGGCTGCTGCAATGGCAGTGGAGATAGTTTAGCTGTGTTTGTGGACAAGGACAAACCACATTATGCACCGTTACAGCTCCATTCATTGCTGACACCCGTTCTTGGAAGCCAGTCCATTTCCTTGTAGAGGCCACATTTACTCAGAGGGGTATACAAGCCTGCAAATGACAAATACCACATGACAGTGTCTCTATTGGTATGTTCTCAATTCACCCATGATAGAGGGATTATCATATTTCCATAGCAGCAAGGAGCCTGTAGAGCTAAGTAGTGTGTGCACACAGTCCCTGCCACAAAGAGCTTACAATATACGCTATTAAGGATATAGACAGATGGGGTTCTAGTGAACAATGTGACAATACTAAGTAGTGGGATAGGTAGTGATCTCTGCCCACGAGCAGAGATCAGTGTGTGTCATGCTGACCAGTACTGTAAGGGCACATTGTTGACAATTACTCTTACATTTCTTCCTTTACATTCTTAGGTTATGATATGCTGAATAAATTACAAGATGACTATGGAGCACACCCAGCACATGCTGATAAAGTTGACTTGAGTTTGGCACATTACCTTTTATAGGTAGCCTAAACTGTTGATTATGTCTTATGCGTCAAAGAATTTACCATGTAAACAAAACAGACTCCAAGTATAGCCACTCTCTCTCTTCCCTCACATAAAAACAACACACACCACCCCAACCCCCTCATTTGAAAAGCATGTTGAAGCCACTTGAACACTGGGATTAGCTGCCCATAATCCACCGCTCCCAGTGCCGCTGCAAATGCCGCAAACGTGGCCACGCCAGGGTGCTTGCAGCTGTCAGTGTGGACAGACTGTAGTGGTTTCCCTAGTGCGCTCTCTGAAGGCTGGTTTAACCCAAAGCGCTCTACAGCTGCAAGGGTAGCCAAGCCCTGAGACTCTGTGTGTGTGTGTGTGTGTGTGCGCGCGCGCTCACGCGTCCTGAAAGGTGCTAATGGTTGCTATTAAGGAGGAGCTTAGACCCAAAGACAATCACATATCTCATTAAAGTCAATGGGTGTGCCAAGCATGCTCTTGCAGATTCCATGGAAGAAGCAATTAAGTTCCTTTATATAGTAAAGACAGTGGCAAACAATGGAAGCTACCACTCAAGGCCTTACGCCGCATGGCAAACGAGTGCTAAGCCGTGTGAACTGAGGGCTTTCCCCAATCACAACCAGAGGGGCTAGGATATCCATTTAACAAACTGTGTGTGTTAGGCCTGGTCTACACTGGGGGAGGGGGTGTGGGGGTCGATGTAAAATATGCAACTTCAGCTACGGGAATACCATAGCTGAAGTCGACGTATCTTATTTCGACTTACCTCCCGTCCTCAGGGTGCGGGATTGACAGCCGTGGCTCCCCTGTCGACTCCACTACCGCTACTCGCTCTGGTGGAGTTCCGGAGTTGACGGGAGCATGTTTGGGGATCGATCGCTACCCGTCGTTACAGCAGGTAGTCTGGACATACCCTTAGAGGCAGATAGCCAGCAAGAGTTGTGAGTGTCACCATGAGTACAGACAGAGCTTTTTGGGCACAGAACTCGCCAGAGTAGCAGACATGGGGATTTCTTAGCAAGAAAACTGCCTGCTGCTCTTTATTCCTACTGTGTTCGGGGAAACAGGACTCTGTGCCTGGTTTTTGCAAACAAAGTTACATCAACAATACACTTGACACACACAACTGATTTCTCATTCTAATGGAAACAACTCAGCAAGGCCTTGAACACTGGCCAGCCCCTGGGGCCAAAGAGGTAACTATATATTTTATTTTTTATATTGTGATGAGGCAAGGCCAGATGGCTACAGTAAAGTACTGAGGATCAGGTATGTTAGCCCCAGGCTAAACAAATCCCTAGTACCCTGGTAACCAAATGGCAGTTGCTCCAGGTTAATCAAGGCACCTGGGCCAATTAAGATCTTTCTAAAGGCAGTGGAGATAGTTACTTTTTGATTAGAACACCTGCAGCCAGTCAAGGCAGGCTAATCAAGGCACCTGGGTTTAAAAAGGAGCTCACTCCAGTCAGGCAGGGAGGAGCCAGAGGAGAAGGAGTGTGTGTGAGGAGCTGGAACCAATAGGTGCAAGGAGCTGAGACCGAGAAGGTGTGCTGTTGGAGGATTGAGGAATTATCAGACAATCAAGTATTATCAGACACCAGGAGGAAGGTCCTGTGGTGAGGATAAAGAAGGTGTTTGGAGGAGGCCTTGGGGAAGTAGCCCAGGGAGGTGTAGCTGTCATGCAGCTGTTACAAGAGGCACTATAGACAGCTGCAAATCCATAGGGCCCTGGGCTGGAACCTGGAGTAGAGGGTGGGCCCGGGTTCCCCCCCAACTCCTGATCAGACACAGGAGGAGTTGATCCAGACTGTGGGTTCCACCAGAGGGGAAGATCACTGAGGTGAGCAAATCCGCCAATAAGCACAGGACCCACCAAGGTAGAGGAGGAACTTTGTCACAATATATATAGCTTCTGTTTTTCAGTGTTTATTTTTTTAGCAATTTTTGAGTTCTATGTAGATGTCCAAATATTTGTTCTAGCTCATTTATCATACTGCTGTTTCAAATATCACTATGTTAAAGTGCACTAGGGAACATTTAGTGCACAGCAGCATGGTCTAGAGGGACCAATTAATGTGCAACACATTGACGTGCTTTAGAAATCAGACTCCCATAGTCCACATTACTGCTCCATGTAGACAAGCCCTTAGATACAAGCCAGGGAGTAAGGACATTATCTAGATAAACAAGCTTCACAGGGAAAGGGATGAAGTAACCACTTCTGGTGTTTTTCCATAGTTTATTGAAACACTGATTTCTTTTCTTTACTTTTTTTTAATCAGGGCTGTTTTATCTGTGTGTATCAGTTAAAACTGAAAACCAGAATCCTTAAATATATATCAAAACATCAATCATGGATCCATAGTTAAGAATGAGTTGAGTTTTGCCCTTAAACTAGGGATTCAACTTCTTTGTAATGCATGAAGAATATAGCCTATTCCACACAATTACAGAATGAATTTATCAGGATTTACAAGTAAATCCATTAAGCTATAACTTAAAATTCATTTTAGAACTGGGTTCATGGGGTATCAGATTGTTTTTTCTTCCCCCTCCCCCCAAATTGTCATGATAATAAATTAACACACATTCTTCAAAATTTCCATATAGTTAGAACTCATGGACATCTTGTGCATAGGTAAAATGTTAAAAAATAAATAAATAAAAATTAGGATCGATGGTAATTTTCTTTTGCTGTGATCACCTTGATTGATCAGTCCTCCAGCCCTCATATAGATTGTGCTGATCAAAACGTGTCTTCCATTCTTTTCTTATCCTGGCCTTCCTTCTCCATGTGCGACCGTGCCTTTTCAAAATAAAATCTTCCCATCTCTTTGGAGATTGGCCAAGTGGTCATTTCAGTTCCCGTGGGTACCACTCGGCGACAGCTGCAGTCCATCGATTGTCAGTGAGCCTCACTATATGCCTGGTCCATCGCATTTTACTATACCTGCTTTCAACAATTACATCCTGCACTCCACTCTGCCATCTGATCACTTACTGGGGACTTGGTCACGGATTGAAATCCCCAAAATTCTTCTTTCCATCGCCCTCTCCATGACAGACAGTTGTTGCTCCTCTATCGTCATCAGCGCCAATGTTTCACTGCTGTACAACATTGCTGGCAGCACTGTTGAGGTGAAGAGGTTGGTGCATTTTGCCTGGTTGATTTTTTTTTCCTTGGAGGACATGCTTGATAGAACTGAATGCGCACCAACCTGCTTTCTTTCTTTGCAAGAGTTTGCCTTCCCGATCATGGCGCATGTTAATTTCTTGGCTCAAATAAACATATTGCTCAAGTTCTTCCATTTGTTCTCCCTTGACTATTATTCGGGCTTTTGGCAAGGCATCAGACTGCATACATTTTGTTTTGGAGCGGTTCATTTTCAGTCAGACTTGGCTGACTTTTGTGTCAAGTTCTTGCAGAATTTTCTGTAGTTTGAAAGTGTTTTCAGCAATCAATACGATATCGTCTGTGAATCTGAGGTGGTTTAACTGCTCCCCATTGATGCTAATTCAACCCTTCCAGTTCATCCGCCTCATTACTATTTTGAGGCAGGCTGTGAAGAGTTTTACTGTTCATTACTAAAAAAGTTTTCTATTTGGAGCAGCAATGTGGACGTCAGGGGTGTGATTTCTAAAGAACACTAATATGTTGCACATTAATTGGTCCAGCTAGACCTGCTGCTGTGCAGAATATCATCTGCTTCAAAGAATTCCATGTAGAATTGCCCTTTTCCAAAATGACTGCCATCTTCCATCATTCTCAATAGGACTGAGGCCACAGTGTGCCCTTAGCAAAGATGGCTACATCTTCCATTCAAAACTCTACTTCAGGGAGCATCAAACTAGGCCCTTAAGTGTACAGTATATAAGTACTGATACGGGACATTGTGCTGTTGCCTGTCTCCTTTGGTAAAGTGACCAAATGAAGTGGTCGTGTTTGGGTTCCCTGATGAATAATGGAACTAAGCTTCTAAGGGTCTTTCTGCTGCTAGGGCCTGATCCAAAGCCCACTGAAGTCAATGGGAATCTTACCTCCGACTTCACTGGGCTTTGGATCAGGATTTTACTCTTCACACTGGCCTTCTCTTTTCAGTGTGGGTAATCAGTAAAGAATGATTCACCTCCATTTTTATTTCTATTTTGCAAATGAGCAAGGGCCAGAAACATATTTCTGACCAAGGTAGCGTCAAGTTTTGTGGTTTCCTGTATCTGTCTTGTTTCTTAGTGCCCGGCATGTGGTGATTGCACAAGTGGCAACTCTGAATGCTTGTGGTACAGTTGTGATGCTGTGTAAAAAGGAAGGTGGCCGTCTACACTATGTTACACAATTGTGATTAAATCACGTACAAAGTATGCCTGATAAGATACCGTTGGAAAAGCTGTAACATGGAACAGTGCTATCTTGAGGAAAGCATGTGCCATCATTAGGTATGAAGTTAAAAATTTTTACTGTATGCTTGTTATTAAACATGTGTTCCTGAGTAGTACCCACAAGACAGATTTACATCAAGACTAGCCAGCCATGTGTTTATGGGCCACTAAGGAGAAATCAATCAACTCTTCCAATGGGTCCCTTCCGCTGATGCCTCAGAGCATATGGACAATGGATACCCCATTACTTCAAAAAACAGACTCCAAAGAGAGACTGCTGAACTCAAATTAATATGCAAATTAGATACAATTAACTTAGGTTTAAACAGAGACTGGGAATGGTTGGGTCATTACACTAATTGAATCTATTTCCCTATGTTAAGTTTCTCCTGCAACACCTTCTATGGTCACTATATCACTTCAAAAGTTTTTTTTTTCCTGCTTATTATAGCTCATCCAGTTGATAGACTCTTCCTGTGGTTGTATACTTCCACCTTTCATTGTTCTCTGTATGGTATAAATACTCCTGTCTGTGTGTTCCATTCTATGATCTGAAGAAGTGGGCTGTAGCCCACGAAAGCTTATGCTGAAATAAATTTGTTAGTCTCTAAGGTGCCACAAGTACTCCTGTTCTTTTTGCGGATACAGACTAACATGGCCGCTACTCTGAAACCCATAACTCAGCAAGGCACATAGCCCATGTGATGCACAGCTCCATGTTCGAGCCATTACTTTCCCATGCACATGGACTGGGGGTATAAACTGGAGTTAGTGACATCACCTTCTTGCCTCAGTCCTGCCCCACATCTCTGGGCTGTGTTTTCTAACAAGGGGAGCTTTGAACAATGGACCAAGGACCCTCATCTTGTGGGTGAACCAGAGAGACGTATTGCAAGCTAGCAGATATTACATCACTGCTGTGTTCTTGATCTACAAATTCTGAAATCAATTGTAATGTATAATTCACTTTAACTTTTACATAATTCTCCTCTTTTTATATTAATAACCCTTTAGTTTACTAGAGGATTGGTTATCAGTGTGGTTCTTTGGGGAGATCCTGGAGTACATATTGACTTGGAGTGAGTGGCTGGCTCTCTGGCAGGGCCAGCTCCAGGGTTTTTGCTGCCCCAAGCAGCAAAAAGAAAAAAGCTGTGATCACGATTTGCGGCACTACTGCTGCCACTTCAGTTTTCAGCGGCAATTCGGCGGCTGGTCCTTCGCTCTGAGAGGGGGTGAGGGACCCGCCGCCAAAGAGCTGGACATGCCGCCCCTCTCTGTTGGCTGCCCCAAGCACCTGCTTGCTGGGCTGGTGCCTGGAGCCGGCCCTGCTCTCTGGAACTGGAATAACCCAATGTGTGATGACTTGTGGGTTTAATAGCCTTTTGTCATAAAGTCTGGTATGTCAAGGTGGTGCAGGAGGAGCTACAAGGCCTGAGGGGGAATGTCTGTGGTTTCATAATAACTAGTATAGTACTCTGGAAGCACACACATTACTGGCTTGGTAAAGTTTGATAGAGTATAACAGTTTGGGGGTACGTGCCCTGTTCTCTGGCAGTCTGACCTGAGATTGGCACTCTTAGCTGTGTTGCATACCAGGCAGCATGACTTCAGTAATACAAAATGGCATGTGGCCTCCTTCCCACACAGCCAGTAAGGAGTGGTACATTGTCCAGGTGGCTTATTATCTCTGCACCTATGAAAATGGTCTCCAAAAACCTGTAATCGCTTAGGCTGGTGATCATGGATGATCTTCGGCTGCATAGCTGGTCCTTTAACAAAACGGGGGAAATGTGTTAACAGGTGTATTCAGTTCTTTGTGGGGGGATAGGGAAGGACATCTCATTGACATTTATTTATAATCCTTAAAAGTAAGTAAACATAAGATTATGCGTAGCCCTAACCTAACACTGGTCTATATTATGGTGTATTGGCATCTACACTGTTACACTGTTAGTACTTCATGCTCACTGCAGTTAAACTGGATACATCTCGGCACAGAGGTGGCACATGCAGGCTGCTCAGCAAATTTCATGTTTCTCTCCATTGTTTCATCCACACTCTTCCAATCTATATTTTAGGGCTCAGTTCTCTCTCTGCCATCAGAATAGAGACTACTCCATTCTCTGATGCTCTTCCTTAGTGATAACCGAGTCAGTGCCCCCTCTGTCCAGATGGAGACATGGCATGTGAGCTCATTCAGCCTGGCACGGCTGTTAGTCTATTTACAGTACTCAGAGCCTTGAAAACTCTCTCTGCTCTTATTTCCCTCAGGGGGGAGGTAGGGGAACCCAGGCCTGCCCACTCCACTGGGTTCCAGCTCAGGGCCCTCAAGGTAGATAACCTGGATCAGGGTTTGTCGACTCCAGCTGTGCCCTGTTCATCTTCCTACCTTTCCTTTGGTGTCTGCAGGCTCTTCAACCTGTTGGTCTGATCTTCTCTTTCTAGGGTGTTGTCCCTGAGCGGCTCTTCTGCTGCTTGCTGGCAGGAGATCCCTTGTCCAGCCTGCTCACTCCTGCAGTAGCCATCTCACCAGGCTGCTTCCCAGCCCTTCTATCCTCCCAGCTGCAGCGAGGCTGCCAATCAGCAGTGGCCGCAGGGCCTGTGTTAACCCTTTGGTTGCAGGGCGGGCCTGGAGTACATACACTCCATGACAGTAAGTAACAATTATACCCTTTACAATGAATTCAGATGTTTAAGTAATTTATCAGAAACAAACAAAGAAAAACCTGCATTGTGCTAAACTTGTGGGGGAGCGTGTATGAGTTGGGGGGGGGGGAGGAGGGGTGTCAGTAGCATACGTGGGTCCAATGCCCAGCCACTGACTATCTAAAACAGCTTGGTCAAGTCAATTAGGGCTTGATCCTGAAAGGTGCTCAGGGCTAACATTTGAGCCAGCAAAGCATTTAACCATGTGCTTAATGTTAAACACCAGAGTGTTTCCACTTAAGTCCCACTTCCTCTACCAGTACCTTGGTTTCCTCAGCTGAAAATGGGGATCATACAGCTAATCTATCCAGCATGTGTATTGTGAAGCTAAAATTCCCTACTGTCTGTAAAGTGCTTGGAGAGTCTCAGATGGTTGGTACCAGCCTGGAAACTGTTACTGTTTATTTATGAACTGCAAAGCCATGAAATAAACTGCTTTTATTTTGCACTATTGACCTCTCAGAGACACTCTGCCACTTAGAAGTAGTCCCAATGGGAGCTACATCAATAGGCTAAACATCAGAGCCATATCAAGGCTCCTCTATGACCCAGGAGGGAAACAGCACAAGGCAGAGGTGTCACTTACCTCTCAGAACAGAGTTCCAGGGGGACTTAGTGGTGCATAGGACTTATGCTGGCCTGCTGCCCAGGGGTGAGTTTCAGCCCAGCTGCGGAAAATGGCTGGTATTTAACTTTGAAATGCAGGCAAGGGGGCCAGTTCTGTGTGGCTTTGTAATGGGAGATAGCACAGTGAAGAGGGTGGGGGCAGGGAGAAGTGAATGTAGCCTGAGGCCTTGGCACTGGGGGAGGAGAGTGGGGACACAATTAGCATTCTCTCTAGCTCTGTCCCGAGCCCTCCTCACTCCTGCCTCCAGCCTTCCTCAGTTTCAGCTCTGGGAAAGTGTAGCTGGGGATCTGGAAAAGGCTGGGGCCATGGCCCAGAACCAGGAGGATATGATACCAGCATGTGGAGCACTCCGCCATGTGTGGCTCTCAGAGGGAGACGGTCAGGCCCTGTGTCATTGCGAGACACACAGTTAACAGGGAAAGCTGTGGACTGACTGTTTCCTCACTGGCTTTGCACCTTTTATTGTGTATTTGCTGCCTCCTGGTGCCTACAGAGTAACAAGTTATCAGCATTTTCCCTGCACGCCCTGCTCTAGCTGAAGTCTTGGAAATACAGGAGGTGTTTAATTTTCTGACATGGACTGACTCCTCTGCATGGAGTGTCCTCAAGCTAGTCAGCAAACTCTTCCATAGTCAGATCCCACCTGAAGACCTATCTGCTCCTCCCAGGACGCCCTGAGAGGAGAGTCAGCCATGCCATTTATTTTATGTCCCATTTCCTTATTTTTAGATAGATATATTTTCCAAATGACCGCACGGTGCTGTGCAAATGCCTTGGAGTAACTGCCTGAGTTTGGTGCTGAAACCCCCATCCTCATTCTCCCAGCCCCGGCCTGCTGTTTTGTTGCCCCTGCTCTTTCCACCCTATCTGAAATTACGCCCCAGTCCTGCAAATGCTTAAGCACATTCACATGAGTAAAGTGACAGATGTGCTTAAGCGTTTGCAGGATGGGGGTCTTACGATGCAAACTCTTTGGGGCAGAAACATTGCACTGTCTGCACCCTGAAGCATCTACAATGCCCACAAGTGCTGTACAATTATAACTTTTAATTGATTCTTTTTTTTTTCTTAAAATTTTGCTCCCAATACAATAACATCAAATGTCATGGACCAGACCCTTGGCTTCTGTAAATGACATGGACTTCTGTGGCCTTCATTGAAGGTGTACTCAGATATTTTCTAGAGCAGGGGTTGCCAACCTTTCAGAAGTGGGGTGCTAAGTCTTCGTTTATTCACTCTAATTTAAGGTGTCGCATGCCAGCAATACATTTTAACGTTTTTAGAAGGTCTCTCTCTATAAGTCTATATTATATAACTAAACTATTATTGCGTGTAAGGTAAATAATAGTGCAGCGAGATGAGCGGGGCCAGTGGCTGGTATCCCAGGCCATCAGCAGGCTGAGCGGGGCTGGCAGCCAGGACCCCGGCTGGTAGGGGGTCAGTGGCTGGAACCCCAGACTGTCAGCGGGATGAGTGGGGCCAGGGTACAGAACCCCAGACTGTCAGCGGGCTGAGTGGGGCCAGGGTACAGAACCCCAGACTGTCAGCGGGCTGAGTGGGGCCAGGGTACAGAACCCCAGACTGTCAGCGGGCTGAGTGGGGCCAGGGTACAGAACCCCAGAGTGTCAGCGGGCTGAGTGGGGCCAGGGTACAGAACCTCAGATCATCAGCGGGCTGAGCGGGGCCGGCAGCCAGGACCCCGGCTGGTAGGGGGTCAGTGGCTGGAACCCCAGACTGTTAGCGGGCTGAGTGGGGCCAGGGTACACAACCCCAGACTGTTAGCGGGCCGAGTGGGGCCAGGGTACACAACCCCAGACTGTCAGCGAGCTGACTGGGGCCAGGGTACAGAACCCCAGATCATCAGCGGGCTGAGCGGGGCCGGCAGCCAGGACCCCGGCTGGTAGGGGGTCAGTGGCTGGAACCCCAGACTGTCAGCGGGCTGAGTGAGGCCAGGGTACAGAATCCCAGATCATCAGCGGGCTGAGCAGGGCTGGCACACAGAACCCCAGACCATCAGCGGGCTGAGCGGCTCAGTCTGCCGGCTCCTGCCAGCTGGGGTCCCAACCGCCGGCCCCAGTCAGCCCGCTGCTGGCCGAGGGTTCCGTTCATCCAGGCCAGCAGAGGGCTGAGCGGGGCCGACAGACAGGATCCCGGCTGGCAAGGGGCCAGTGGCCGGAACCCAGACTCTCAGCAGGCTGAGCGGGGCCAGCGTACAGAACCCCAGACCATCAATGGGCTGAGCGGCTGAATGTTTTTTGCATCACTCTGAATGTTGTGTGTCACGTGACATACATGCAGTTCCAGATTTTTTCCAGTGTATACCATAGTGAAACAAACTAGTGAATGTTTTACACTGCTGTGCTTCACAGAAATCTTGAACTATTTATAATCTTAAATTAGAAAGTGATAGGAGGATCCATTCCATTGCCAGTAACCCTCCAGGTTTATTTTCCAAATTAATGTGTTTTCCTAGTGCCCAAATATTTATTAAGGGCTTCTCTGAGATAATAAAATGATGCTGCTATTGTGAAAGTCTATTTGATTTGCCTGCATCTGACATGCTGGGCAAGGCTCCACCCAATGCAATATGGGTACCTGAAGACATTAGACATACTGAAATTTATCAGTTGCATTGGGAATTATGGTTTGTCTCTTTCTATTCTCAGAATGCATAGTCTGGGATCCTGATTTAAATGCCATACCTAACAGATGAGCAAGAAACTAAGGGTGTGGCTACACTTGAAACTTGGCGGTGTTTTTTTCATACCCCTGAGCGAGAAAGTTGCAGTGCTGTAAAGCGCCAGTGTAGCCAAGGCCCTAGTAGTTTTACATCCAATTATTTCACATTTGGACACTGCCACTAACAATGATGTGAAATTTCAACTTTGTTTCTGTACTTCCTATAATTAGGTGGATTATCATGAGTTTAATAATCAAGGTGAACAATAAATTTATTGAGCAATGAAATACTGTCTTGTATTGTGTATATATACAGAGAGAAATATTCTACCCCAGCTGTACTGCGAGTAATTCTGCAGGATGTCATGGTCCATGTTTCTGGTCCATGATGGGATATTGAGCAAAATTCATTTGTTTTCAGGTGTCAGGCAAGAACTTAGTCTTTGATAGCAGTTGTTCCTATGGAGGTGCTCTCCATGTTGTGGTGTTCAAATTAGGTCCTTTTATTTGCTTTTTGGATGAGCAAGAACCGTTCACATTGTAGCGACATACAGCATTGTGGTTCACCCTAGAGCTGTCCTAAGTCTTGGAATTGTTTCAGCTACCCACTGTCAAACCAATCTCTGCATCACTTCAGCTCTGAGGTATAAATTAGTTATGCCTGATACTAATCCAGATAAATTAGGAGAGTGTGTTTGATTGGACATTGAGAGTGGGCTTTGTAGATTTCCATATGGAGAGAGTTGGAGATATAAATAATCTCGGAGTGCGTATAAAGCTAGCTAAAATAAAGGGGATTTGCTGGGTGGCCTCCAGTTGACACCCACTTTGGCCCTTCAGTGGCCGTTCTGGAACACTTTACCATGGGGTAACTGTGGCACCTAGGTGTGTAACTTCTCTCGGAGTAACATAATCCTGGTTTTGTAAAGACAACAGATGGTTTGTAGCACTGTCCTGGGACTTCCTGTTCCAAATAAATTCCTTGCAAGCTTTATCTAATTCTTTCTTTTGAGTGAAATGCATGGGCAATATGTACAAAAGAGCTATAGGTGCCTTGACAATGAATTCATTTTTAAGGGGAATGTGCTTTTAGGTAATATAAGCTTAAGTCCTCGCCATCTCTTCAGATCTTTTTAAATAGCTTTCAGTGCTGGCCTGTATTATTGCTTGTTAGGTTACCCAGCCTCCCCAGTGTTGTAATCCTCTTTTGGCCACTGTACTTGGAAATTTGATTAGAACATGGGGGTGCAATCCTGGGCCCAATGAAGACAATGCAAGTCTTCTCAATGATTTGACTAGGACCAGCAGTTTCTTTGGCTTGAGAGGAGGAACTTAAATTTTAGTTATTCACCATTAAACTTGCTGGGTATTAAATCTTTTGCCCGTCACATTAAATTCAACTCCATTTCATACAATAACACCGGGCTCTGGTAACATGCACACCTATAGCGCTTTCAATTCACCATCCTCAAAGAGTGTGATAATGGTTGGGTAAGCTTCCTTGTTCCCAGCTGACAGATGAGGTAATGGAACCAGAGTGATTTTATGGCTTACCCCAGGTCACATGCACATCTGTGGAAAGTTAGGAATGAGGTGGAGCTCAGCTCATTTAACACAGCTGTCCTCATTTTATCACAGGCACTGGTTAATTTTATGCTTTTTGTAGAATCATAGAAATGCAGGGCTGGAAGGGACTGTAGCAAAGCACCGTCACAGCACCTCCTGCTGGTAATCCAGGAATTAGCTCATCCCAGCCTCAAAGCACCTCCTGCTGGCTGGTGTCCCCCTACCAGTTCCTGCTCCCTGGTCAATCTTCACCACTTATAGCACTTCTGACCCCACATCCCTCGCTGTCCTGCCGGGCCTCTTCTCCTGGGTACTACCTGTGACAGTACCCCCACACTTGGGCTCCTCTCTTCCCCAGGGAACCCCACTCCCCTAAAGCCACTTCACCTCAGTGACCCACTGCCGGACTTCATCTAGCCCCTTCCCTCATTGCAGTCTGAAATGGCCACTCATCAGCCAGGGGGCTGGACCTGCTGCCTCTTCCTTCCTTGTCTGCTTCCCCACAGCCCTGGTACTTCCTCTGGCCCTGACAGCAAGGCCCCCGCCAGGGAGTTTGCCAGGCTGGAGCACCCTCAGCTCCTCTTGCCCTTCCCCAGCACTGTGCTGTCCAAGGCACCCTTTTGTCTTTCAGGGAGCCAGTCCATCTCCAAGGCTGGAGAAAGACTGACTACCCCTTCTGGTCTGGCCCCTTTTATACTGGCTTGGACAACTCTGATTGGCTGCCTCCCGCCTCTTCCTGATTGGCTCTCAGCCTCAGCCCTCTCCAAGGGCTGGCTTTTAACACTTTCTGAACCAGAGCGGGGTGACCGCCCTGCTACAGGGACCTTGAAAGCTCATCTAGTCCGGCCCCTGCACTGAGGCAGGACCAAGTAAACCTAGATCATTCCAGGTAACTTTTTCTAAACCAGTTCTAACCAGGACCTCATAGATACATCCACCCAGTTTGACAGGGCACAATTGATATCTTCTCTTTTTCAGCCAGTTATGTGCCCAATTTTAAAGTAATTTCATCTAGATCACTTGTCCCTAGCTTGTTTTGTCTTTCTACTTCTTTGATGGTCAAAACAGCAGGTGTACTGGTGGCACCTTAAAGACTAACAAATTTATTAGAGCATAAGCTTTCATGGGCTACAGGCCACTTAAATTTAGGCTTATGTTCAAATAAATTTGATAGGCTCTAAGGTGCCACCAGTACTCCTGTTCTTTTTGTGGATACAGACGAACACGGCTGCTACTGTGAAACCTGTCATTATTTGATGGTAAAGTTACTTTGAATACCTAGAGCCGCACTTCTTCCATAGGGCAAGTAAGAGGTTAAAATGGAGATGATGGATGAAATCCTGACCCTGTTGAAGTCAATGAGAGTTTTGAAATTTCACCTCAGGAAAGGAAGGATGGCCTGTGTGGTGTCTTCACTGCAGAAAGAGGGCGTGTTTTTAAATCAAGGTAGTTATCTCAATGTAAAATCCCCATGGTGACAAGAGGCCGGCAACTTTTATCTGGATGTTGACCTTGACTAGCTACACTTTACCTCCGACCTGGGGTTTTACGGCGACTAGCTACGTGGAGGTTAAAAATGACAGTGCCCTGTTTTCACTGGTATTTTACTTCGAGTTAGCCATGGCAATGTAAAACTCCGCCCTTTTTGCAGTGAAAGCAAAGCCGGGCACTCTGGAGAGCAGGGTGCAATCCCCCGCTCTGCCAAAGACTTCCTTTGTAATCTACCCTGTGTGTTAGGTCTCTGTGCATCAGGGATAATAGCACTTCCTTATCTCACAGGCAGGGCCGGTGCAAGGAAGTTTCACGCCCTAGGCGAAACTTCCACCTTGTGCCCCCCCAGCCCTGCAGCAGCTCCCCGCCCCCCCACCCTGAAGTGTGCCCCCCGCTCCGTGGCAGCTCCCCGCACCCCGTGGCAGCTCCCCACCCCCTGGCCTGAGGAACCCTGCAGTACCTCCCCACCCCAGCTCATTTCTGCTCTGCGTCCTCCCCGAGCACGCTGTCCTGCTCTAATTCTCCTCCCAGGCTTGCGGCACCAAACAGCTGACTGACGCTGCAAGCCTGGGAGGCGGGAGAAGTGAAGCAGCGACTGCGCAGTGGAACCCCCGGGCTGCTGGTGGCAGCGCGCTGACCCAGGGGACCCCCTGGGCTGGCAGCTGCCGGCAGCAACATGCTGACCCAGGGGACCCCCTGGGCTGGCAGCTGCCGCCGGCAGCTCAGCCTCCCTCTCCATCCCAGCAGCAGTAGCGCTCAACCACTTAAAAAAAATTTGGGGGTGCTGCTTTTTGGCGCCCCCAAATCTTGGCGCCCTAGGTAACCGCCTAGTCCGCCTAAATGGCTGCACCGGCCCTGCTCACAGGAGTAGTGTGAGAATAAATATACTGATGAGTGTGAGGTGCTTAGATGCTATGGTTACAGAAGCTAGATGAGTAAACATGACCCATATCTTGTTTCTCTTTCTCCAGACAACATGGGATATCTAGATCTTTCCAAGACTGCTGAGATGCTGTATGGAATCTGGGGGACACTAGAGGATATTCTGAATATTAATATTGTAGAATTGTAATGACACATGCCAGATATGCCATGTAAGGTATCTGCAAAAATGTTATCTGGCTATTTATATTATAATCTCTTACGTATTTCTGTCACCTTTGTATTGAGTTATAGATATGCATGTTTGTATTTCAAACTTGTGCTATGCTTCTGGGTGTCACTCCCAGACAGTTTGGGGATCAGCTCTACCTAGCCTGCTTGATGGCCCATTGAGAGAAGGCAGATACACCTTATTACTCAGCAAGACATGCAGCAGCATCCCTATGGACAGAACTCTAATGCCCCCAAGCCACGTGCTGGGCACCTTTTTGTTTGAAACAAAGGAAGCACAGGCCGTATGGCAAAAGACTATAGAAGGCAGCTGCATCTTCTCCATTTGTCTTCAGTCCTGCTTCTTACCCCTGGAGGAACTTTGCTACAAACTGAAGCTCTGAACAAAGGACTGAATGACCCATGCAAGCTGTGGATGTGTTCCAGAGGGTCTTACAAGCCAGCAAACTCACTGTCAAAGTTAGAATCAGGACTCACAATTTGTCAGACCATTCTGTTTTATTAGCGCAGCGCTCTGCCAATAACACCCAGATATAGTGAGTGGCCATGCAAGACCCAAACAGATATACAGATAAGAGCAGGAATTAGACAAAGGGACAAAGAAAGCAAAACAGTAAAATTCACCTGGGGCACAGCATGCATATCCTACTTCCTTACTGGGGCTATGTCTTCACTACCTGCCGTATCAGCGGGTATCAATCGATTGCTCAGGGATCGATATATCGCGTCTCATCTAGACACGATATATCGATCCCCGAACGCGCTTATATCGATTCCGGAACTCTGCCAACCAGAATGGAGTTGCGGAATCGACAGGGGGAGTCGCGGACATCAATCCTGTGCCATGAGGACGGTGAGTAATTCGATCTTAGATACTTCGACTTCAGCTACGTTATTCACGTAGCTGAAGTTGCGTATCTAAGATCGATTTTTCCCTGTAGTGTAGACCAGCCCTAACTTTTATCGATCTAAGGCTAATACTTCACCAATTTCCCTTAAACGGTGCAATTGTTCTATGTTAATGTCTGTATTCCTGACACCTGGAGTGCAGCATTCCAACAGTTTTGCTTAAAGGTACAGACAGCATTTCTTTAATCCTTTCTATTTTCACAACATAATTCATTCTACTTTCACATCACCAATACTGCTAGGAACATGATATATGGGCTTTGAAGTCTTTGTATGTAATTGCTTTACCATTTAACATTTCTTCTTGTTCTTTCCTTTTTCTTTGAAATAAACCTTTAGTTTTAGACACTAAAGGATTGGCTGGCAGCGTGATATTTTGGGTAAGATCCAAACCAATACTGACCTGGTGATGTGGGTGACCCTTTGGGGTCAGAATATTTTGTATATGTGAGCAGAGTTTTTAAATAACTTCTCACTGTACTGGACCCAAGTGCTGACTGGGAGCCAGAGAACTGGAATGCTATAAAGGGGGCTGTGCTATTTCTTTTTTTGCTTCTTGATAACCAGTGTGGGGGATCAAAAGCGCAGTTTGTGACTGGTTGAGGAGAATAACTTCAGTGTTACTCCCAAGACTGGTGGGTATCTGCTCTCTCTTTTTCAGCCTGCCCTGACTTTGGCTTTTCCAGTGAGGGCTGCCCCAGGTACCATGTATCACAACTGCATTTTCCACTCCAAATCAGCTCAGAGCTCTCCATAGCAGTCAGTGCCAATCCCTCTCCCTCTCTCTTGAATGCATGTGATGTGTATATACCATTGGGTGGTCAGGCCATTGGAATGTGTATTGCCACATCTGTGTACTGACTTCACTAAAACCACAGGTCCTGCATTTGTGCCCTTGAATCAAACCAATAAAAGGAACCACAATAAGTTGCTGTTTGATGGTTTGCCAGAGAGCTTCACCGAAGGGATGTGCTTAAAAGGACGATTCTGCCGGACACTGTTTTAAGTAGTCCCGCTCATCTTGGTTCCTGCAACGGTCTCCGGGGTCCCCTGAGTTAAGGGACACCTCGCTACCACCTGTCCTTAACGTGAGGGAGTCTTGTCTGTGCTGGCCAGCGGTCAGCTCTCTGGCATCACCAGCCACAGGCAGCACTCCCCTTTCGGCCCACACAAGCTCTGCCATCCCTCTGTGGGTTACTGATAAATACACTCTACCCCTGAGTCCTCTGAGCTTCCCCCTGCAGTGCCCAGCCGCAATCCACTGGGCACTCATCAAATTCCAGAGCCTCTGGGTCCAAAGGAACAGGGCACCCCGGCTTGTCAGTCATACAGTAGGATGGAGCTCTGCTTTATGCAGGACACTTAGACATGTTTATAGTGAATAACAGGTTATGTTTATTTAACAAAGAACAGAGATTCAAATGATAGCAAACAGAAGTATTAGAAACAAAGGGTTACCATATAAATAAAATCAAAACACATATTGTAGAGCCTAAAAATAACTAACAAGGTGCCTTCTAGTTCAATGAGGTACAGCTTCCTCAGAATCCTTCTCACAGTGTTTCTCAACCAGGATGGCTGAGACACTCATTTCATGAGACCAACCCCCTCGGTAGCCTCTCTCCCCCAAAGAAGGATGCCATAATGTCTTTTTGCATGCCAAGGTATGTTAGAATAGTCCTTTATTCCCTATGTGTAAATTCTCCCTCTATTCACTTCTTCTTGTTAATTTCTTCTCTTGAAATCCCTGCAATCTCTTCATTAGCATTTGACTCCATATGCAAATAGACTTCCATTATAAGACATACAATGGTCAGCCATGAAAATACATGTCTCCTATTTCCCATCTGGCGGAACCAGTCTTAAAGCATGTTACTTCTGGGAGATCTGCCTGTAGCATCAAGGTTTGAAGAACATAATTTCTAGTATATACACACACACATCTCATATTATCCACATATACATTTCACAAAGATTATGATGACCCATGTGACACAGGCTCTCAGGAGACAGCTTACATGGCACTCTTTGGACTAGTATCTAAATGCCAGACCCAGGGGATCCCTGTAACCATTATGCATCCTTGTGCTCTCTGCCAGGTGGCATCAAGAAGTCTTTAAGTCACAGTTGCCACTCCTAGCCACAGCTGTGAATTGCTGCTTAGCTTCACAGCATTGTGCCTCCTTCTTTTTAAGATCAAGCTCATGGTGACAAACTCAGGATAAAATAGAACGGTAGGACAGACACAGAGGCCAAAGACAAGGTCAAGGAAGACTCCCCAGTCCCTCCCTCCTGAGGATGTCTTGATTTTATGTTGTGTGTCACTCTTTATTGTGTGGTCAAGGTTCTGGGGAAAAGCCAGAGCTTTCCTCCTCCATTTTGTTCATGTCATTTGAGGACTAAACCTAGTTCTGGGATATTTTAAACTTATAACTATTGCCTTTAAACACGATACTTGCATTTTTTGAATGCTTATAATTGAATGAGTCTGAATTTCAGTAGGGAAAGAGAAAACATGACCCTTCTGTTTACCTTATTGCTATGTTTTGAGCCTGATTGATTTAGTTTTTTAAACATTGTTATTTTACAGTTCCAGAGATAAGCTCACATTAAGATCATTTTGTACCACTGGACATCAGATGTTCCCTGGCTTTTGCTTTATTATTTCTGCTTCATTTTTCACAGCAAAATTTAAAAGAGCATCTAGTTCTGTGTTGTGCATGAATGTTTAAAAAAAGCACAGGGTCTAGGAACAAGAAGCCGTGGTGAGCATTTCCTCAGATGTTATCCCACCAATTGTCATGGGTAATTGAATTCCTACTTCCTTTTTATTTCTGATCTCATTTTTATACAGTTCCCTGATCTGTATAAAACATTTCCTGATTCATCATCTTATCTAGCTGGACTGAAAATAGTTTCCAATCATTGTCCTTGGATCTTTCACTTGAATCCAGACTGTCTCTGTTGTGATAGATGAGCGACAGGCTATTTCTTCTTCTAGCGACAATGAATATCTGGGTATTTTTAATACAGCATCTTAGCCAGTTTCCTGGCTCCGTTGCAAGAATAGATAAGCTCTCTTTGTCTGTAGTTCCATTTTAAATGTCCTCGTTTTCCTGTGCAAAACAGAGTTCCGTACTTAAAAAAAAAAAAGCTTTTTCCTTTGTCTCCTGTGGAACAAAGCACTCAGAACACATTATTTAAATAGTAATGGTTAAACCCAGCCCAGGTGAAAATGCATTGGTTTCACTGGGTTTACACAAGGAAGGAATTTGACCCTAAGTGTCTAATCACTGTCTGAATTAACAAAAAAGGGTTTATTTGGAATATACTGACTGGTGCAGCTGCAGCAATTATCTCTTCACTAGTCAGAAAGATGACAAAATTTCCAGATCTAAAAAATGAACAATACAGATGAGATGCGTATCTGTTATTTATTGTTCAGTTAATGGTTCCTAATTCATTCTCAAAGGTGATTTTCTGCAGCTCCCTTATGTTTTATGCAAACTATGTAGGAAGAAGACAGGGTTGTCAGGAGGCCAGACATGCAAATATATACATGTTAGCTTATGCAAGGTTTGCTTGTTTTTCAGTAGTTCGCCATTTACATGACTCCATCTAAACACAGTAGGCTCAGTACTGCAACTCTTGTCTTCATGAATAGTTTGGTTTACCCTCAAATCAAGACCCCTGTTCTAATCCTGCCTCTGATCTGCTGCTGTGTTACCGTGAGCAAGTCACTTCCCCTCTGTGCACTCTTTCCCCTTCTACCTTTTGTCTTTGTCTGTTCAGGTTGTGAGCTCTTTAGAGCAGGGTCTGTCTCTAACTACGTGCTTGTACAGCGCCTAACACAATGGAGCCCGATCTCAACGGCAGCCTCTAGGTACTACTGCAGTACAAATAAAAGTGGAAATGTCTTAACTTTTTTTTCCTAAATAAAGCAATGTGAGGATGTTGCAGATAAAACCCTAAGCTGTTACTTTTCCTCAGTTGCTGTTTATTGACCTGCATCTTATCAGCACAATGGCAGAGTTGAGTCAGGCAGATTGATTTATTTAGTTCCTTTGGGCAACTCTTCTTTTCCTAACAGGCAGTGACTCAGCCAGTTTGCACCATGGGGTTGTTACATGCAGAAGAGCAGGAATGGTGGGGCGGGGTGGGCAGGAATCAAAGAAACAATGTTTTGGCAAGGAGAGAGCCAAGAGTTATATTTTTTGCTAAACTTTATTTTGTTACCTAGTCCTTCCACCCCCATCACTACCACCTTGCCCTGTTTGCTGGGGGTGGGATGGTTTCACCTGTTGTGCCTTCTCCCTTACATAGTCCTTGCCCCAGAAAGCTTACATCTGTCTCCTTTGATTACTTGACTATACAGCACCTAGCGAAATGGGTCTCTGATCCTTGATTGGGATTCCTAGGAGCTGTAACAGTAACACTGCAGTATTGGTTGTCATAAACAGATAGTTAAGGGTTAATGTCTCTTTACCTGTAAAGGGTTAACAAACAGTGAACCTGGAATACCTGACAAGAGGACCAATCAGGAGACAAGATACTTGCAAATCTCAGTGGAGAGAAGCCTTTGTTTTGGGCTGTTTCGCGGGGTTTTTGTTCTCTTTGGGTTCTGAGAGGGACCAGACATGTAAGCAGATATCTCCAAATTTCTGAAACAGCCTCTTCTGTTCAATTTAGTAAGTACCAATTAGGAAGGCGGTTTAGTCTTTTTTGTTTGTTTTCTTTATTTGCAAATGTGTATTTGCTGGAAGGATTGTATCTCTGTTGCTGAAATTTGTATTTGTGCTGAGGGGAGGATTTTCTCTAGTGTCTATAAGCTGAAAGACCCTTTAACATTTGTCATCTTGATTTTACAGAGACAACTTTTACTTTTTTTCTTTCTTTTATTAAAAGCTTTTCTTTTTAAGAACCTGATTGATTTTTGGCTATCTTGTGTAAGACCCAAGGGGAGGGAGTCTGCACTCACTAGGGAATTGGTGAGAGGAAGGAGAGAAGAGGGGAGGAAAAGCCTGATTTCTCCCTGTTTTAAGATTCAAGGAGTTTGAATCACAGTGATCTTCCAGGGTAACCCAAGGAGGGGAAGCCTGGGAGAGGCAATGGTGGGGGAAAGGGTTTACTTTCCTTGTGTTAAGATCCAGGGGATCTGGGTCTTGGGGTCCCCTGGGAAGGTTTTGGGGGGACCAGAGTGTACCAGGCACTGCAAGTCCTGACTGGTGGCAGCACTACAAGATCTAAGCTGGTAATTAAGCTTAGGGGGGTTCATGCTGGTACCCCATCTTTTGGATGCTAAGGTTCAGAGTGGGGGCTCATACCATGACACTGGTCACACTGAAAGTTGTCACTCATTCTTCAGATTAGCTTTTTTCCAGTTCTCTCTAAATAATTAATAATCCCCTAGGCAATTAATAACCTTGTCAGCATTCCACTGCTGCCTGGGTATGTGGACAAGATGCTTTTCCAGTGCTTCCCTATATAGCAAGTTCCTCCCTGCTGAACAATATTAGCAAAACAGTTGCTGCATTTCCCCCATCAGGAGTGTCTGCAATAGAACTTTCCAAAGAAAGCCCAGGAGCGGCAGGAACTGGTGTGCTTGGTTCAGTAGAGGAGTCTGTCCCAGTCCAATGACTGTGAATGGTGCAAAGGAGAGAGTAGTGCTGGCAGGTGCTGTCTTTCAGCTTAGATGTGTAACCCATATCCCGGGCGATTAAACAAATCATGACTACTTGACAGATGACATTAACCATCCATGGCGTTTTTCATGTGTAAGCTGTGGTGCTCTGGCCAAATTCCAGCTCAGGTAAGTCCTTTCTGCCTGTCTACATTACCCACCGGATAGCGATCAATCCATCGAGGATCAATTTATCGCGTCTAGTCTAGCCCCCCCCGAGCCCTCTCCCGTCAACTGTTGTACTCCAGCACCACAAGAGGCACAGGCAGAGTCAACGGGGAAGCGGCAGCAGTTGCCTCACCGCGATGAAGACACCAAGGTAAATCGATCTATGTATGTCAACTTCAGCTACATTATTCACATGATTTCCCCCTCGTCCCCCGTGTAGACCAGGGCTCAATCTCCTCCTTTGTTATCATTGGGGTGTGGTGGTGCCATCCATCACTTTCTGAACCAAGCAGTTATAATGTTGCCGTGATCTGTCAATGATGTGCTGTATTGTCCCTTCTATATGCTTGAGCTGAACTTCAAAACAGCCCAGAGAAGAAAGCGCTCCAGGATATCCCTTCCCAGGTTTTATACTGATCCCAGGTCACTTTACTCTCACTCTGGGTTTCACAATACACATTTTATTCACCTATTTGGCACTTAGACACTATAGCGTATAGAATAAACTACGATATTTAATAAAATCTCCATGGAGCATCTATAAACTTGGCACGTAACAGCATTTTCCACTCCAGACAGAGCCACATTTAAGTGGTGGGTGAAAAAAATGTATGTTTTGTGAGAGCACTTGTGGCTTGAAATGTGCTAAATGAAAGACAGGTATAATAGCAGCACACTGTAATCTTCCTTTAAAGAAGGCTGGATAGGTTAATGAGCAGAAGAGAATGTGATGTCAAACTGCCGTTCATCTTAATGCACAGGAGAAGCTAAGAAGTGGATAGACCTTTGCTTAAATTACAGTTCAGCTCCAGGGTTTGTTTGAATTACCTGGTTGACTGTTTAAGAGCACTTTGTTTATAATATTATCAGATGACAGATGAGGTTATCCAAATAGCCAAATTGCTGCTGTTATGTATCATGCCTGACTTCCAGGAAAGCTAGGGAAGACAGTAGGAGCAAAGGCTGGAGAGATTGTCTTCAGTGGGAAAAATTCCCCAGAAAAGCAACTGCCTGAGTAGCCTTGTGACATGTTGCCTCGAGGGACCAAAAAAAAACCCCCACACCGGCTCCCTGCTGTAGGTCAAAGAAAATGATCTTTTATGTTGCAGGGGAAAGAAATCGTGCATGTGCCTCTAGTGTGGTGTGATTATCAGACTTATCATACATGATACTGATGCACCTCTGAGGCTTTGGAGCTTACCGTACAATGTACAGACAAGAATTGCCTGCAGCTAACTTCTTAGCAAATCACTCTGGCTTTCTGGTGCTTGTATTATTCTGAATCTGAAGGGTTAGTCATGTTCATAATAATGGGACTGTAACAGAGTCACACTCACTTCTCAAGAGCACCCCCGTCTCAGTGCTTGTGCCTGCCCACTCTCTCAGCTTGTGGTGGGTCTTCAGTGACTCAGCCTTCTGGCCAAGTCACATGCACTCTGCAAACAAGAAAGGAAACCCCTTCCAGGATACAAGTCCAAGAGGGGCCTCTCTCAGTGCCCTCTGTAACATCTCTATCAAGTTGTCCCTGCTATGGCATAGAGCAGTGCCCCAGGGCTCCCTCCCTGAAGGCAATGTTTTTGCCCTCTCAGGGCCTTTCTGGCTACAGCTGGGCCACTACAGTTCAGTTCCCCCTCAATGTCCAGGCCACTTGCCCAGTGGCGGCACTGGGAGTGGGGGGTGGGAAGAGACGACAGGTACAGGCCTAGTCCAGGGACCCTATAGATAGCAGCTGTCTGACACATCCTTTTAAATAAACTCTGTTGCTACTACAATTCACTGAGCCACTTCCCTGTGGCTCCAGCACATTCTTTACCCTCACTCCAGGACCCTGTCCTGATGGAGTCCCAGCAACCAACCCAGACCACCATCCACTCTCCTCCAGCTCCTCTTATACTAGCCTGCTGAGCCCTGATTGGCTGCTTCACACACAGCTGCTCTAGGCAGCTTGGAGGACCTCTCTACTGCCCTTTTCTGGATGAAGTGTGGCAGGGCACCAGGCTGCCAGCAGGGGGCCTTGGGGCCTAGTCCACCCCATCACAGGGACGCCATTCTGTTGCCACCTTTAAAGAAGTTATTCCAGGGCTTGGCTAGATGGAAGAACTGACATTTAAAGCAAATTTGACCTATTTTCCAATGTGATCATGCTGGATCTCCCAGCATCCCCCCGGGTATTTCCATGAGGCCTCCCATCCAAGGTCACACAGCAAGTCTATGGCAGAGGCAGGAGGAGATCAAAGTAGTTTTGACACCCCGACCGTTGCTGTAATCACCAGAGAATAGGACTGATGTTTTCTGGGACTGATTAGAAAGAGGTTTTCATTTAAAAAAAAAATTGGATTGTGCTTGAGAATATTTAAGAATTTCTGACCACACAGGCATCAGCTTTTTCCTTTTCCCAGAGGTGCTCAACCCCCACTCCACCCCTTCCCCCCAAGGCCCCACCTCGCATCTTCCTGCCCCCACCCACTTCTTCCTGCTCAGTTCCTCCCCTGAGCCCGCTGCCTCCCCACTCCTCCCCCTCCCTCCCAGTGCCTCCTGCATGCCATGGAACAGCTGATCCGTGTTGGGCAGGAGGTGCTGGGGGAGGTGGAGCTGGCTTCTGGTGGGTGCTAAGCACCCACTAATTTTTTTCCATGAGCGCTCGATGTCTATGTCTGACCATCTCTAAAACTGCTTACTGTACCCTATAGTCTAAAGCTATCAGACTCTAAAGCAAACTACAATTTTGGCCTGTTTCTCATTTACACTCATTACACATGTCAATGTAAAGTGTCCTAAAAAGGGGAGTAAATTCTATTTACACTTTTACTTTAAGGCCTCTTTCAGTGCCAGCATTGTGCAAAGGGACCTTCTGTAAACTGGGCTCAGGTCCTTTATTTTTATATAGCATCCTTCAGATGGTACCAACAAAACACTTTACAGTGGGAATCAGTCAGGAGCTATATTAAAAAAAGACAAGGTTAAAAAAATTTTTTTGAAGGGGGGAAGGGTCTTGTTGGTTTTGAGGGAAGGTGGGGGTCAGAGATAGAGAAGGCAGAATATGTGAAAGATCAACTCTGTTACAGAGAGTAGAGCTGGTCAGGAATTCGTCAGTGAGATATTTTTCTTATCAAAACTAGAAGGAGAGAGACCAGAATAGCTGGGTGATCAGGGCATTGAATTGAGATGTGGGAGATCTACGTTCAAGTCCTTGCCATGCCTGATTGAGAGCAGGGACTGAGAAGCTGGGTGTCCCACATCCCAGGGGAGTGCCCTAACTACTAGGCTATTGACAGCCTCACTTTTCCCCAAACATATTTGACATGTCTAAGTATGTTCTGCATTGGAATAGAAACAATTAGCAATCCCTCCTACAGTTTCATGAAATGGAAATCTTGTTTTCACTTGGGTTGGGAAGAGGAGGAGGCCCTCACTGAAAGTGCAGTAAATAGGCAGGGAAGTAAGTGGATGTGAGGTTGCAGAGGAGCAAAGCTGTGAAAGGTTTGATGAAATGTGGGAGGAGGGACCTTTGAATTGGATTTGCAAAGAATAGGAAGCCACTGAAGATGGTAGGGTTGGAGGTGTGATATGAGTCTGTTTCCTGGTGTAGTCTTCCCTTACCAGAGCTGCTTGGAAAATTTTTCCTTGTAACAAAATTTTGATGAAAAATGCAGTTTTGTGTGAATATTTTTTCACCTTTCAACCAGCTCAAGTCCTCAGCATCTCAGAATGCAAGTTACAGTAAGGATTTGGAACACCAGAGAAGACAGGAAAATTCGAAGTAAAGAGATATTGTGGCAGTCTTCTGGAAATGGTAGTATAGGAAATGGTCATAGACAAGGAAGATATGGGAAGTTATTTGGGATGAGCAAGATCTCATTCCTCTGGAGCAAAATAAATGCCTATTTTAAGGGAAGAATTGCAATAGCAGAATCAGAGATTGATGCAAGAAGGTGGTCTCAATATGTACCTTCAGCCTTTGAAGAATTTGATACTAGGAAGTTATAGTCTCTGTAGGACTTGAGAGTCAATACAGACACAGAGATTCAGAGCAAGCTGAAGAGCTGTAGAGTTGGGTGTTGTCTTCACTGCAGACATAACTCAGGTTCTGTGATGCTTCCCGGGTGTACCCAGGATTGGGAGGCACCTTGCTACCACCTGTCCTTAGCATGAGGAAGATGTTCCTGATTCACAGGTTCAGCCATAGGTTTTGTCCTTATTGTGCTCCCCATCCACAAGCCTCATGGTGAGGTGGCCATCATGCCATAAAGTATAAGGCAGACTGCGTGGTAGTTTATCCTGTGTATTGTGCCCCACTTCAGCATGGACTCATTTGTGGAGCTGGGATGAGTATACACTGGGAACTTGGATGACTGGGAAGGTGTCCTCCCTTCCCTCCCACACACCTACCTGACACCCAGCCCAAAGAGGGGTTGATCCAGCCTCAGATAGCACATCCGCATTGAATCACAGGCACTCTTCCCTGATCAGGAAGCACAAGAGTATGGAAGGGCACCGTAAAGAAGAACCAGGGTTGGACACAACATCTCAACTGGGAAAGGTGATCGCAGCCATCTTTGTTGTTGTTATAAAAGTGAGACGGGGTATGCGCTAGCCAGGAAAGGGTTAATGAGCTGCTGTGGGCTTAGTCGGCCCCACCCCCACCAGACCTGCAGAAGTTATCTGACTTGGAGGGAAGAGCTAAAAGGGGAAAGCCCAGCTCATTTGGGGGCTGATTGGGACGGAGAGCAGAGCGCCAGTTCTCATTGTGTGAGCGGATTGACTGGGACCAGGAATTCCCAGAGGGACTGCCGTCTGCTAGAGCCTCCCTGAATGCAAGTAAGCCTGATACAGGTCTGTTTGCTACCCACGCCTGGCTTGTTGCTACTGGTTAAGATGATGGCAGGTGGTGTGCTGCCTAAAGGGGTGACAGCCAAATAAACCCCCTTTTTGTTTTGTGGCACCTGACCAAAGTCTTGGCCCTCGTTTGTCCCAAGCTCAGGAGCAACACAGGTCACAGAAGGATACTATAAAATATTTGTGCAAGTCTCACCCAGTAATTCTAGCCCCCATTTCAGTTGAGGGTGGGTGCCATGCCATAATGCTCATCCAATCCCCCTATTCGTCCCTCTCTCCAGACCATGCTGCTTAAAAAGTGGACAGCAAAGGGACAAAAACCCTTCAATCCTAGCAGTTTGCAATGGCTGAATGCAGTAGCGTTTTTTTAAATGGAAAAGCATTAAAGCAAAAGTAAAAAGCTTTTTGTCTGTAGCTAGCCTGGGCAAAATGTAGCAGAGTCTTTACAGGAATGACCATCCAAAATCCCCTTCATGTTAAGGCACTTTCCCCACTAGTGCAGAAGCTGGTTTACTGCTGAACTTATTTTGGTCCGTTCCTGGACAGTAATAATAAAATATTTTGCTCAGGAAATGTTCCAGGCAATCTGGCAAACCTCCCTCTGCCACCATTTTAACTGGCAATTTCTGTCCAGCATGTATCAGGTCATCTGTCACAAGAAGCAGAAACACTTCTTTTGCATATGTGGACGGTGTCCACCCTGAGGTCTGGAACAACCCGACCTTCTTCTACTTTGGAATCTGAAGCAGCCCAACATCTTGTAAAGGATGCAGCAGCCTGAAATGGGCTTAACATAATCACCATTGCTGCTCTGTCTCCTAGCACCCACCCGTCTTTTCCAAAAAGAACATCTGGGAGAGAGTTGGAAGGTAAAATCAACTCACCATTTCTTTTCTTGGGAAAACTTCTTTACAAAGCTTCACGGAGGCTGAAGTTTGAGCACGAGAAAAGAGAAAGGCCTTCTCTTGAAATAAACATTGATGCTTTTTAGCTGTGGCTATGCATAGTGAGTGAGGAAATTCTAGGGAGTCATGAACAATCACAAACTTTTTTCCTTTTCTCTATCATGACCACGTGAGACAGTAATGGTCCCTTCCAGCCTTAAACTCTATGAAACTGTTAGACTTCTCCAGAGGGATGAGGACAACTAGGAAACTACTCAATGTCCATGAAAGACTTCAGAATTTGAGGTCAAAGCAGCAGGGGATCAGAACTGGCTTAACTGTGGAGGTGCAAAAGGAATGCTCCATTTGACTGAAAAATCATGTGGAATTGGAGGGGAAGTGATAGAAGGTGGCTAAGGAGTGTGAGGAGAAGTGAAAGAGGACAAGCACCCAAAAAGAAGTTGTTGGCTCAGTATGTAGGCCATGACCTTGAGATGAGGGAGTGAGACACTGAGTTCCACAGGGACACGTTTGAGTCACTACTCAGGCTCATGACCCAGTAGTAGTGGAGGTGGTGAATCTATGGGGCACATACACTTGGTGTTTGCCTTGATGTTACCATGTCTTATAACTTATGGACAACAATGCATCTGGGGCCAGTCAATGACTACAGAACTGTACGCCATCAGCAGTATCTGCTGCACTTTACTCCTGCTCCAATGTGGGGAAAAGAGACCAAATACGCTGATTTGTCTTTAGTGACACGATGTCATATCTTGATTTGTCTTGTGCTTGTACACACTTAACCATGTGGGGAAAGAAGCAATGGGCTTAAATTGCAGCCAGGGAGGCTTAGAGTGGACATTAGGAAAAGCTTCCTGTCACGGTGGTTAAGCACTGGAATAAATTGCCCAGGGAGGTTGTGGAATCTCCATCTTTGGAGATTTTTAAGAGCAGGTTAGACCAACAGCTGTCAGGGATGATCTAGATAATACTTAGTCCTGCCATACATGCAGGGGACTGGATTAGATGACCCTTTGAGGTCCCTTCCAGTCCTACGAGTCTATGATTCTTTGTTAGGGCACTCGCTGACTCATAGTCAATGAACTTCCATAAAAATAAAGAGAAGGAATCTTTAATGATTGTATAAACATTATATTTGATCTGTAGACAACAGCCCAGTGCACCTAACCAGAGGGGGCTGGGCAAGTGGGGCACTTTGCCTCAGGCCTCGCAGGGGCCCCAACGAGAGTTTTTTGGGGCCCCCGAGCAGGGTCCTTCACTTGCTCCGGAGACCCCAGAAAACTCTCGTGGGGCCTGGGCCCCTGGAGCCTTTTCTGCTCCAGGTCATCAGCGACAATTCGGCGGTGGGGGGTCCTTCCGCTCCAGGACCTGCTGCTGAAGTGCCGGGTCTTCGTTGGCAATTCGGTGGTGGGGGCCCCCAGCCGCTGAAGACCCCAGGCCCCCTGAATCCTCTGGGCGGCCCTGAACCTGTCGTACAACCCTATTAATCAGCCTCAGTTTACACACGATGCACATGAAGCATCCCTTATGGCCTTTGTTTGTAATAGACCCTGTGCCAGTAGGGGATGCATATGGTGTTTGTGTGTAAACAGGCCCCCAAGTTATAATTGTGGGCCATCCATTCCATCTCAAAGTACTCCCCCTTATGCTCATATATTGCGAAACACACAACATGCCCCAGTCACATGTCTGGCATTAAAGACACTACAATCCAAATGAGTCAGCAAGTAGCTCCAGTTTGTATTCAGTCAGGCAAAGGCATGTTCCACCTCCATCCTGCATCTGCCCAGTGTGTAGTTAAACTGCCTCTTGTCTGGTTGGCACATACCAGATAAGCTTTCATCAATCAGGGCAGCAGAAGATATGCTGGGCTGTCTAAATTCACAGTTGACATGGACACCCTATTGACAACTCTCGTGTTAGGGAGGAACAAAGTATTAACTTGACCATATTGAAACAGACCAATCCTCCAGCACACGTGGGCATCATGTACCCTGCCAGTCCAACCGATGGAAGTGTCTATGAATAAGCTGTGCTCCAGAAGGGCTTGCATAACAATGCAGTAGTATCTTTTCCTGTTAATGTGCTTGCCTGCTTGCAATGTCAGGCATAGGATGGGTATATACATGTGTATCCCATCAGTCTCATCTGCACAGCTTGGGAACTCCATCCATTCAAACTTTGCAATTATGTCAGAGATATTTCTAGTGTTCCAGTCCTGGGGGCCAGCACAGCATTAATTGCTTTGCACACACCTCCATGACCATTCTGCCAATCATGGATTTGTCTACCCCAAACTGATAACCAACAGAACTCTAACACTGCAGTTGCCAGCTTCTACAGGCTGACAGCAACACACTTCTGGATCATTATTGGCTCTTTCATCTGGTTGCTCTGCTTCACCAGGGCTGGAGCATGATCCTCACAGCTCCAGGAATGTGGCTTTTCTTATGTGAAAGTTCTGGGGCCACTGCTTGTCATCCCGTTTCCATCACAATGTGGTCCCACCACTGTGTGCTTCTGGTCCTCGTCCACAACTAGTGGCCTGCACAGTGGGGGGAATTTGTCATGAGAAACAGCATCTGCTTGGTCCATGCCTCCATCTCCTGGTCCCATTTTTTTGTTGTGCTGCTACTTGTAAGCCGCTGCCTCTGTCTTCTCCAGGTCAAAAGCAGTCGCTGAAACATCTGCCACCATTTCTTGGCAATGGCCTCTGAAGTTGCACAAAAGAGAAACATTTCCATAAAAAGCAGCAGTTGTTGGTTATTAGGACAAGCTGGATCCATACCTTTGGCACAAAGCAGCCACCACCACCTCTGCTTGGGTTCTGCCAGCACATGAATTATCCAGGACCAGACAGTTTCCTTCTGCAGTCCCCAGAGTGGGAAGAAAGTGTTTCCCCACAGCATCCTGCAATGGGAGCATAGAGCAAGGCAGTGAGATGTAGCACTATGAATCTAATGACAGGTGCTGTAAGTACCTAGGTGGCTGGAACCAGGGCCTATGGTGGTTCTGGGCTGCTGACACCTCTGTATCACCACAGGAGGCTTATGCTAGTTGTCCCCAGGGGCTGTCCCTTGTGATGCTAGGCTCAGCAGGAAGTACTGCTCAGCAAGGACTGAGTGGTGGCCCCTCACAGGGTACTGGGTGGCTGATACCAGTGTATAAACCAGGAAGCCATGAGGGGGAGCTTTCTGAGCAACAGCACAGGCTGCCTGCTCCACTCCCAGCTTGCAATATACCCCAGACTCTGGCTTATGACCCTGGTTTGTCCTCAACTTTGCTATTCGATTGCTGCCTATAACCTAGTACTCAATCCCAGTCTCCTGGTAACCTGACCCTGTGTTTGCCCTTTGCTGTGTCTCAGACTCTGACCCAGCCTGACTGCTCCTCTGACCAGTAGGTCAGATTGCCCACTTCCTAGTCATGACCTTCACCCAGACAGTTATGATGTTTATCCTGACTAGATACAACACCTGCGCAGACCTGGCGTGTGACAGCACGTGCTTATTTGACAACATGGTCATGCAGTAGTGAGTTAGTGTGATTGGGTTCTGTTTGGCTAGGGGGCAGGAGGAAGACTGATTCCCATCTTCCTACTAACAGGTGCCTCTCATTGTAAGGACCAAGTGGTGCAGGAGCCAGCTGAAGACCCACTCCTTCCCATTGGAGGGGAGGAGTGTCATTCCAGAACAAGGGCAGGGGATTGGTGCTGCAGGCCAGCTGGTGAGCTCTGGGCTAATCAGCTGGCACTTGGGCAGAGCTGGAAAGAATGCTGATAGGACAGTGTGCTTTCTACCTGCAGTTTTGTTTTGGCTGCAGCTGGAAAGGGCAGAGAGTAGTGCAACCGAGAGCTGTGGCAGATTATTTTCTGTCCTGCATGAGGCAAAACCGCATGTCCGTAAGTCTTACATTGGCATGCAGACTTAAAAAGCATTAACTTTTAAACTCTTGGTTCATGCTGTGAGCAAGTAAATGAGGTTGTGGTGTAAAATGGAGTCCAAAGAGATAGATTTAAATAATACCATGGGACATTATGATGTCCTTTTTCAACTAATTAGGTGATAATTAGAGGACTAACAGGACCCGCAGTTTAGCATTTAATATATCACTAAAATTAGGGGGGAGGGATAGCTCAATGGTTTGAGCATTGGCTTGTTAAACCCAGGGTTATGATGAGTTCAATCCTTGAGAGGGCCACTTAGGGATCTGGGGCAAAAATCATTACTTGGTCCTGCTAGTGAAGGCAGGGGGCTGGATTCAATGATCCTTCCAGTTCTAGGAGATAGGTATACCTCTAAAAAGTCCCAGGAATACCATGCTCAGTGTGTCTAATCCAAAAGTGTTGGGCAGAGCTGGTTGGAAAAAAAAGTCAACAAAACTAGTTTTCATCAGAGAATGCAATTTAGTCAAAATCCAAACCTCCTGTTTCAACAATTTCAGAACAAAAAGTTCATTTTTCCTGTCAAAATGACACTAATTTTTTTAAAGTTGTATTATATTACATATTGTATACTATAATAAACTTTTCATGTCAAAACCAAAACATTTCAATTTTCTCAAAATGAAACATTTCAATCAATTTAAAATGATTTTTTCCTCCAGAATTTTCTTCCACAGAGAATTTTGACTTTTTCAGGACTTGTTCCAAATCGGAATGAAAACAAACTTCAGGATCTTGAAATCCTTTGCAAAGCAGAATGTCTGTCCTTTGCCCAGCCTTAGTGATGGGTTATGCCTCCTTTTCTGCTTCAAACTAGAGGTTTTTTTTCCCCTCAACTACTTTAAGTGATGAGCTAAAAAGATCACAGTGGGATTAAAGCCAAAGAACCATAAATCAGAGTAGTACAAGGGAAACTAAATTCTACACAGAAACATTCTACCAGATGCTGTCTTTGGTATTATTTGGTATCTTAGGTCGATTTAAATGGCTGTGAGGATGGCGGCGAGTTGACTGCTGCCGCTCCCCCGTCGATTCTGCTTCCGCCTCTCGCTGCAGTGGAGTTGACAGCACAGCAATCGGGGATCAATTTTATTGCATCTACACTAGACAGGATAAGTCAATCCCCGATAGATCAATCACTCAATTTGCACTAGTAGAGCATTTAGTCTATAATATTTACCCCATTGTTTTCATATTCGATTTAGGAATGAACTTGCTTAGTCACTTTTCTTCACTTTGTGTCTGCTCTTTATAACTTGACAGAATAATAATTTAAGGAAGGTGAGAAACAGGTTAATAAAACTGTCCTCAAACAGAGGGGGATTAAGGTGATGATCTTTAGCCTCGAGAACTTGTACAAACAAAACAGAAATGACTTATTGCCATCATAATTCATTCTTTAATTTTCTCTCTAGAAGTCCAACACCAGAAGCCTTTGTTACAGGCCTGTTTTTTCCCCTCCAGTGTTATTTATGGTACTATAATAAATTTTCATCAACAGCTGCATGTGCAAAAGTCTTTTTTAGTCTCATGTGAACACAACCGCTTCTTTTGAGATGGTGTGTGGAATAGAGAAACCATTAAAACTTTTATGGATTGTGGCAAATTGCCAGTACTGTTATGCTGGGTCTCACACTCTCTCTTCTTTGGGAGAGGTTCAGGGCACCATTGTTTGCCTCTGAATCAGTATTTTAATTACCCCACTATTGTCCTTGAGGAGGGGAGTGGAAAGGGAGGGATCTGGGCCCTCCCTCTTCTCCAGGTCCCAACCCAGGGGCCCTAAGGTTTGTGGTGAACCACTTGAACTAGCAGTTCCTTTCCCTGGGCTACTTCCCTCTCCTGCCCTTCAGCTTGTGAAGGGGCTTCTTACCCTCCTTCTACATAAGCCAGGTGCCCCTTACCTAGAGGTTTTTTGGATTTCTCAGCCCACCACAGCACTCCTCCAAACTTTTCTTTTGGTCTCTCTTCAAAACTGCTCTCTACTCCAACCAAACCTTCCTGCTCCAGCTCCCACACTGTCTGACTGAAGCAGGGAGGTTTTATCACATGCCTGACTGCTGATGCTCTAATTGGCTTCAGGTGCTCTAGTTAATCTATAGCAAACCTTCCTCCCTAGGCAGGGAATAAGGCTCCTTGCTAACACTCTCCTGCTGCCCTCTGGCCATGCTGTATCACAGGATACTCAAGAATCCCCTAAATCTAAAGTTGTAGGGAAAAAAATTCTTGTGAAGGACAGTAGCTGATTCACTTGGATATTTTCTTTTTAACAAAAAAAAATTGCACGTTCCTGTGTCACTTCATTTTCAAATGAATCTGTTTCATAGGAGTTCACTAAAGCTCTGACCATGTGAAAACAGCTTACTTTTTTCCTGCAATATAAGTAGGATGGATTTTTAAAAATAATGTCTATAAAAAAATTACAATAAGCTTGTAGGGAATTGAAACTTGATCCTCTGAATGTCTGAGAGATAATATTAACATTGATTTTACTGTGTTGCTCCATCATTGCAAAAAGAATAAACATGAACCTAGAATATTTTAGGAACAGGAAATAACAATGTTGTTGAGAAACAACATTTTGATTAATTCTTCTTTAATTTAGCACCTATGGGAAGGTATCATTTCCTTTTTTTATTTTCATTCCCACTCCCAACACTCACCTGTAACCTCTATGTACACTCTCCCCTGTGATCTCCAACCTCACCCTCCTGCCCATACCTCACCTCCTAAACCATGAATTTTACTTGTGCTTAAGCACCACCTAGAGCTTCATTTCTCAAATGCGACCACAGTGGCTGCATGCGGCCACTAGAGGCTTTTCTTGCGGCCACAGCCACCTGGGTGGTAATTGGCGGGAGGCGTCAAGCATTAGCTCCTCTACTGGGTTTGCAAGTATGGGTTGGGACCTGCACCCCCTCCCCCGGAGCCACAAACATCAGAGAAGCCGACAGCTGGTGTCAGTTCTCCACCTTCCCATGGGTAATGGGGCTCAGGTTTCTGGATTCAGCCCTGGGGTGGCAGGCAGCAAGCTTCGGCCACGTGACGGCAGGCTCCGGCCACTGGGTTTCAGGCTCACCACTCCCTTCATCACTTCTGGCCCCCACTGCCTCCCCTGGCCCATGACCCATCCACCCCATCACCCCTGGCCCCCAATGCTTCCCTCCCCACCTCCCCATGTGAGGCTTAATTTGTCCCCTGGCTTGCCAGGACTGAGTAAGTCTGCTGTAAAAAGTGAGATATGTATGTTTGTTAATATCACTTTTCACTGCCGCCCAGCTAGCTAACAAGTCTGCTGCTGTGAAAAGTCATATTAACATACAAATATCACTTGTTACAGAAGCAGACTTACTAGCTAGCAAGTCTATTAAAAAAATCCAAACCAACAGAAACCGAAAAAGCAAAAGGAACAACAACAAAAAAGGCAAGAACATGCAAAACACCTTATTTGTGTTTCTATTCTGTTTAGGTCCAATAAATAGAGACAACTATACATTGTTGTTATTACTGAGTCTGCAAAAAAAACCTACATAAACAAATTACAATGATTTGAACAGGTACATGTGCATATTTATTTGTTTTTCCTAACGCAATTTACGTTTTTTGGAAAAATTGTCATATCGGCCACCAGCAAGAGTTGGTGGCCACATTATGAGGCTACCAAAAATTCTGTTGCGAGAACCTCTGAAGAGAGCATAGTTTCTTCTGAGCTGAGCCCATTGTGAGTAGTTTACAATTTGTCTCAATAATAACTAACAATAAATTCTCTCTCTGTTTATAGATAGACATAATTTTTCAGTTATAACTCTTCTGTTATGTCACTGGTGCAGAATCACAGTTACATTTCAGTGGTAGGTAGATTGATATTATGTATTGTGGGAGATGGTCTTGTGGGACCATCAGGACTGGACATCAGGACTCCTGGTTTCTATTCCTGGCTCTGCTTCTAACTCATGGTGGACAAATCATCTATATGCCCTGCCTCAGTTTCTCTACCTGGGATGGTGATATTTTCTTGCATCACAAAGAGGCTGCAAAGGGACTTTTTCATGTCTCTAAAACACGTAGAGGTCTTTGGATGGATTTTGCTATAGAAGGGCAAAGTATTCAATATGACAGTGAAAGGTGCTAAGATAAATCGATTTCAGGGGAGACCAAAGAACCACACAAGGTCCAAACGTGTTCTCTTAAGTCCTAAAGTAAGGCTTAAGGCCAACCCTTAGTGTAAGTGCAAGGTGATCAAAGAGTGATCAGCTTCCAGCTGTCACTGCTGCTAAATTCAAACAATCCATTCATTTAACAAGGAAGATACATGTACAAGCCAATATTGTGGGGTTTGTGCATTTATTTTAATAAGGTGCAGCCCACGGCCTCCTGGCAAGCTGCCAGCATGGGGTTGAAAAATTTAGGTGTCTCTAGAGTGTGTAAAAGAACATAGGATCTTATAGTAGGTAAGGCAGCATATCCATGAAGGCTATTTTTAGCCCATTTGTTTTTCCAGAAACAAATATTTAACAATGATGACAACAACAACAAAATTCTCTGCAGGTGCAATGGGAGAGTTTATTTTTAAAAGCCTGGCTGCAAACCTAGCATTTTCCAAAGGTAAAAAAGCCAAGTACAGTCAGGCAATCTGAGCCAAAGGCTCATCTCACTAGGTCAAGAGGACAGAGATTTTATACTTAATCCAGATTTTATAGATTAATGTTGGATGAGAACTAGGTCAGGAAGAACCACTGAGCACCATGTACAGCAGGCATCCTCTTTTCCCAAGTCAACTTTATTTCTTTTTCTTCTTTAAAGATTGTTGTACATTTAATACAGAGTTTGTAGCCTTACAGTTTAGAGGATCCCAAACAATAGTGCAACACCAAACCTCAGAAAAAGTTAATTATCTTCCCTTCTAGTGTCATTTCTGGATGAGGTCTGAGTCATGTCCTGGATCCCTTCCACTCCAGTCATACTCCAGTAAATTTGACAATTTTCCTGCTTTTTCTGGGATCTTCCCAATTTTGTCATGGTGATCCTGACTCCTACAAGCACCAGAGAAATCTGGAAAAAGTGCCAATCCTACACAGCTGCTGGAGGACAGTTTCAAGGAGAAACATTTTGTTTTCAGTTTTTGCTGCCCGCTTTTCATCTTTATGGGTTTTATTAAAGTGGGAATGGATCTCTTTCATCTGTGGGGATGGTTGACTTGCCTGAGACAGTCTCAGGTTTTCGCTTGTTCCATCTGTGGTGGTGATGGAGTCTACGGTCTCTCTTGAGTGTGCATGTGGGTTCATGTGACTCTTGTAGGTCCTGGTGGCTCTGAGCAGAGGGAGGGATGTGTGCAGATTCTTTTGTGGTTGTATTGGAATTTCCTTTTTGGGGCAGACACTTATAGTAGTTAGTGCTGGAGTGACTCCCTCTTGGGGGATATAGGCTCTCTCCTGAGCTTAAAGGTGTATGAAGAACTGTCCTTAGCATTTTTAAGTGAGCCTGTGAAATAATCTTCTCACTCCCTCAATGCAACTAATTCATGTCCAAAAAATGTTGATCACCAGGCACTGCATGGGGTTGAGATTTTTTGGGAAGATTTAATGAAATGATTCTTTGGGATGGATCTAAACTTTAACTGCATCTACAAAAAGGGTGTACAAAAAGGGTGTATACAGGGGAAGATATTCGAGTTTCCCTATCAGCCTTTCACTGTAAGAGGCACAAAGCCTAGATGGGAATGCGTGACAGGGGATGGATCACTTGATGATTACCTGTTCTGTTCATTCACTTTGGGGCATCTGGCACTGGCCACTGTTGGAAGACAGGATACTGGGCTAGACGGACCTTTGGTCTGACCCAGTATGGCCGTTCTTATGTTCTTATGCTTATATCAGAGTCTGCGAAGCTGACAACAGTTAAAAAATTTTTGCAAGGTACAAATTAGTTGGTGCCTAGCAACTTCCAGGGCTCCAACTCACCAGAGAGTTGTAGGTCTTTTAATATATTAACTCTTTACACAGCACTTTGCAAACATCAACATCATTAAATTGAATACCACTGAGACGTAAATGGTGTTCTGTCCATTTCGCACCTGGGGAAAATAAGACAGAAGTTAAGCCCCAGTAAAAAGCGCTCACTAATTCCGGTGACTTTATGTCCGCTTGTGTGTTGATGTCATTGTGTATTGACAGTGTGTTTTTTCTAATGGTACATGACACGGGAAGAGAATGGAGACAACGAAATAAATGTATCTGAAAGGAGTCTGTATCCCCAAGCAGGTCATATCCAGAACAAAGCTGAGTATCTGCATGTGTATGCAGAGTATGAAACTGTAAAGAGGAACATTTCTCCACCCACACTCCCTAATAGAGAATGTCAGGAGTGGAAAGGGAATGGGCTGGACCAATCTGTTTGTACAGATTCTGGGTAGAGTTGGGGAAGCCAATGGCATGGTCTCCTTTTTCCTCTAGAGAGAAGCGAGAGTTGAAAGTGGCAGGATCTTTCTCTTTACCTCTCCGCTAATCTTTAGGGAAGGAAGAACTAGTAGGAGACAACAATCTTCCCCAGGAGAGGGAGAATAGGGGAATTTGCTTGGCAGCTTTAGCCTGCATGATTAGTATGGCATATACCTCTGTGAGTGTGACTGGCCCAGCACATCTAGCTTGCTGGGTGATGTCAAGGCACGAGGCCTTTTATTATTATTAGCTAGTACTTGTGTTACACAAGTGCCTAGTGGTCCAGGTCAGGACTCAGGTACCATTTTGCTGGATACTGTAGATAAAAAGAGTCCCTCTTCCAGAAATGACATGATGCAACAATCAGAAGAAAAAGACAATAGGGGATGATGGGACTACATGGCAACAGTCGAACTAGCATGCTTTGCATAAAACCAATAACCTCTTCTCTGCACCACCAGGCCTCATGATCAGCTGTTTGTGCTTTCATGACATCATGATAGAGTAAGTCCTTAAGGAGTAATTTGAAGGAGGGCAGGATAGTGTTTTTATGGATTTTGGCAGGGACCTTTTCCCATGCAAAATGGGCATCAGAGGAGAAAGCGGATTAATGGGCAATAAAGGCTGGCATAGTGAAGGTAGGGTTTAATGTTGCACTCGTATACTAGACCTGACAGGTAGAGGCCATAGTTAAGTGGTTTTGAGTGGGAGGGATAGCTCAGTGGTTTGAACATTGGCCTGCTAAACCCAGGCTTGTGAGCTCAATCTGTGAGGGGGCCACGTAGGGATCTGGGGCAAAAATCAGCACTTGGTCCTGCTAATGAAGGCAGGGGGCTGGACTCATTGACTTTTCAGGGTCCCTTGCAGTTCTGTGACATAGGTATATCTCCAAATATAATTAAGGGCCTTAAAGGTGAGACAAGACGCTTGTATTTGATGCAACGGTAAAGGGGCAGTGAACAGAAGCACAGAACAGTGATGTAGAAGAGCAGCCAAGCAGGAAGATTGTCCTAGTAAGCAGTGCTTTGAATGCAGTTCTGAGGGGGCTGGTTTTGGAGTGGTCAAGGCTAGAGAGGAAGACGATTACAGTAGTTAAGGTGCACGGTGCACCTAGACTAGACAGTTGCAGTCTAGACACACAGAAAAGGTCAGATATTTGAGACATAATGTAGGAAAAGGCAGCCAGGCTTAGACATAGTCTAGGTGCGTGGGTTAATAGAGGGGCCAAATCAGGTTACAGACCTGTGGCATTGGGATTATGTTGGTGTGATGTCCATGGTGATAGAGAAAGGAGGCAGAAGCAAGGGCTTGGCACAGGGAGATCAAAATCTCAGTTAGGCCATGTTGAGCTTGGACAGTCATGAAGCCAGGTAAGAAAGACAGGAGACTGAGATAGGCCATGAGCAGGGAGGTAAGGTTTGTGAGTTGTCAGCATAAAGATGGAAGCCAAAGCCTTCCTTGTGGATTAGAGCACCTAGGAATAGGGTGTAGATGGAGAGAAGGGTTTTTGTCTTTGTGAGGTTAGTGGCTGAGCATCTGGGGCTTGTGTGGAAACAGTTCAGGCACTGACTTCTGTGACTGCTCTTGCTCAAAACTTTTAGCTTGTTGGGCTAAAACCAAGGCACAGGTCTTTGGGAGGATTATTGGCTCAGCATTTCTAAATTGCTAGGATGATCCCTAGGTAAAAGCACTTGTCACTCAGACTGCTGTACTGCTGTCAGGGGGCAGGCTACTGTGAGGTCAGTGGCTCACATGAAGTCAGTGGGTCAGCATCTTTAACTTGCTGGGCTGAAGTGAAGACTTGGGCCCCTTGTGAGGTCACTAGTTGAACACCTCTAGCTTGCTTAGCTGATGTCAAGGCCCAGGGACTAATCCACTATAAGCGTACTGCCTCAGCATCTGTTGCTTGCTGGCTTGATTTCTAGGCATGGGCCTCTGCCATATGGCCAGCTGAGCACCCATAGTTTGATGTTAAAGCACAGGTCTTTATGAGCTCCCTAGCACAGATCTTTGCGGTTGTAACTGGCTTACTGGAGCCAGTGGATATTGACCCCCTACCACACATGACAGTGGGGAGGATTTCAACATCCCTGATTTCTCTGAGGGCTGGTCTACACTACAGGGGAAAATCGTTCTTAGATACGCAACTTCAGCTACGTGAATAACGTAGCTGAAGTCGAAGTATCTAAGATCGAATTACTCACCATCCTCACGGCGCGGGATCGATGTCCATGGCTCCCCCTGTCGATTCCACAACTCTGTTCGGGTTGGTGGAGTTCCGGAATCGATATAAGCGCGTTCGGGGATCGATATATGGTGTCTAGATGAGACGCGATATATCAATCCCCGAGCAATCAATTGCTACCTGCCGATACAGCGGATAGTGAAGACGTAGCCTGAGACACTCCTTGCTTCTAGGAAAATGTGGAAGGATTGCAACGACGTCCTCCACTTCTCTGCTACAATGAGCGACTCAGGTGCCTTTTTTTTTTTGGCCAAAAGTTTCACTTGTCATCAATGCTCATAGACTTTAAGGTCAGAAGGGACCATATACAGAGTCAATGCAAACAAAAATTCATTTACTGACAATTAAGGTTGCACCAGGATATTCCCTAACTACTCCAAACCTTTAAAGCATAGAACTAAGGAATTACAGGGGGCTGGGAATGGATTGGAGAGTGGTGAGGGAGGCTGGAGCCATGCTGGGTGGTGGTTTGTGGGCTGAGGGAGGTGACAGGGTTCTGCGGGTGAGGCTGGGCTGGGAGCCGGATTGGGGGGCTGGGGCTGAGGGAGCTGACAGGAATCTGGGAGCAGGGCTGGGGGTGGTTTGGGGGGTGCTGGGACTGAGGGAGGTGATGGAGACCTAGGGGCAGGGCTAGGGGGTGTTTTGGGGGAGCTGGGGAGAGGATTGGGGGTGCTGGGGGGGTAGAGCTGAGGGAGGTGCTGGGAATCTGGTGGCAGGGCTGGGGGTGTTTTGGGGGATGCTGGGGGTGGGGCTGAGGGAGATGATGGGGACCTGGGGGATGTTCTGAGGGGCTGAGGGAGGTGATGGGGAGATGGGGCGGGGCAATGAGGTGTTTCAGGGGGCTGAGGGAGGTGACGGAGGTGAGGTAATGGAGTGTTTTGGGGGGCTGAGGGAGGTGAAGGGGAGGGGCAATGGGGTGTTTCGGGGGGCTGAGGGAGGTGACGGGGAGCTGGGGCAATGGGGGTGTTCCAGGGAGCTCAGGGAAG
>NC_133773.1:140410294-140511096 GCF_003597395.2 Chelonoidis abingdonii | reverse complement strand
CCGGGGGGGCCTGTGGAGTGGGGGTGGTTAGGTGGGACTGGTAGGGCCATTATAGGCCTGGGGGTGGTTAGGTGGAACGAGGGGGATGTTGTAAGGGCTTGAGGTGTGGGGTTGGGGGAGGGGATTAGGAGGGCAGGGTGGCCTGTGAGAAGGGGGGGGGTTGGGGCTGGTATAGAGGGATGGGCGATAAGGGTGGTGGGCATGGTGGGGGGTTGAAATGGGGTGCGGATAGCGAGAACATGGGGGTGCGCTGGGGAGGGGTGGTGGTTCTCCTGGCTTTGTAGGCATTAGGTTGGTGACCTGCTGTTGTTGGGTTGCTAGGGCTCTGCCCATTTTTCTTTCCCGATTCCAGTTGCCTGGCTGAGAGGGAGCACGTGGGTGTATTAAAACAGGGCTGTTATTATAAAGTGTTTGATTATAAAGCACCATGAACAGGATGAGGTGCCTGAGGCCCTGAATAATTAAAAATGCAATATATCGCAGTAGTTAACTGCATAAAGTAGATTATAATAGAGTAACAGGCATCCGGGATATGCCACATCCAAAATGCCACCACAAAATGTTTCGCAGAGATGTGAAAATTTAAAATGGCTAAATGTGTATTTTTTGTAATGTCTTCCTCTTTTTCTAAACAAATGCGTAAAATAGCCAAAAATAGGACTGTCAGTCTTGAAGGGTATATGGCTGTGTGTTAAATCCTCCAAGGCTAACTCAAAGAATGGTGGTCTTTCTGTTTGTTTGCAGTGTATTAAGAAAACTGTTGTGTGAAGGTTAAATTCTTCTTCCTGGTGTAGTGGGAAATTCAATTAGGCATGAGATATGGGGAGGAGAAAGGGGAATCTTATTCTTTGAAACTCCTTGTTCTTCAGCTGTTGGTGTTGATGTTTTAAAATTAATACTGCTTCATTTTTGTTTGAAAATGGAAAGTGTATATAGTAAATTTTGAAATAACATGGTGTTCTTTTGAGTCCATACGGTTTAATTTTCATTTACTAAAAGAGAAAATGGTTTCTGTTCAAGCTTCTCTGCTCAGGGGAATAAGTGACCTTGGAATATGTGGTCCTGTTTCAGTGCTGCCTGGAGAATTTCTGATTCCTTAGAAACATTTGTGAGTCTTGAGCTCCCTTAGCATATCCAGCTAGCATCTGTAACTCCTCCCACTAACATGCCAAATGTCATCTGCTAATTTTTTTTGGCATTACATTTCGCTTCATGCACTGTAACTGTTTCAATTCAAATGGGGAGGAAAAAAGTTTGTTTGCAATGAATGCTCCCAGACTGCCAATAAGAATTGGGGTAGTTAATAGAAGAGACTTAAAATAAAACAAAACAATTCTGCTCCCTAAACTCAAATGGAAAATTATTAGAATATGTCATCATGGAGAAACATCCTAAGATAACTTTTCTTGGATCTCTTCCATGTGCTTCAGAATTTCTGGACTACTGTAGGGTGCTTGGGAAATCAGCATTCATAACTGAAATCCTGGGCACTGTATCAGGAAAAGGGAATAAATAATCTTAAATTGTCTTGAATAAAACTTACTGAACACTTAACTGCTAAAAGAAGTCTTCCAAGAAGTGTGTCGTTTCAAAAATTGATGTATTGCTTGGTTCTTAATGAGATTTTGTTTTTGTGAAGGATAGAACAAGATTTGATTTAAAAAAATACATGTGTTTTCACATAAAAATATGAAAGAAAACATTGAGTAAAAAAAATCTCAGCTAACAATAGAAGTTAAATTTATTTGTTATAGAATTATAAATATCTGTCCACCCTTCTGTAACCATTGCAGAGCTATATACTTTATTTTACACACAAGGATAACGCTGGTGATTTGTACTTTGTAATACAAGTTACTACTTCAGAGGTAGGAAAAATGTAAAGTTACTGTCTATTAAAGTGCTTCCATTTTGATCTTCAATAAGCCTGTCATGGTGTTCCATAACAGGTGAAATATTTAGACGAGAGATAGAGGTACTATTAAATAGGTCTCATAGCTTTCTTATATGGGAATCTTAGATAGGCATTCAGTGGAAAATCCTCATGTTCAGTGCCCTTTATGTAGTACCTTTTGAATATTCATTGAGGCGCACACTGACATGTTTTTGCAGAAATTTTTCTGAGGCTATGTGTTGGGGGTAGAGGGGTTACGGGAATTGTCTCCAAATTTCTTGATGCTGAGGACATATTCCTGCTGAAGGTTGACATTGTGCATTGGTATAATTGTGCTGTTCTTTATGTATATTATTGAGGACAATATGTATGTTGCATATGAGACTCTCATTTTGAAAACACATTGGAAGGGATGTGTTTCACTTTGAAAAGTTTTATGACTTTTTAGGTGGATTGCCTCTCAAAAGTCCCATATGGAGGAAGAATAAACTATACATCTTTATAAGCAATTTCATACAGGTATTATTCTGTCCACAAAAAGTGTGTGTTTTTGTTTTTTTTGGTTAACTGCCTTACCTGTACTGGGGTAGTTAGTTCTGGGGGAATTCTGCGCCACTGCATTTGTGTAGAATTTATGTCCCCTGCAGATTTCTTGGTTTACTTGTAGAAAAATGACTTTTCTGGTGAGGAAGCAAAGGGAAGCCACAAGAGCGGTCATGCGACCCTGCCCAGCAGTGTGTTTTGGGTGCCCAGGGCAGCCAGCAGAGAGGTAAATCACTGGTGGGCATGGGGTGTGTCATAAATAGATAGCTAAGGGTTAATGTTTCTTTTACCTGCAAAGGGAACCAAACACCTGACCAGAGGACCAATCAGGAAACCGGATTTTTAAAAGAAAGGGAGGGAACCTCAGGAGGGGTTTGGCTTGAGCCTGGGTCTGTTTGGTTTCTTTCGGCTATGGGAGAACAACTTTTCTTTCTATCTCCAATCTTCTTTCTACCCTTCTACTACCAAGTTGTAAGTACAAAGGTAGCAAAGCAATAGGCTGTTATATGCTTTGTTTTGTATTTACATGTGTGTGCTGTGCTGGACTGGTTTAAATTGGCTATTTTTTGAATCAGACTGGTTATTCCTAATTCTTATAAGCAATTGCCCTGTATGAGCTGTGCATCCAGATCCCACCTGTGGATTCCCTGCTGAGCTGCCTGCACCCAGATTATCCCACACAGAACCCTGTCAGCTCACATCTGGATCTCCCCACGCTAGGATCCTGCCCTGCTGAGCCTGCCTGCCCACACTTGGTGTATCTGGCACGGAGAGGCAGGGCCCTTCTCTTGTGTCAGGGTTGAGTGCAGCCTCACCACTGAGTCTGTGTCCCAGAGGGGTGGGAGGAGCTGCACATTGATCTCCCACCTCTGTGCAGCCAGAGGTAGGAGAATTTGCAGAATTTTAAAATATTGTGTGCAGAATTTTTAATTTTTTGGTGCAGAATGCCCTCAGAAGTATGTAGTTAGTGGTACAACTTTTGTCTGCCACCAGGGTCTCAATGTACTAAGGAAAAGCATGGACAAGGGCAGAAGCGATGACGCTCATGGAGTGAGATGGACAGAAGAGAGGGATGCATGTTTGTTACCTTTCTTATTGAAATATTATTTTCAATGCAAAGATTTTCCTTAGTTGAGAAAAAAGTAAAACAAATTTTTTTTTTCTAGGCATTTTCTCACAAGACTTCGCCAAGATTTTTTCAACTTGTATTTTTAGATCACTGTTCAAATTTTTTTTTGCCAAGTTTTGAGAAAATGAATAGGAAAAAAAAATTTACCAGTCATCAAAATGAGTAGGTAGTAATACTCAGGGCTTGAAACATCTACTTGACACCTACTGGCCAAGGAGTGAAATCCTTGTCTAGACTATAAGAAATCAAATGGTAGGACAGCAATTGATTATTGTTACATCTCTACGGTTACAATATAGTGTACTGTTATGTCCACACTAGGCTTGTCTTACACTGCTTCAGGGAGAATGGCAGTTATCTTTTACAGCTCTCTTAACCAGGAAGACAGAGGTCTCTGCCTTCTTACATTACCACTCTGAAATGCCCTTTGTCTTCAGCTGGTGGTATATAACATGAGCCCACCCACATAACCTCTCCTCCTGGTCGAATTCACCCACACATGCGGCCCTCCACTCTGGTTTTTCCATGCATCAGTTGGCAAAACGAGTCTTGGTTCATTGGCTGATACTTCTGCTAGCAAATGACACACGGTTCATCAGAATGAGAGTATTGATTGGTGTTTGGGGGCTGCAGTAGGAGGAGCCAGAGAGATCTGCATTTTTTTCAGCTGGCAATTTACGGTTGGACCACTGGCTGAGTACCAGCAAGAGAGCTCCGTGAGTTTAGTGAAAGGTATTGAACCAATATATTAACAGATGTTCAGATAAGTGGCGATTTTTTTTTTGAATGATCCACATTATTTTCTTACCCCATTTCTTCAGGGTGCGTCCTTTCCACAGCTTTGTCTCCATCTCGCACCTTCCCTTCATTAGTATAATTATGCTCAGGGTTTAATACTGGGGTAGTTAATAGGCAGACTGTGGGCCAAATATAGACTGCCAGATGCTTTTGAATGGACCTCAGAATCTTTTATTTATCCTTTTTTATTTTTTATTTTTTTTATTTTTTTCTTCTTTGGAATCTGGACCTTGACTATACCTTGACCAAGAAATTTGGACCTTGACAAAAGATAGATTATCCCTGGTTTAGTATATTATATCTTCCCTTAATTATCACCCGTTCATGTAAGAAAAAAAGTTTAATGTAAAGAATGCATTGTTTTGATACATGATGAAAAAGCATGCATATAAGCCAATACTGCATTTGTTCAGAGCAACAGTGCTGGGCTGCTGAAAGGTGCTATCCCTTTGTGTTCAGTGACCATTCACAAATACAGTGCATTGCCCAAACTGTAGAAGTAGCAGCACAAACGTAGTTGCTATTTATTTTGCTTCAAATGACATCTACGCTACCGTTCAGCCTTCAGAAGTCATTTGTCATTACCATATGACTTTTGCTGATGTGACAGATAAAGACATGGCTTTATCTCTGTAATCACTGACTGATTTAATAATCCTAGGGGCAAGAGAAACTTCACCTAGAATCACTGCAGACACAACATTTGTGTGTGTGAGAGAAATAGTATTTTACATTCCCTGTGTACAAACTATGAGAATAATTGGTTTTGCATGGCTAGCAGCTGCTCTGTAAATTGGTTTCAGTAGTCCTACCGTAGCCCTTCAGTGTAGACACTCACGGTAGAAGAGTAACTTTTCTGCTTGTAATATTCACTTGACATATGCTTTCTTTTATCTGCACCTGGGGAAAAGCTTCACTTGTACTTAAATCCTTCCATTATTATTGAGATTCTTGACTGTAGTAAAAACAAGCACCTGTTAGAATATGTCTGCCTGACATTTGTATTAGTAGATCCAACTCTTGATTTGCCCACGCCCAACACATGTGCTGGACTACTGTATTCGATATCTGTAGTCCATCTTCACAGAGGAATAACAATGATTTTGCTAACAGCAAGTGCAGATTTGCATGGGCAAACTGCAACTAACGTTGGGCCAAAGTCCTCAAAATAATAACTCAGTTACTTTTAGATCTGCAGATGTACCATGTCCTACTAATGTGCGTAGTTTTGGACCAGATGGTGCAACCTAGTCCTAACGTACAGGCATTAACACTCTTGTGTCCTCTGGGCCCCAGTTAAAGAGAAGGTTGGGGTGGGGGACATTCCATTCTTTGAGCAGCCAGGTGTCATCCTTTATCAGTACTTCAGATATCAAAAGTGATAAACAGACTTTTGATGGAGGCATTTGTTTTGGTAGTCACTGTGTTGTCAGGAATTATGTGGCTGCTAAACTGACTCTGAGAATTCTTTGGCAGTGTGGGGTTGCAATATGGGAGATTTTCCTAAGTCACTGCTTCTGCAGCTGAGAGGCTATGGCCTTATGTATACTAACACACTTCAACTGTAATTCACCATGGGTGCATCTCTATCGATGGTATTAGCGGTAGAAGCTGTGGTGTAGACAGGTCTCAAAAGAATTTTACCCACATATCTAAATGAGAAAGCCAGGCTTGAGCTCTGTTTGTGCTCCAGGTTCAATGGTTACAGCTGCTGCTCTGGTGGTGAATTAGAAAAGCAGAGCTGTCTACTGTAAATGCAAGTACACAAACATGACCTCAGCGTGGAGGGATGTGCTAAATCGGTGGTTCTCAGCCTTTCCAGACTACTGTACCCCTTTCAGGAGACTGAGGCCCAAGCCCCGCTGCCCACTTCATGGGGCCCCCTGTAGTGTGGGGCCCCAGATAGTTGCCCTGCTTACCGCCCTCTTAATGCCAGCTCTGCAGTCGTGACCCTTCTAAACTCATCCTGTGACCGCCCCCTCCCCCCAGGGGCTCACAACCCCCATGTTGAGAAATTCTGATCTAGATGAGTTGACATACCCCCAGAAGACTTTGTCGTAACCACGGATGAGAGCTACTGGGCTAGATGCCATTTTGAGGTAGGCCCTTCCAACCCTATAGGTCTATTGTAAAACAGAATTCTGAGTGCTGGTGCATTTACTCTTAGAACAGTAGTGGTGTTCAGATGTGCTAAATTGCCGAGGGGGCCCCAAGCAACTTTTTTTTGGGGGTGGGGGTCTTAAAACTTCATTTAACACTTGGAATAGGTGGTATAGACAAAGCTGTAATAGCAAATATTATGAAGTGCAAGGAAAATATGAATCTAACAGACTTAAATCTCATGAACACAAAAAGCAAAAAAATGAATGGAATGTGGTCCTCTAAAACAGTGGTTTCCAAACTTGTTCCGCTGCTTGTGCAGGGAAAGACCCAGGTGGGCTGGGCCGGTTTGTTTACCTGCCATGTCTGCAGGTTCGGCTGATCACGGCTCCCAGTGGCCGCAGTTCGCTGCTCCAGGCCAATGGGGGCTACGGGAAGCGGTGCAGGCTGAGGGACGTACTGGTGGCCACTTCCAGCAGCTTTCAAAAGCAGCTCTGCAGAATGAGTAAGACATTGGATTCTGAACTCTTAATGTGGCGTGTAATGTATTAAAGCTGGAAAGTTTTTCAATTTCATCTGCTTTGTGTGACAGGTAGAATTATTATTATTATTATTTTTTGGAGCTCATTAGGAAAATAAACTATATACAAAGTTCAGAGAAAATATTGCCATTTACTTTTTCACTCACAAAGGTGCGGCATGAGCCTGAGAGAAGCTGAATACTTACAACTCCTTTTGAAGTTGGTGAGTTTTGAGGGTATTGGGCACTTTCATGGTCAGGCCCTTGTAACTCTGAAAACCAAAAACTAAGGGTATGCCTACACTGCGGGATTATTCCAATTTTACATAAACCGGTTTTATAAAACAGATTGTATAAAGTCGAGTGCACGCTGCACACTAAGCACATTAATTTGACAGTGTGCGTCCATGGTCCGAGGCTAGCGTCGATTTCCGGAGCATTGCACTGTGGGTAGCTATTCCGTAGCTATCCCATAGTTCCCGCAGTCTCCCCTGCCCCTTAGAATTCTGGGTTGAGAGCCCAGTGGCTGATGGGCAAAAATCATTGTCGCAGGTGGTTCTGGGTAAATGTTGTCAGTCATTCCTTCCTCCGGAAAGCAAACAGCAGACAATCATTTTCATGCCCTTTTTCCCTGGATTGCCCTGGCAGACGCCATAGCACGGCAACCATGGAGCCCTTTCAGCTTTTTTTTTTTTTTGTTATAATTCCGTCACCGTATGTGTACTGGATGCCGTGACAGAGGCGATACTCCAGCGCTACACAGCAGCATTCATTTGCTTTTGCATGATAGCAGAGACGGTTATCAGTCGTTCTGTACCGTCTGCTGCCGGTGTAAAATTGGCAATGAGATGACAGTTATCTGTCGTTCTGTACTGTCTGCTGCTATCATGGGTGCCCCTGGCTGAGATCGGCCCAGGGGCGCAAAGGCAAAAACTGGGAATGACTCCCCGAGTCAATCCCTCCTTTATGGTTTCTAAAAATAGTCAGTCAGTCCTGCCTAGAATATGGGGCAAGTGTACTAGAGAACCAGTGTATCAGAGAGCACAGCTGCTCCATGTCAAACAGATCCAGCAGAAATGATGAGCTACATGCCATTCACGGGGGTTGCCCCTGCAACAACCCATACCTGTTGCTTCCCTCCTCCCCCAACCTTCCTGGGCTACCATGGGCAATGTCCCCCCCATTGTGTCATGAAGTTATAAAGAATGCAGGAATAAGAAACAGTGACTTGTTAGTGAGATAAAATGAGGGGAAGGCAGCCTCCCATCTGCTATGACAGTCCAGGCAGAACATTAAGCGGTGTGGGGGAGAGGAGCCCAGCATCCCGCTGCTATGATAGTCCAGGCAGTACAGAATCTTTTCTTTACACAGGAAAGGAGGGGGGTGATGGAGCTCAGCCCCCAGTTGCTATGATGAGAATGGTTACCAGCCGTTCTGTACCATCTACTGGGAATGACCAGGAATCATTCCTATTTTCACCCAGGCGCCCCAGCCAGCTCACCTGAAGCCAGCCAGGAGCACTCATGGGATGTGATAACAAGGACGGCTACCAGTCCTACTGCACCCATCTGCCACCGGGGAGGGGAGAGGAGTGATACTGCTCTTCACTGCTGCAGCATCGCGTCTACCAGCAGCAGCATTCAGTAGACATAGGGTGACATGAAAGAAGTCAAGAAACTATTTCTTTCCCTTTTCTTTCACGTGGGGAGGGGGGAGTAAATTGACGAGCTATTCCCTGAACCACGCCGGACAATGTGTTTGGAACCTACAGGGCATGGGAGCTCAGCCAAGAATGCAAATACTTTTCGGAGACTGCTGTGGACTGTGGGATAGCTGGAGTCCTCAGTACCCCCTCCCTCCTCCATGAGCATCCATTTGAGTTTCTGGTTCCCGTTTTACGCTGTCACGCAGCACTGTGTAGCCTGTAGATTTTTTTTTCAAATGCTTTGTCATTTCGTCTTCTGTAACGGAGCTTTGATAGAACAGACTTGTTTCCCCATACAGTGATTCAGATCCGGATATTCCCGTACGGTCCATGCTGGAGCTCTTTTGGATTTTGGACTGGATCGCCACCCGTGCTGATCAGAGCTCCACGCTGGCAAACAGGAAATGAAAATCAAAATTCTGCGGAGGCTTTTCCTGATTACCTGGCCGCTGCATCTGAGTTCAGAAATTGCTGTCCATAGCAGTCACAGTGATCACTGTGGGATATTGCCCGGAGCCCAATTACCGTTGATTTGCCAGGCCACAATTAACCCTAATCGTATGTAAATACGATTTTAAGCGCTACTCCTCTCATTGGGGAAAGTACAGAAACCGATTTAAAGAGCCCTTTATAGCAATATAAAGGGCCTCGTAGTGTGGACGGGTACAGCACTAAATCGATTTAACACTGTTTAAATCGATTTAAATGCGTAGTGTAGACCAGGCGTTAGATTACTGAGTCCCAGGGTGGATTGATTTAAATCAAAATGAATTACCTAATTGATTTTAATCTTGTTTCCATTTGTACTTTTTTAGTATTTTTCTTAAAGGTTAATTCTCATTGATTGGTAACCATTGAAACCTATCGATTTGCAAGTAAATATAGCTTTGCAGAAAATTTGATGTATTTTCCTAACCAGGAGGATAGACTATTTAAGCAATTATAGCTTAACATAGATTTATTAAGGTCTTTGCATGTTTTACTATGTTAGAAAATGTTGAATGATGCATTTCTTATTTATTAGCTGATTCATTTTTTATCTATAATTTTCGTCAAGCTGCATTTGGATGGAAATTGGAATGCAGTGAAAAATACACAAGTATCATTTTAGAATTGTTTTTAATTAGTTAGATACAATTGCCTTAAATGTTCTGGATATATATGGATTTTTTTAATCAAAACATGCTTTTTGCATTTAAAACTAACTCCCTTTTTAAACCAAGGAGCGAGGTAGTGAATTTCTGATCAGTCACCATTAAGTTTTTAAAACTAGTAGATCTCATCCTCTCACCCCTAGTTTTTTTCATACATTGGAAAAAGAAAACATGCTTTCCTGCTTTTTCAACCCCAGTCAGTTTCTTGAACTAGTCTTTGAACTGAACTAATTTGAATAAACTGAAATGAGGAAAATAAATACATTAAAATAAATTAATGGAGATATACCTATCTTGTAGAACTGGAAGGGACCCTGAAGGGTCATGGAGTCTTAGCCCCCTGCCTTCACTAGCAGGACCAAGTACTGATTTTGCCCCAGATCCCTAAGTGGCCCCCTTAAGGATTGAACTTGCAACTCTGGGTTTAGCAGAGCAATGCTCAAACCACTGAGCTATCCCTCCCCTGCCAATATATTCTCTTGACACTGCAGAAGTGACTATTGCTGTCCAAAAACTGACTGGGTACATCAAGAAATTCTGATTCCAGGTATTGAACTAGTGAATTCCAGTTTACTGATTTGACTTTCTTTAAAATTTCAGCATCCAACATGTACTGATTGAGTATTTTTATTATTTAATTTACATGACTTTACATTTTATAAGAAGTTTAGGCCTCATATAAATGTTGTCATACCTTTAAATTTTAAATAGGTTTATTTTTAAAACTAAATGTGTGTACATATAAAAAACTTAAAGAAGAATCCATATAAAAATCATCAATTTTTATCCTCACTGCTGAGTTTGAAACTGCCATTGTTTGAGGTTAGAACAGTGATATATATCCAGACCACTGCTACTTGCTATTCTGTCTGAAAATGAGTTTATTTTTGATGTTTTATTCCCAAGTGAACATTTGTCAGTATTGCAAAATTGCCAACAATTCGTACAGATTTGACGTAATTGGCTATTTATATTTGAGTCAGGCCTATGGCTACAATGGCAATAACAGCAGGCCAGGATACATTTTGTTGGCAACTGCTGAGAAGTGACATTTGTTTTAAAAACAATACGAGAGTCCTTTGGACTCAATTTTTAAAAATGGTTGTTGTGCAGTGTATGAGTAGGAAACACATCGTTTAACAAACCTCTCATTCCCAGACTGACAGCAAATATCTGTTTAAGCTCCTGAAGAGAAATCTTTTAGTTGCTTGCAGATTTTGAATAATTGTGCTGTGGATCTTTCGGTTTCTTCAGTTCACTGACAGCTATGAAATTAAGCTTCACCATGTGTTAGGCATTCTCAAACATTTCTGTGGGAGGATTCTAATGTTTGCCAATGTGAAACAAAGCATATGCAAAGCAACACTTCAGTACGCCAATGGAACTACATCCGTTACATCTACTGAATAATATCGTTTACCCACTTACCACAGCTGTGGTTATGGCTCAGACATAAGGCAAACTAGTCTACAACCCTCAACAGGGAATCCATTTTAATGACACTCTATTTCTGCCTGTTTCATCAGTAATATCAGACTGGGAAACAGGAAAAGGAAGTCTGTGTGTAGTGCACCAAATAAATTAGATGTAGGAATACAGGATGCAATGAAGAGTAATAAGGAAGGTGGCTGTTTTTTCCACAATCTGGGGGTGGGCCGGGTGGGTGGGAGACGGGGATTTAGGCTTTACTTAAATGAAACAAAATACTGTGGCATTAACTTTGTATGTTTAGTCCTCATACAATAAAACACACACATTTGTCCAAAATTAAAGTGTGCTCTTTCTGTAAAGGAAAACTGCAAGAACGCAGTAGAGTTGTAATAACGATGCTAACTTGTCAGACCTATCACTGCTTGCATGTGCCTTCAGATATTGAAAAATGTTTCATTGCCCGTCTATTGACCTTTTCAGCACTTGCCTTTACTGGGCTATGTCTTCACTAGAAATGCCTGGCACTGGCATTTGGTTTCAGTAGTCCTAGCGTAGCACTTCAGGCCTGGTCTACACTACGCATTAAATCGATTTAAAGAGCGTTAAATCGATTAAAGCTGTACCCATCCACACTACAACGCCCTTTATATCGATATAAGGGCTCTTTAAATTGATTTCTGTACTCCTCTCCCGACCAGAGGAGTAGCGCTAAATTCGGTATTAACATATCAGGATTATGGTTAGTGTGGACGGAAAATCGACGTTATTGGCCTCCGGGCGGTATCCCACAGTGGCACACTGACCGCTCTGGACAGCAATCTAAACTCGGATGCAGCGGGCAGGTAAACGGAAAAGCCCCGTGAACTTTGAGTTACAATTCCTGTTGCCCAGCGTGGAGCTCTGATCTAGTCACGGGTGGCAATGCAGTCTCAAAATCCAAAAAGAGCTCCAGCATGGACCGTACGGGAGATACTGGATCGATCGCTGTATGGGGACAATCTTGTTGTATCAGAAGCTCCGTTACAGAACACAAAATGCCAAAGCGTTTGGAAAAAAAATCTCCAGGATACACAGCGCTGCGTGACAAGCGTAACGGGAAACCAGAGACTCAAATGGACGCTCATGGATGGAGGGGGTACTGAGGACTCCAGCTATCCACAGTCCACAGCGGTCTCTGAAAAGTATTTGCATTCTTGGCTGAGCTCCCAATGTCTGTAGGTTCAAACACAGTGTCTGGCGTGGTTCAGTGAATAGCTCCTCAGTTTCTCCCCCCTCCACCCTGAAAGAAAAGAGAAAGAAATCATTTCTTGACTTCTTTCAATGTCACCCTATGTGTACTGAATGCTGCTGGTAGACGCGATGCTGCAGCAGTGAAGAGCATATCTGCTCCTCTCCCTCTCCCCCTCCCTGGTGGTAGATGGTGCAGTAGGACTAGTAACTGTCCTCAGGAATATCTAACATGTTGACATGAGGGCATCATTCCTGGTTACTCCCAGTAGATAGGACAGAACGGCTAATAACTAGCTTCATCATAGCAACTGGGGGCTTCAGCCCCCTCCCTTTCCTGTGTAAAGAAAGATTCTGTACTGCCTGGACTGTCATAGCAGCAGGATGCTGTGCTCCTCTCCCCACACCGTTATGTCCTGCCTGGACTATCATCGCTCCGCGGGAGGCTGCCTCCCCCTCATTTTATGTCACTAATCAGTGTTTCTTATTCCTGCATTCTTTATTACTTCATGACACAAATGGGCAGACACTGCCACGGTAGCCCAGGGAAGGTTGGGGGAGAAGGGAAGCAACGGGTGTGTTTGTTGCAGGGCACCCCCTTGAATACTGACACGGAGCAGCTGTGCTCTTCTGATACACTGGTCCTCTTAATACACTTGCCCCTTAATTCTAGGCAGGAACTGACTCTATTTTTAGAAACCATAAGAGATGATTGACTCGGGAAGTCAATCTCAATTTGCTTTGCGTTGCGCCCCCGGCCGATTTCAGCCAGGGGCACTCATGATAGCAGCGGACAGTACAGAGGGGGAGAGATAACCGCTCATTTCATTGCCAGTTTACTCCGGCAGTAGACGGTACAGACACGACTGGTAACCATCTCTGCTATCATGCAAAAGCAAGTGAATGCTGCTGTGTAGCCCTGGAGTATCGCCTCTCTCTCCGCGGCATCCAGTACACATACGGTGCCGGGAAAAAAAAAAAAAGCTGAACGGGCTCCTGGTTGCAGTGCTAATGGCGTTCTGCCAGGCAATCCCAGGGAAAACGGCGCGAAAGGATTGTCAGCTGATGTTTTCCCGGAGGAAGGAATGACTGATGACATTACCAGAACCACCCGCCGACAATAATGATTCACCCAGAATTCCAAGGGTGGGGGAGACTGCGGGAACTATGGGATAGCTACGGAAGAGCTACCCACAATGCAACGCTTCAGAAATCGACGTTAGCCTCGGACCATGGACGCACAACGCCGAATTACTGTGCCTAGTGTGGCCGCATGAAATCGAACTTATAATATCGGTTTTATAAAACCGGTTTTAGCTAATTTGATATTATCCCATAGTGTAGACGTGGCCTCAGAGTAGACACTCATTACAATGAGAGGAGGAGCTCTCCAGTGGCTGTAGTTAATTCACCTCCCCATGCGATGGTAGCTAAATCAGCTAAAGAATTCTTCTGTTGACCTAGTGTTGTCTACAGCATGAGTTAGGTCGGCTTAACTATGTGGCTCAGGCCAAGTTTCATTCAGACTAAATCAATCCAAATGTGCCCCAAAATGCTTAACTGATGCAGATATGGATGGAAAGGTGAGCAGATATTCTGAAAAACTGATAGTTCTCAATTAAATTGTCTTCTGGTGATTCTGCTCAGTAGCAATGTCCCTTTCTCCAGTCACCAATGTCTCAGTGGATCTATAACTTGTTCTGTAGTAGACATTACAAGAGCTTTGGTATTCTCATTAAATAACTTTTTTTCTAAAACGTTAAAAGTATTCATTCAGAGTTAGACATATGAGCATAACACTTCTAATATCAAAACTTTCCAATGTGGTTTTGTATGTAAATACTTGAATAAAATAGAAGCTCAATAATTAAATGACAAAGTATTTTTTTGGAACAGTTGGTTTTTCACAAACCTATTAGGTATCTAAATACTCTGGAGAACAGTTAGATATAGGTAACTTATTTCTCAAATGAGGTAAAGAAAACTTGCTCTTCTGCTGAAGATTACGTAGTGAATTTGGCACAAACAATTCATGAATAATCCGATCTATACTTTTATTTCCTATATTTTGGGGTTATTGAATGAATCTTTTTGTTGATGTTGAAATTTGTATGGTAATAAATTGGTTAGTAAGTAGAAAAATGAGGATTCCATCTCAAGTGCACACTGAATAAAGAAATTTAATTGAAAAAGTATTGGGAAATTTTCAGTCTTTCTTAGGTTTTGGATTCCATGTTGAGAATTTAAGAAAAAACTATTAAGAGTCAGTGCACTACAAAATAATGATGAAGACATATTTTTAACAAACAAAAACCCATACCTTGACTAGTCCATCATTCTGTGCAATGCTCTCACTGAGTAACTGCGTAATCTTTGCTTTACCCTGGTCTTTGTGTAACCCACACGCCTTCTGGGTGTGATGTTCTGTCCCACCTAGTGGAACTGAGACCACTTAGAAAGAGAGTTAAGTGAGTCTGCTCTGCAGCCTTAGCTGACAGCCAGCTGGCTTTTAGCTCATGCAGTAGAAGCTCATGTACTAAGTTCCAGAGACCTCGGGTTCAGTCCTGCCTGCCAGTGACTGGGGCCTGTCGGTGTTAAATTTACTCTTCATTTCTTCCTGTTATTTCGTACTTCTCACCTCCCCAAATGTTGTCAGGTCAGAAATTAGTTTAAGCTCCTTGGGACATGATTCCTGTCCCACATATTTTAATTGTCAGATGACTGGTATATCACTATAACAAACGATACAACATTTGATGGTGATAGCACTAATTGTTTTCAGTGTAGTAAAATATCTAGTTTCATTTTTAGCTTCATTCTAATACTGTATCTAAAAGTAACCTTGTCACATGGTACTTCAGTTTTTTCAAATCTGGGAACTGGTGAACCATAATTTCTTTAAAGGTGACATGCAAATGAAAAAAAAAACTAGGTTTGTGGCCTTTTTTTTTTTTTTTCCCCATCTTTATACTGTAATGAATGCCTGAAAGGTTTTCTTCTGACGTGTTTTTTTAATTAGAAACTCCAGTTTAGTTTGGCCTGGAATATTCTGGTAATTATAGAACTAGTTACATTATGATATTACAAGACTCAAGAGAACAGAAGTTGAGCATTTGAAGGTGAAGTGATTTTGAGTCTCCTTTTGGGAGAAATGGAATCTTTTAATATTCAACAGCTCTTAAGTAACATGTGAGAGTTCACAGCTACAATTTCTGAGGTCCCCATCTCCAGCAAGACAAGACAGCTGCCTCCTGGCCCAGAGTGGGGCAGCAGGGCCAAAAATCCCTGGATAGCTTTCCCCCTGCTTCTGGCTGGCAAGAGGGAGGCGAGAAGCCTGAGGTGGCTTCCCCCACTGCTCTTAGCTGTGAAATTGACAAAACTGCCTGGCTCTCCCCCCCCGCACCCCGGAGAGCTGCCCCAGTGAGGGGCAGCTAGGCTCTAACTCCCTGCTTTCTTGTCAGTTTCACAGCTCCTGCCCTGAAGTTGAGAAGACAGCCAGCAGTGCAGTGTCTATACAGACACTGAGGGCAGGTCTACACTTGCCATTTAAAGTGGAAGAAATCTCCTTTTTATGCGAAAACCACGGGAGCGTCTACACTTGCCAATGACTCTTTGCAGTGAAACTCAAAAGTTTCACTGCAAAAAGAAAACCACCTCCACAAGAGGCATACAGCTCTTACCGGTGATGCTTTGCGACGAGGTGCAAGTGAAGATCCGTTCTTCCAGTTTACACAACTTTCAGCCTCTGGAGGATATCCCACAATGCCTAGGTGACCACTCTGGCTAGCAGCTTTCCTGCTCTGATGCCAGGTAAACAGACATCCACCCCTCCCCCTGTAAAGCCCCCGGAACTTTGAAACTCCACTTCCAGTTCTCTTGGCAAGTGCTCACTTATTTTGGCAGGTGACAGTGCCTGCTTCACAGAGTAAATGAACCCCTGCTTGGAGCCATCCTGAGCTGCTAGAGCTTATCAGTGGTTGGGGAGAAGAGGCTGTGCAGGGATCCAGGATGCCCCACGATCACCCTTTCCACAAGACCCATCGTCAAAATGGAGAGCGCTGCACTGTGGAATAGCTGCCCTAGAGCGCTGCGATGGAAATGCTGCTAATTTAACACTCTGAGACTTAGGGATTAAGTGAGTACACAAACCCAGGGCTTTGGAACGGAGCCCGGAGCTGGAGCGCGGAGCAGCTCTGGAGCAGTGGAGCTGAAGGTTTTTGCCTGGAGCTGGTGCGGAGCCGGAGCACAGGTCTAAAGCCCTCCACAAACCAGTGCATTATTTTTACCTGTTCTCTGTCACCACCAGTGAAACTCGCAGTGCAGAAACTCTGCAAGTGTAGACATACCCTCTGTCTCCGTAACCACACCAACAGAACTTCACCTCCACAAGAGACGTAGGGCTTATTTCGGTGTAATAGGGCATTTACATTGGTGGGAGCAACGCTGTAGTGTGCACACTGACATAATTAGGTCGATGTAACTGTGTAGTGTAGATCAGCCTTCATTCATAATCTACTTTTGTCTGTGCTATTCACTATACTTTTACCGTGTCCCTTATTATTTTTCTCCTTTTTAAGATAAACTATCCAAATCTTTTCAGACTTTAGCAGTGGTAGCGATGCTAGTGTAGAGCTGCTGCAGATATTTTTACCAGCATTGACTAATTCTGCTCAGAACAGGTCTAGGTGACATGATTGAAAAGTGCTGCTAGCTGATCTATGCTAACCCTCCTACTGTTGCTAATGCAGTTGGAACTGCACTGATGCTAGGTAAACAGGAAGACAATAAGTTGCCTACCAGGGTTGCCATGGTAGTAAAATTCCAAAGTTGCAGACAGCAGTTTTGGGGGGAAAGGAGGTGACTTGGATCACTATGGTTCTTGACGCTGAGTAAAACTATTGTCATAACATAGCTGTTTAATTGTTAGGAGAAATATTCATTTTCTCTGTGTGCAGCTTTATAAGCAGATACTTTCTTGAGGTGCAGTCGGTGAACACTTCTCCCCTTCCCCCACCCCGAAAGGTACATCTTGGGGGAGACACATTTTTATAACTTAAGCCAGATTTAATATGGCTAAGGAGTCCACTTCAGCTACTAAACACTTGAAAATAGTACTAATAGTTGTGTATTTTTTTTGGTCAGTGATAGCAATCACATCTGTCCTTAAATATTAGTAACTTATACTTGTCAGACTCTAGCCACTCACATCAGTTCAGGGAAAACTTTTTAATGTGGGGGTGGACAAACTTTTTGGCCTGAGGGCTGCGTTAGGTTTCTGAAATTGCATGGAGGGCTGGTTAGGGAAGGAGGTTGTGGCTCAGCCTTCACCCCCTATCCGCCTTGCCCCCCTCTCCTCACCCCAGGCACTCTGCCCCATCCAACCCACTGTTCCCTGACAGCCTGCCTGAGACCCCTGCCACATTCCCCTCCCCGCCCCAGCTCCCTGTCCCCTGCCGCCCCATCCAATCCCTCCTCTCATTCCTGACTGCCCCTTGGGACCCTTGCCCCATCTAACCGCCCCTTCTCCCTGTCCCGTGGCTGCCTCCGGGACCCCTGTCCCTAACTGCTCCCCGCCACTCCATCCAACCCCTCCTCTCATTCCTGATTCCCCCCCGGAACCCCTGCCCTCATTCAACCTCCTGTTTCCCCACCATCTGGCTGCCTTGACCCCTGTCTACACCCCCGCCCCCTGACCAACACTCCGAACTCCCCTGCCCTCTATCCAACCCCCTCTTCTCCCAGCCCCCTTACTAAGCTGCCTGGAGCACTGGTGGCTGTTGGCGCTACAGCTGCGCCTCTCGGCTGGAGTCAGACACGCCGTCACCACCGCTCAGCACAGAGCACCAGGTTAGACTGGACTCTGCAGTTGCGCTGCCCCAGAAGCTCGCTGCCCCGCTGCCCAGAGAATTGCGCTGGTGGCGGAGTGAGCTGAGGCTGTGGGGAAGGGGGAGCACCAGCGAAGGGGCTGGGGGTACTATCCGGGGCCAGGAGCTCAGGGGCTGGGCAAGAGGGTCCTGCAGGCCAGATGTGGCCCATGAGCTGTAGTCTGCCCACCTCTGCTTTAATGAGTAGTTGCTACTTGAATAATAGCACTATAGAAGTAAATAAGAGGAGGCAGATATTGCTTTTTGTTTAATATTAAAGTTTTCCTTTTATTGAAGGCATTTATTGTCACTTGAACATTGAGAAATAAACTGTGCTTTGTGTTCGTGACAGTGTTCTTGATTTCTGATGGTGTTTCTGTCTATAATCCTTTTGACTCTAAAAATCTACATTCAGCTAATACATAATTTCAGTTCCCTGTATTGTTGCCAACTCTTTAAAAGGAAGAGCTTACTAAAGTTAAATGTGAATTTTGCCTGAACAAGGAGTGAAAGAACTTTTGCCCTGGGGAATAAATTAGCTATTGGATCTAAACATGTGAAAATCAGAAGACCATGTCAGGGGTGTCATCAATAGCTTTTATTCTCCTTTTCCCATTACCTTTCTTTATAAACATAAATATAAAACTATGGATACTGGAGTTCACTTTTTGTTTTGTTTGCTATAAGAGAGCTTTGAACTTTAAAAAAAAAAAAAAGGGGGGGGGGCGGGTATGCCTGGTTGGATCACAGAAACCCCCTTGGGAACTGCCAACTGATGTGCCAAGACTATTTCTGCCCCTGCTTTCCGTGCCAGCCTGGGACTCCAACACCCTGTCTTGCTGAGCCAGACACACCCGTCTGCTCCAACACAGACCCAGGGTCTGAATCACATGCCCCAAAGCTGCAGACTTAACTGAAGGCAACTTGAGAAGTGTTCCTGTCTTTAACACTCAGATGCCCAACTCCCAATGGGGTCCAAACCCCAAATAAATCCGTTTTACCCTGTATAAAGCTTATACAGGGTAAACTCATAAATTGTCCGCCCTCTATAACACTGATAGAGGGAGATGCACAGCTGTTTGCCCCCCAAAAAGTGATTTTATTAAATACAGAAAGTAGGATTTAAGTGATTCCAACTAGTAACAGACAGAACAAAGTGAATTATCAAGCAAAATAAAATAGAACATGCAAGTCTATGTCTAATACAATAATAAAACTGAATACAAATAAAATCTCACCCTCAAAGGTGTTCCAGTAAGCTTCCTTTTACAGACTAGTCTCCTTCTAGTCTGGGTCCAGCAGTCACTCACACCCCCAGTAATTACTGTCCTTTGTTCCAGTTTCTTGCAGGTATCCTTGGGGATGGAGAGGCTTTCTCTTTAGCCAACTGAAGACACAATGGAGGGGACTCCCAGGGGTTTAAATAGACTTTCTCTTGTGGGTGGAGACCCCCTCGTGTCTCCTATGCAGAGTCCAGCTCCAAGATGGAGTTTTGGAGTCACCTGGGCAAGTCACATGTGTCATAAATAGATAGCTAAGGGTTAATGTTTCTTTCACCTGTAAAGGGTTAACAAAGGGAACCAAACACCTGACCAGAGGACCAGTCAGGAAACCGGATTTTTCAAAGCTCAGGGACGGAATGTTTGGGTCTGTGTCTTTGTCTGGCTCTCAGCTATGCGAGGGATCTTTTCATCTTCAAGCTTCTAATCTTCAGTTTCCAACTTGTGAGTATAAAGATAGAAAACAATAGGCTTTTATTGGTTTTTTGTATTTACATGTGTGTAGTTTGCTGGAATGTTAAGTTGTATTTCTTTTTGAATAAGGCTGTTCGTTCATATATTTCTTATAAGCAATAGCCCTGTATATTGTCACTTGATGCAGAGATCATTTTTATGTCTTTTGTTAGATTTCTTTCTTGTTTCCCTGTTTTATCCCAGGGAATTGGGATAACTCACTAGGACTGGTGGAAGGCAGACGGGAGGGGGGAGAGGTAGAATCTCTCTCTGTTTTCCTTGAATCTGTGTGCCTCTGGGGAAGGGGATTAGATTCAAAGAGTTGGTATCAGTAATAACTCTCAGGGTAGCCACCAGCGAGGGAAGCCTGGGAGGGGTAAAAGGAGGGGGGAATGGTTTATTTCTCCTTGTTTTAAGAATCCAAGGATTTGGGTTCTTGGGGTCCCCAGGGAAGGTTTTGGGGGACCAGAGGTACCAGGCACTGGAATTCCTGTTGGTGGCAGGATATCAGATCTAAGCTGGTAATTAAGCTAGAGGGTTCATGCTAGCTTCTCAGTTTATGAACGCTAAGGTTCAAATCTGAGTAGGAAGCTAGTGACAACATGTCCTGCATGACTCAGTTTTTACAGGCAGCAGCCATTGTTTACATGCTACCCTGAACGACCTCAGGTAGACTTCTTATGTGGATTGGAGCCTTCCAAGATTCATTGTCCTTTAAGTGTTTCTTAACTGGGCACTTAATTTGCACATTCCTTTCTCAAGAAGCTGACCAAATGCTTAACTAAGGCTACTTAGAAATCAAGCAAGTACACAGCCAATATTCATAACTTCAAATACAATGACACATGTATACAAATAGGATGAATAGATTCAGTAGATCACAACCTTTACAGAGATATATTGCATGGCAGATGTAGCATAAAACGTATTCTGATTATGTAATATATATATACATTCATAAGCATATTTCCATAAAGCCTTATGGGGTATACCGTCACAAGGGGATTCATGTCGAATTTCATGTCCTTACCTAATATATGTATATTTTTTTTAAAAAAAAAGGAAGACCAACCCTTGGTCAGCCCAGTCATGAGTCCTTTTAAGCACTGTCTCTAAGGATTGGCTCTCTTTCTCTTCCAGTTGCAGCCGTCTTCGACAAATCCAAAGCATCCTGACACAGAGCAGCAAATCTCAGCCTGATGGAATCCTCTGCATTTTAGGTTAGTTTTCTGAACTGTTAAAGTGAGTAAACAACACGTTAAAGAAATGCACATACTAGACCGTTAAGAGCCAAGAAAACAATTGTGGATAGAGAAATATGGCACAATGTAAAGTTTAGACCTATGGGCCGAAAACTACAAAATGAAATGCATCATAGATAGCAATGATAGTTGACATTTTTTCATTTTGGTATCTTTTTTTCTAAATTCCTTACTGTGCTGACAAACTTAGACAGAAAAGGATATCTGCTACCTTTCCCAAATCAATGGATTTTTTTTTCTTTAAGGATAAATTTATTTAAAATACAGATTCAGTGACAAGCAACCTCTGAGAAACCAGAGAAGCAGTGATTGTTTAATGGTGTCAGTAGCACATAAACTAGACATGAGTTTGCAGTGTCTTATGGCACTAAGAAAATTCATATAAAACAAAGATGTGTACACAAAGGCATCATTTTATAGAATGGTAGTAGCCCCATTCTACATACCTAGGGTGTGATCCTGCCTGTAATGTTGCAGTTGTAAGTATCTGATTACTAGCAAGATATTGACAAATTGGAGGGAATTCCATGAACAATGATTGGGGTAGCTGGAAGGCATGACTGTGAGGTTAAAAATTTTATATAAAACTTGGCTAAGCAATGACAAAGGAGGGGAAATGGCAATATACAAATATTTGAAGAGGGGAGGAATTACTTAGTGTACCCCAAGAGACGTTAAAACTCATAATACTGGGATTAAATTGAGAAATGGATATAATGGAAAGCTTGCTGACAGTGTGCTTTCTGTGGAATGGTCTGCCCAGGAAACTGATGGAAAACCATTGATCAGTTGGCACTTTGAAAACTAGACGGGATAGAAAACTTAATAAATGTACAGGAGGTAGTAATTCTGCCTTGGCAGAAGGTGGATTAGGTAACATTCTGGATTTCTTACATATATAGAATATCAGTATTAATTATAATAGTTGAAGAAATCTTTTGAGTTTTGGCTCAAGATGAAACAACTTTTTACCCACTTGCTAAAGGAATTTCTCCAAGATGAGAGACTGTGCCAGTATTTTAATTTTAAATTAAAAAACATTTTGCATTTAAGTGATGCAGTAAAAACTAAAAATACGTAACTCAGTTTAGACTAGCATCAGAGAGAAAAATGAAAGATGGTTTTTAAATGATGAAACTGACACAGCAGCCCTCCATTTGCACCATAATATTCTTTGACGTTTGTTGCTTTCAATTTGAACTCCTGCTGCTGTCCTTACTTTCGAAGCAGCAGTGGAAGGCAAGAAGGAAGGAAGCAGCTTTAAAGAAATGCTGTGTCTGTTGCTAGAAGGAGCAAGTAATGTTTGGCAAATACAATTTAGATGGGGCTATTATAGGCAAATACAATTTAGATGGGGCTACTATAAGGTAGGTGCATAACTGGCTGGATAACCGTACTCGGAGAGTAGTTATTAATGGCTCCCAATCCTGCTGGAAAGGTATAACAAGTGGGGTTCCGCAGGGGTCTGTTTTGGGACCGGCTCTGTTCAATATCTTCATCAACGACTTAGATGTTGGCATAGAAAGTACGCTTATTAAGTTTGCGGACGATACCAAACTGGGAGGTATTGCAACTGCTTTGGAGGACAGGGTCAAAATTCAAAATGATCTGGACAAATTGGAGAAATGGTCTGAGGTAAACCGGATGAAGTTCAATAAAGACAAATGCAAAGTGCTCCACTTAGGAAGGAACAATCAGTTTCACACATACAGAATGGGAAGAGACTGTCTAGGAAGGAGTATGGCAGAAAGAGATCTAGGGGTCATAGTGGACCACAAGCTAAATATGAGTCAACAGTGTGATACTGTTGCAAAAAAAGCAAACGTGATTCTGGGATGCATTAACAGGTGTGTTGTAAACAAGACACGAGAAGTCATTCTTCCGCTCTACTCTGCGCTGGTTAGGCCTCAACTGGAGTATTGTGTCCAGTTCTGGGCACCGCATTTCAAGAAAGATGTGGAGAAATTGGAGAGGGTCCAGAGAAGAGCAACAAGAATGATTAAAGGTCTTGAGAACATGACCTATGAAGGAAGGCTGAAAGAACTGGGTTTATTTAGTTTGGAAAAGAGAAGACTGAGAGGGGACATGATAGCAGTTTTCAGGTATCTAAAAGGGTGTCATCAGGAGGAGGGAGAAAACTTGTTCACCTTAGCCTCTAATGATAGAACAAGAAGCAATGGGCTTAAACTGCAGCAAGGGAGATTTAGGTTGGACATTAGGAAAAAGTTCCTAACTGTCAGGGTAGTTAAACACTGGAATAAATTGCCTAGGGAGGTTGTGGAATCTCCATCTCTGGAGATATTTAAGAGTAGGTTAGATAAATGTGTCTCAGGGATGGTCTAGACAGTATTTGGTCCTGCCATGAGGGCAGGAGACTGGACTCGATGACCTCTCGAGGTCCCTTCCCGTCCTAGAGTCTATGAATCTGTGAGTTTCATTCTGTAGTTTACTTTGTTCACTGTGAACATACTGATCTGTCAGAATAAGGGAATCTTGATGTGAAATATTTCAAACTATACAGAAAATCAGCATACCATGCATAATTATTTCCAGTATGGAAAATTGTGGCATTTATTGTTAGTTAATACGAAGCACAAACATCATAATTTGTTTTGGGGTCACAGAAGGGACCATTATTATTGTCTAGTTTGACCTGCACAACACAGGTAACAGAATTTCACCCTGCATCAAGGCCATAAATTCAGTTGCGCTAGACCATATATTTCAGAAAAACATCCAGTCTTGATTTAAATACTCTTCAAGTGACAGAGAATCCTCCAGTTCCTTAAGTTATTAACCCCCGGGGTTAAAAAATTGCACTTTATTTCTAATGTGAATTTTTCTAACTTCTTTTTCAGCCACTGGATCTTATGTTCTGTTTCTTAGATTAAAGAGACCTACGTTATAAATCTTTTCCTGTTCAGATCCTTACCTAGGCATAAAGTATCATAATATAAGTTGACATATTCTCCCTTCTCAGAAAGATATTGCATCAGCGTGAACTACAGATTTATGCTAAAGTTAAAAAACTTCTTTGTAAGATTCCAAAAGAAGGATGGGTGGTAGAGGGTTCAGTGGCAGTTAAAAACATATTTAAAGCTTAATTTTTAAAAACATGCATCTGTAAGATCCAGAGATTTGAGTGGTAGAATTGTTGGGTTCTTTGCAGGCAGTGAATGACATCACAACTACCATAAACAGATGTGAATGAACAGGTGCATGTTTAACTCCTGTTCTGATAATGTTTTTTCTGGAAGCTGTAATCTGCCTGGTTCTCTCAGAAGTTGCCGCTCAGATTTCTTGACATCTTAGAAGTGATAATTGGGGTTTAGCTAATTTTAGTTAATCACAAATTACATTTTTCAAATGGCTATGTAATTTCTTCTTTTAGGATCTTAAAAAAAAAAATGCTTGAAATTCACTTTTAGGTTGAGCTGTTTTTTGAGGACACGTATTTAACTGTACAGCATGTGTTTTGAAAATTTTACCTAGATTCACTGCTACAAGGGCAGTAAAAACTGATATGGCCTAGTTTGACCACATTCTTAACACATGCCACAAGATTTGACCCAGTAATTCCTACAGTGGGAGGAATTATTTTCCTCTACTGCATATCTGAAATCACTGTACTATTGTCTACACCATTGTGAATAAGTTTCAGTGTAATGACATTTTGTTTTGGATAGCTTTGCAAATTTGCAAACTACAAAGCTAAATAAAAATAATGGCAGAGGGGAGAGAAGACACAGTATATGGGCAAATAGAAAAGACGTTTTGCTAGGTGATATTCCAGATGCTTGTTCCTGGTGACAAGAGATGTGGAAGACAAGGCTCTTGCTCCAAAAGAGATGAGACTGTGTGGAGGGACAGAAAGGAAGCCAGCCCTGGATGAGGGGGTTTAGTGAGCGTAAGTGCAAGGTAAGCTATAGCAAGTGCAGCGGAAAGAAATAGAAGGTCTTGCACACAAGGAGAGCTATCCCGAACTGGATTTCAGAATAAGTAGACAGAGCCAATTGGGCCATCTGAGGCGAGATAAGTGCTGTGGTTGCACTCCTCTCTACTTGTAAGAAAGAAGGGAGGCAGCGTGATTTTGTACATGCTAGAATCTGGACAGCTGGGCCACAGAAGGAGATATAATAGTAAAGGCAAGAAATGATGAATATATGTCTGAAGACAATGCTAGAAATGTTGTGGAGACAATGGAGTCTGCTGGTGGGGGTGGTAAACTTACACTTGGTAAGGTGCATTTAACTATAGTTGACCTCTGGCTTACAGCTCTTGTTGGATGGGGATATTTTCTTTTTTCAAATGGAAGCAGGTATACTCCAAAGTTGTGCTGGTAGCACTCTTTTTTCTTTTATTCTCTATTTCCAGTTCACTTTTCCTCTTCCTCCTAATGTGTGTTTTTTTTCTTTGTCTTATGCGTCTCTACTTTATAGCCATTTATTTAGATGGAATCTGCGTGGATACCACATTGCCATGATGACACTAAACAGCAGCTGGAAAATTGAGGAGGACTGTGCAAGCCTTATCAGTTAGCATTGTTGCCATGGGTTACCATTGTTGTGCATTCGCTCAGCTCAGATAGCAATTAATCTTAACTATATGAGATTCTGATTCTTCTATTTTAGTTTTGGATGAGTGGGAGAGGAGGAGGGAGAGAAAAGATTGGGTTTCTACCATCTGGGATTTGAATTCCAAGACTGTGTGGTGATACCTATATTTTTCTTTAAGTGTGTCACGGACCGCAGAACATGCTATGCCTTGTACTATGTAGTATCAAGATTGCACCCTTCCTTCTGATAGGCTCTGGGCCTTCACTTTACTTGAGGCACTCATAGACTTGGTCCCTAAGCTTCAGTGCCCGTTTCATTGTGTTTCCTTTAGCAGGGCCGCTTTGGCTTGGTTCTCTGCGGGAATCCTCTCTTGGGTGCTTTGTAACCAGAAAACCTATGCAGAGAAACTGTTCAGCCTTCTCAAAACAAAGTATGTATTAGTCAACAGGATACAGTAGTCACAGAAATGGGTTACAAATAAAGAAGGCCTATGTACATGAATCTTACTCTGGGAGCATGCTGTAGCTAACAAGAGACTCTGGAGGACTGAGACATTAGGTCCACAGGCTAAAGGTCTGGATTGTGGGATCCTTTCTGTGAAGAGGGATGCCAGACATGGGATCTGCCCCGATGCGTGACCTAAAGCTAACAGTAACCAGTCACTACTCAGACCCAGGGGATTCAGCAGTTGGATTCAAATACAGCAGCCTGGTGATCATCCCTCAGGAGATGGGTTTCAGAGTAGCAGCTGTGTTAGTCTGTATCCGCAAAAAGAACAGAAGTACTTGTGGCACCTTAGAGATGAACAAATTTATTTCAGCATAAGCTTTCATGGGCTACAGCTCACTTCTTCGGATGCATAGAATGGAACACACAGACAGGAGATATTTATAAATACAGAGAACATGAAAAGGTGGAAGTATGCATACCAACTGGAAGAGTCCAGTCAATTGAGAGATGAGCTATCATCAGCAGCAGGGGATGCATAGCCAGAGTTGTAAAGGGACTTCTGTGTTGTAGGCTTATTATGGGACTATTACACCATTATACTGTCTTATTCTTGTTGCTAGTGCAGTCATATGTCTGTCATTAATGACCAGTTTAGATTCTGATTCAGGTTTGAATGCAACCTGGATGTCCTTGTTTTCTTGAATATTGTTGTGCTGAGCTCTCATTTGATTACTGCTAATAGATCTAGATTTGTCGGCAGCAACTGAATTGTATTCTAATAACCTGTGTGAAAGCTCGAATTTCTGATTTGTGTCAGAAGTCACATAGTTGCCCTAATAGATTTGGTATCTATTAGCACATCCGGATGTTAACTGTGACTAGATTCTATATAATTTTAACTGTGGGGAAACTCTGATTCATTGGCTTCTAATTAAATGTTGTAGATCGTTAATTATCTGAATGTTCTCATCTGTAAGAAATCAGTAGGTTATTTTCTTTATTTTAACAAAAAAGCTGCTACTACAAATTTATGACAAGCTTGGATTTTAAGGGTACTGCATCAAGAATTTCCTCCTTGTTCCTCTAACACTGAAATATTGTGTATAATCATGTTTACACTGATAAATACTTCAGCTAACCTGTTAACTTTTTAAGAACTGAGGTGGCTGTGTACACTTAACTTGTAGACGCAAGCATTACTCTACAGTGTCACTATTTTTATGTATGCAGTTGTGGTTTCCATAAATTTGATTAGTGTTTCCAGTGGTGATAAATGTTAAACATTTCCTTCATCGGTTGTAATGAAAATCTACACCAGGTTTAGAAAGGGTAGACTTGTAGTGTCTTTAATGCTTTTCTTTCTTTCTTTATGCTAGATCCTTCTGTACTATTCATTTTTAAGATCTTAGTGCTGGATATTTTGGTGACTCTTTCTCAGAAGCCTTTTGCATGCCAAATGTTTTGTGAGGCTATCTGTAGATAGATTCTGTCATACCTCAGCAGCTGCTTTTTGGTGCCTCGGGGATTGTAGTGTATGTAATAATTGTGAGCTAATGTTTAATAATGCAGTCTAAAGCAGAAGAATTAGGTAACAGTTTATTAGGAAACTTCCATCAAGAACATATTAATTAGAATGAATGTTGTATATTTTTAGCTAGATGTGTAAACTTAAATTACTAGATGAGTAAAGTCCTGCTACTTGACAATGCTGCAGAAAGGTTAAGGGTTCACTTGCAGAGCAATACATGGACTTAAGTCAGTGATGTGCTGCTTATGTGGTGTTCATTAATCTGGAAAAAGGCTTTGATAGAGTTTCAGGAGAAGTCATCTAGTGGGATATGAGGGAGAAAATGGTACCAAAACTTTGTGCTGCTTTTTCAAGCCACGTATATAAGTGTGACATCAATAGTTAGAATGTCTACTGGTGAAACAGAGGAACTGTCTGCAAAGGTGGGAGTGCATCAGAGATCAGTATTAAGTCATTATCTTGTTTGTTTTTGACCTGGATACTGTCACAAGGAACATACAGAAGGGCACTTCGGTGCATGTTAAATAGAACAGTATAAACAAGTCATTATCTGTATGAAATTTTAGTATATACTGACTTTGCTAGTGCGTTTTATGTAGTGTGTTGTAAAACTAGGCAAATATCTAGACAAGTTGACATACCCCTGGGAGCTTTCTGTGTTTGCGCAGGGGTACACAGACCTCTGGTTGTGAACCATTGATCTAATTTGTATTAACATTTTTTGAAGTTATTTTCTCAAGTCATGACCAAGGAAAGAGATAACAGACTTTTATATTACAATGCACTGTGCTAGAAATGTTTCTACTTTGTACCCAAAAAACAAATTGTGTTTATTGATAGTATATTGCAGTATTCCTCTTGTGTAATCTGAAGAGAAAGTTGACATAAATTTTTAAAGAGGGATATGCTTTCTAGGAAGTTGTGTATCTTTTCAGAAATTTCTCTCTGTCAGGAATGAGTTGGCAATATCCAAAGAGGGTGAACTCCAGCTCCAGGAAGGTCACCTTAAATCTTGAAGAGGGCAGTGGAATATTAGCAAGTGGCTCCTGGGAACTTCTTTCAGCACAGCAGTGATTTAGGTGCGTAGTTCTTATTTACAGTAACAGTCTTAATTTTCTGATGATGCTCTGAAATGAGCCTCACAGGGACCAATTGGCATAACAGAAGTAATAAACAAGATATTTATATATAACAGTAATGCCCAGAGGTGCCAGTCATGACTAGGACCCCCATTGGGTTAGATCATATATTAAAACCTGGTCCTTAGCCTCTCCCTCCCAGTTTACAATTTGAAGCCGCCTTCATACAGAGTGTGTGCTCAGTTGTATGCTCAATGGAACTACATAAATCTATCTTATCCCTCAATTTTTCAGAGATGTAATTTATGAAGAGTTGGGATAAAGGGATACAATTTGTGTGTGTGTGTGTGTGTGTGTGTATATATATAAAAAAATATATATATATATGTATAGCTAGTCCAGTCTCCTGTGCTGAGGCAGGACTAAGTAAACACGTGATAGGTGCCCAACCTATTTTTAAAAACCTCCAGTGATCGGGATTCCACAACCGCTTTTGGAAGACTATTCCAGAATTTAATTACCCTTAGTTCTTTCAATCTCCATAGCTGAGTTGACGCCCGTTACTTCTTGTCCTACCTTCAGTGGACATGGAGAACAATTGATCATTGCCATCTTTATAACAGCCTTTAATGTAGATGAAGGCTGTTATCAGGTCCCCCTCAGTCATCTTTTCTCAAGGCTAACATGCCCAGTTCTTTTTAACCTTTCCTCATAATTGAGGTTTTCTAAACCTTTTATAAGTTTTGTTGCTCTCTTCTGGATTCTCTTCAATTTGACCATATTATTCTTAAAATATGGCACCCAGAATTGAACTAAGTACTCAACTGAGGCTTCACTGCTGCTGAGTAGAGTGGACAGTTACTTCCCGTGTCATATATATGACACTCCTGTTAATACACCCCAGAATATTAGCCTAGTTTTTTTTTTTGCAACTTTGTCATATTGTTGACTTGTATTCAATTTGTGATCCACTATAATGCTCTGATTCTTTTCAGCAGTACTACCACCTAGCCAGTTGTTCCCCATTTTGTAGTTGTGCATTTGATTTTTCCTTCCTAAATGAAGTATTTTGCACTTGCCTTTGGAGAACTGGCCTGAGGCCAACAAGATGAAGTTCAATAGTTTGTCGAGGTTGTTTTGAATTCTAACCTTGCCTTTCAAGATGCTAGTAACTCCCCTCAGCTTGGTATCGTCCTTTACATTTTATAAGCATACTCTCCACTTCATTATACATCATTTAATGCATGTATTGAATAGCGCCAGACCCAGGATTGATCTCCTGCAGGACCCCACTAGATGAAACCTATTTCTTTGACAGTGAACCATTGATAACTGCTCTTTGAGTACAATCTTTCAACCAGCTGTACACCCACCCACATTTCCCTAGGTTGCTTATGAGAAAGTCATGTGGGACTGTCAAAAGCTTTATTCAAATCAATATGTATCATGTCTACTTCTCTTTCTCCCCTACCTCTTCTCCTCCCCCTCCCCCCGGGCCAGTAATCCTGTCAAAGAAGGATATTAGGTTGGTTTGGCATGATTTGTTCTTGACAGATCCATACACTATTACTTGTAACCCAATAGGGGTTTCCAAATTGTTAAATAATTTGTTCCATATCTTTCCAATATCCAAGTTAGTCTGACTTGTCTGTAATTCCTTGCATCCTTTTTGTTCCCCTTTTTAAAGATAGATATCATTTGCCCTTCTGCAGTTCTTTGGACTTCACCCATCCTCCATGTGTTCTCAAAGATAATTGCTAATGGTTCTGAGATTATTTTAGCTAGTTCCTTAAGTACCTGAGGATGAATTCATCAGGCCCTGTCGACTTGAATGCATCTAACTTATCTAAATAGTCTTTTAACTATTCTTTCCGTATTTTGGCTTGTTCCCTTGTTAATATTAATTGTTGAGTATCTAGTCGCCATTAACTTTTTTAGTGAAGATGGAAACAAAATAGGGATTAAACCCCTCTGACTCCGTAATGTCAACTGTTACTAGCTCTCCTTCCCCTTAAGTAGAACACCTAGACTTTCCTTCATTTTTTTTTTTTGTTTTGTTCTCCTTTATTTATAGAACCCTTTCTTATTGCCGTATACATCCGGTGCCATTTTGCACTGTATCCTTTCTGATTTTATCCTTCATGCTAGTGTTATTCTTTTGTACTCCTCCTTAGTAATTTCTGTTATCTCCACTTTTAAGATTCCTTTATTTAATTTCAGGTAATTAAAGAGCTCCTGATAGTCATCTTGGCCTCTTATTGTTCTTTCTGTCTTTCTTTTGTTTCTGAATAGTTGGCAGTTGTGGATTTAATATTGTCCCTTTGAGAAACTGACAGCTCTTCTGAACTTCCTTTTTCCCTTAGATTTTCTTCCCATGGGACCTTACCTCTTACCAGTTCTCTGAATTTGTTAAAGCTTGCTTTTTTGATGTTCATTGTCCTTATTCTGTTGCTTACTCCTTCCTTTCCTTAGAACCACAGAATCTATTGTTCCATGATCGCTTTCACCCAAATTGCCTTCCACCTTTAGATTTGCAACCAATTCCTCTGTGATGGTCAGAATCAAGTCTAAAATGCATGTCCCTCTGGTTACTTCCTCCACTTTCTGAAACAAAAACTTGTCCCCCTGTACTTTTCAAGAACTTACTGTCATCATCTTCCTACATTTGTCACTCAACTGCAGTGTGCTTCATTGGTATCCACCTTGGTTTCTTCCTTTTGGCCTTTTAGCCTTTTGTGTGAAACTAGTTAGGAAGTCAAAGGAGAATTCTACCACAATGAGCATGGGATATTGACATCAGGAAGGGAAGAAGGTGGACATCAGGACAGTCACATGGGTGCTAAAGTAGAAGGCAAGCCAGGCTCTTATGCCGTTTAATCTGATATTTCCTCATATGTTGAAGGTGAGATTCAGAGTCAAATGCAGGGCAATTACAATAGTACAAGTATATGTGCTGACCTCAGTAGTGCCCAAGGAAGAAATTGATGAATTTTATGATGACTTACAGAAAGATATACAAGTAGTTTAAAGATGATATATGTTGGGAGTGGTGGAAGATGTTAATGCAAAAGTATGATTAGATGGAATATTGGCCTGGAGACATAGGCATATTTGGGCTCTGGGAAGAAAACTAAAAAGGAGAGATGCTATTAAATTTCTGCCCGAGTTACAACCTGGTGATAACAAACACGCTATTTCAACACAGTTGCAGAGAAAGTGGACTTGGATATCATTTGATAGGCAAATGAAGAACCTGGTAAACCTGGTACTTGTGAATTGCAAATAGAAATCGTGGTTATGCAGGTGATTTGTAGCTGTTATTGGATCAGATTCATATGTAGATTTAATTTGTTTTATCTTGCTCATTTATTAATTCTGCCCACCCAGCACACACACTCTCTCTCTCCTTTATTTAAAAAAAATAAAAAATAAAAGTCCTCCTATCTTGTCTCTTAACCCCCATCTTAGATCTTGGACTTAATATGGAGGGTCGCATCATAAGGGAACAAATACGTTTTGATAACTCTAAGAATCTCTGGCATTTCTAATGTAATCTAGCATTGGGATATTGGGGCAGGACCTTCATGGCCCTTTATGCCAGCTCTCTGGAATTGGGTGGGGACCTGACTCAATTTTGGAGTCCTTTTTAGGTGGAAGTTGGGGAGAACAGCAATGAATATTGTATGAAAAAAATAATGCAATATGAATCCTGAGGCTTTAATCTTGGGAAAGTCAGTTCATTCACAACGCTCATGCACATGGGAGTGACAGTGTGACTTGTGTTATGTGACCACACAATGTTTTACTGTGTGTAGTAATACAGAATGTTACAGGCATCTCTGGTTATGAAAAGCGCAGTTCTTTAATATTGCAAGCGTAGAATGATCTAGTAATGAAAGACCCTATGTGAATGCTCAAGGGAAGTGTTAAAATTCCCCACCATAATGTTAATATTGGAATCTGACTTCACTGTGGTGAAATTCTCAGACTTACTACCAGATCAGCATATATTTCTTTACTTACAATTCTTTTTTTGAAAAAATAAAGATATTAATGTTGTTTGTTTATTAAATCAGAGGTATATGGGAAACTCACTTTGTTCCGCTCCTGTAACAACGTTGCTAGATGGAAAGTTATCTTCTATCAAGCACAGTTCTTGCTCATTATGGTGTCAAGTTCCCATAATCATTTTCTAGTACCTCTGATTTTCATTAACTGTTAACTTACCAACTAGTATCTATATGATAGCATATACATAAATGCATTCTGAGAACTATAGCTGGAGTGCTAAAAAGCTATAGTTGAGATTACTTAGTGGTTCCTATTCTAAATCCTGTGTGCTCAGTTACTTAAAACATTCCAAAGCTTTTACCTGTTTAGTTGATATTTTCCAGGTTTGATCTCAGCCCAATGACGAATTTTTAATTTTTGAAATATTTAAGTAAAAATAGTTCATCACTTTTTGAGTAGGAGAACGAGGAGTGAAGTAGAATGTGTTTTCTGCCATTAGTTATGCATGGATGTATATAGGCAAGATGCTTCATGTGTATCCAAAGCTGTAGGAGGGGTTTGGGTTATAATTGTATACACAATCTTTATTTTGTCACTTTTTGACTTTTGAGTACTTAGCTGTGCAGCTTCATTGTTTTCTTAACTTAAACTTTACTTTGAAATATATAAATATACACACACACGCGCGCGCACACACACACACACACGGATGCATGCTACAGGGGCAGATGTATGGACAGACAAATCATAGGGAAGAAACAAAGTGATTAAAATACTTTTTTTTGCAACTAGTGTCCCTGACATAATTTTTATCCTTAACACACTTAACACTGCCTTCACCAAACAACGATCCTCCATGAGAAGTAGATCGCATCATGGAATAGGCCACCCAAATACCCTGAAAGAACCTGCTTCAATATAGGGGAAAAAATCTCTGACAGCCCCTAGTTGTCACCTGTCACCCCACACTGGAACTCATACAGGATATCACCAAACAGTTACAACCCACACTTGATAGAGACAAGATCCTGAAATAAATTTTTCCTGAGCTCCCTCTTCTGGCTCTCAAACAACCCTCCACCCTTGCCAAACTCCTCATCAGAAGCAAGCTCCCCACAGACCATGACACACCAACTCAAAGTGGCACCAGACACTGCCGTAACAACAGATGCAGAACCATATGTCAGCTGTTACCGTGATCAATATTCCCCATGACACATTTTTCAAGATCCCAGGATTCTACACCTGCCTATCACATGTGGTGTACCTCATTCAGTGCTCGTGAGCAGATTGGGCAGATGACAAAATCATTGGTGAGTGTCTTGGTAGCTATAGCAGTAATATGACGCTTTTCCCTTGCCGCTAACTATTTATTTCTGTCCTCTTCAAAGACTTGAAAAGCTCTGTGTGTGTGTGTAGCCAGACTGATCTGTTTAATGTAGCCTTCTCTAGACCATTTGATTTATTGCACCAAAGCATATGCCATTCCTGAAGCTGTCCTTGTACTGTTATCTGGGGTGGCCTTGATTCTGGTGTACTTGTACCAGTTCTCCATAGAAAATTTTTCTGGGGAGTCGATGTTCAGGCATCCTAATGACATGTCCAACCAAGTGTAGTTGGGCTTTTATCAACATGGCCTTGATGCTTGTGGCACTTGACTTCTGGAGAACCTACAGGTTGGTAATTTTGTCCTGCCAGCGGATGCCCATAATGGCGTGGAGAGACCGCATATGGAAGGCCTCCAGCTGTTTGATATGCCATTTGTGTTGTGTCCAGGTCTCACAGCTGTAGAGGAGAGATGTGAGCACAAAAGAATTATGAAGTTTTTTTTGTTGTTGAGAGGGTTATGTTGTGGGATTTCAGGACTTCGTTACCTAAGTTTCCTAATAACTGAGAAGCTTTGTGTATCTTGTTCGTGATCTCTTTGCCAAGAGATCTGTGTGGGAGATGTAGCTGCCAAGATAGGTAAAACTGTCAACTAGCTTTAGTTGGAGTCCCCTAATGGATATGCTAGGGGATATGACAGAGAGCGGTGAAGATGATTGGTGCAACACCACAGTTATTTTTCGCCAGGCTGATTGTGAGGCCAAACAATTTTGATGCATCAGCGAAGTGATCTACGATGCACTAGAGATCTCACTGTGTGTGTGCTAGGAGGGCCCAATCATGCGCAAAGGTTGCGTCTCTTATTAGTAGTTCTGTTACTTTTGTTTTTGCTTTAAGCCTTGTAAGATTGAAGACTGAGCCATCGTGACTGTGACAGATAGGAGAGAGATCCCATGGTAGTTCTCACAGACCATTATACTGCCTTTATTTTTAAATATAGGAATAATTGTGGCATCTTTGAAGTCTTGTGGCATTTCTTCACTGTCCCAGATGTCAGTAAAGATCTTCTAGAATGTATTCCATCTCTGCCCCAGGACTTCCCTGAGCTCATCAAACTCATTACCTTTCCTATTTCTTCAAGTGAGGGTGGTGAGTCAATGTGGTGCTGAATAGGCTTTTGAGGTATCTGATTAATAAGCACTTCTTTCAGTTGAGGATGGACTGTTCAGTAATTGGCTGTTCTATGCCCTGTTTGGTTTTGATTACTCTCCTGCCATCAACCAACATGAGTGAACCTGTGCCCACCTTTGAACGTCCTTAGACTAGCTTCAGGAATCAAAGAACTTTTGTTTAATTTGTTTCTGCATACATTTGAGTGTCTTCTGCTACCCTTTCCCGCCATTTATCTTTTATCAAGCGTAGTTGTCTTTGTTCCTTGCTTTGCAGATGTTTAAATCTCTCTTTCTGAGGTGGACTGAATATAATTTTGCCATATTTGGAAAACCTCATTTTTTTTCTTTCAAGATTAGAATTATAGAATGGGAGGGGACCTCTAGTCCAGTCCCCTGCACTTGTGGCAGGACTAGTTATCTAGACCATTCCTGACAGATGTTTATCTAATCTGCTTTTAAAAATCTCCAATGATGGAGATTCCACAACCTCGCTAGGCAATTTATTCCAGTGCTTAACCATGCTGACAGGAAGTTTTTCCTAATGTCCAGCCTAAGCCTTCCTTGCTGCAACTTAAGTCCACTGCTTCTTGTCCTATCCTCAGAGGTTAAGAGAAATAATTTTTCTTCCTCTTCCTTGTAGCAGCCTTTTACTTGTTTGAAAACTGTTACCATGTCCCTTCTGTCTTCTGTTTTCCAGACTAAACAAACCCAGTTTTTTTCAATCTTCCCTCATAGGTCGTGTTTTCTAGACCTTGAATCATTTTTGATGCTCTTCTCTGAAATCTCTCCAATTTGTCCACATCCTTCCTGAAATGTGGCGCCCAGAACTGGACACAGTACTCCAGTTGAGGCCTAATCAGAGTGGTGTAGAGTGGAAGAATTACTTCTCATGTCTTGCTTACAACACTCCTGCTAGTATTGTGATTTCCTCCTCGTTTTCACCAAACCAGTCACAGTGAGCCCTTTTCTTCCATCCAGTGACTTATTTCAACAATCTATAACCCACTAACCCACCTTTGTCCTATGACTGTAGAGGTACTAATTGCTCACTTCATCTTAAATGTTTTCCCTGCAACATGCGTTTACCTCACGAGTAGTCAGTAGGTGGACCGCAAGCCAAATCTGGGCTGTCAGATGCTTTTGAATGGCCCCTGACATCTTTTTATTTATTTATTATCATTATTATTTTTTCTGGAGTCTGGACCTTGACTACGGCTTGACCAAGAAATTTGGACCTTAACAAAAAATAAAATTGACTACCCCTATTTTATCCTTTTTGTTAAGTAATCTGACCTGAAGAAGAGCTCTGTGTAGCTCAAAAACTTGTCTTTCACCAACAGAAATTGGTTTAATCAAAGATGTAGTTTTATCCACCTTGTGTCTTGTGCTTTTTAAAACCTTCGATCACAACCTGCTGCATTAGCAACTTTATGAGAATCCTATAATTTATTAATTTCAGAAATTGGTAATATTCTACGTCTGCTTCTGTATGTCATTTGATATGTACCATTAGCTTTAACATATTATAAACAACTGAGCGGTATCCAATTGTAACATCAGAGATTTCAGTTGCTGTAAAGCTTATCCGCAGCAAAAGTTTCAAGTTCTGCAGAAGGTACATAGGCTTTGTACAATACTTACCTTACCTGGTGCATCCTGATCCAGAACAGATGTCCAGAGAACCGTAACTTATTTCTTAAAAACAGAATATGATGGTGTTTTCAACTTTGTGTTATTTCATAAGCACAATTTAGTAACTTCAAAAGTTTTTAATTCTGCAAAAGTGCCAGTAAAAAATGTTCTCCAGACGTGTTGTGAATACTGCAGACTTAAAAATTGTAGTCATGTTGCTTTGACACTAGCCAAAATAATTCCTTGACTCCTTGATTATACAGGGTTGCTGTTCTTAATTGTATGGTGTTTGGCTATGATTACTATATTCTTTAATCATATTTGGGAAAGTGTAAATCTGCAAATTACCTTGGAAGATGTCTTGTTTAGTCTCCCCTAGGGCTGCTTCCACATAATTTCTCTCTTCTTCCCTCATCACTTATTAGATGAGTGTGGTTCTAGTATTGGTGAGTGTCTATGCCTAGCTTTTACTATTTAGGTTTAATCTTAACTGTCACCGTAACAATTAGAGTGCTGTTGCCATTCATGGTGTCACATGCACAAGAATAAGACCAGTCAAAGTTAATAATCTAGAGGGAGCTCTGCCACTTCATACTGTAGCTGCTCATACGATTGTTCTGTTTCAGGAATTGATAGCAGATACAATGAAGGCTGTAGGGAGCTGGCCAACTACCTTCTCTTTGGTTTGTATAACCAGAATAACAATGACTTTGAGAAAACTGGGTTTCCTGAAGAAGTTCTTGATGGTGAGTAATACGTTAAGCATTGTATTTGCATGCTTGCTTGTCAGTGTCTAGGACCCTACAAAATTCAGGGCTCTGAAAAAGGCGTCATGGACTGTGAAATCTGGTCTCCCTCTGTGTGTTTTACTCCATACTATACAGAATTCAAGGGGGAGACCAGCCTTTCTCAAACTGGGGGTCCTGGCCCAAAAGAGTTGCAGAGGGGCGGGCCACAGGGTTGTTTTAGAAATGTGTGTGCACTATTACCACCCTTACTTCTGCGCTGCTGCCTTCATAGCTGGGTGGCTGGAGCGCAGCGGCTGTTGACCGGGCACCCAGGTCTGAAGGCAGCGCCCAGCCAACAGCAGTGAAGAAGTAAGGGTAGCAGTACCGCAACCCCCTCCGCCCCATACAGTAACCTTGCTATCCCCTCCCCTGCCCAACTCCTTTTTGGGTCAGGAACTCTACAATTACAACACCATGATGTTTCAGATTTAAATAGCTGATATCATGATATTTACGATTTTTAAAATCCTATGACTGTGGAATTGACCAAAATGGACTGTGAATTTGATAGGGCCCTATCAATGTCCATTTCTTGAAAAATGAGGTACATAGTTACACTTGGAGTTTTATGTACAGTTTAAAAAAATTAATGATAATTCCTGTGGGTGTATATTGGTAAACCAATATAAACTCTAATCATATAGAGATTATAGAGTTAATGGAATTGAAAGGGTATTGACTGAATTGGGTACCAAAATTAACATGAAATCTCAGGTGCTTAAAAGTTTTTAAACTATTATTTGGACTAATATGTTATGTTGGGTTGAGAGGAGGAGGTGAAGCAAATAAAAGTAAGGAATTCTTCTGTGAAGTATCTAACTTCTACACTTAGGCCATAAGGTAGCTTTGCATATTGGCAACCTGTTTTCATATCAAGAGATAAGAAAAAAAACTTTTATTCTGAAAGGGTACATCAGTTTTCTGTCCCCCATTTTTCTTTTTGAGTGATCTCTATAATGCAGTATGACCCCTCGAGTAATTTCATACTAGAACAAATATGTCTGTTTATACAATATTATGTAAAGTGCTCAACATTGGCCTATTTTTTCAAAGCACGTGGTGAGACAAGCCTGCAGATAAGAGGTTAGAATAGTCAGAATTGTATTGGTGAGAAGGAAAGTAATATGCTTTTGGGTGTTATGTGTGGTTCTTTTCTTCCAAAAATGTGTAGCTGTATTAAGTGAAAGTGGGATTGATCTGGTAACATTTTCCATCGTGTATTTCTGTTACGCTTTGCAGGTATTTTTGAATTGAGGGCTTGCAGGAAAAAATTTCCTGTTCAATTCCTTAAATTTCTGTATAGATACAATTTAGATTTCTAGTTAAGTTTGTAGCTATGAAGTTAATGTAGTAATCACTGATTTGACTCTCTTGTTTTGGTTATTGCAGATGTAATCATATTAATAAAACCTGATAGTGTCCATCTGTACTGTAACCCTGTAAACTACAGTTATCTTTTGCCATATGTGGCGTACTGGAGAAACTTGCATTTCCATTGCCTGACTGAAAATGAGGTAAGTGAAGGCAGAATAAGTACACTGAGAACTGCGTATATGTAACGTTGCACTAGTGACTGAGACTCAAAGGTTTACATGTACATTTTTTGCAAAGTTCTCTTTTTGATAAGCTGCAGCTGCCTTTTGACCCTGATTAGAAGCACTACGTTTTTGTTTATATTCTTATGTTAAGTTACACAGAAATAATATATTACTCAACACTGCTGTTTTAGAGGAACAAATCAAACAAAGCTGAGGAAAAGGTTTTTTCCCCCCTGATTCTTCCTCCCTTGACAGTGTCATTGATTTGACAGAAATTGGTGGTCATGTCACAAGAAAAGAATATTTGTGGCATAAGCAAAATATAGAATCTGAATTAAGTACCACAATGAACACTGAAATACCCAAGAGTAGCTTTTAAATTACTAAAGTTCTTTTTATATTAGTCCAAGTACTTGCAAGTGCAAGTAATTTAGAAGAGGAGCGGAAATGTAAATCAGATCTGTGAAAAGCTTGGTTTAGTTTAACCTTTTAAAGAAAATATTTTTTGTTGTTTGTTTCAAGAGACTACTCCTGTCCCTACTCAAGTAAATGGCAGTGTTTCCACCAACTGTAATAGGAACAGCTTTGGGCCATATCTTATGATCGTAATAAATTAAGCGTCACTTTAAGCACTATCCATTTCAAATTCTGGTAGATTTAGCAAGAAATGGATTTATCTTAAATTTCCACTCCTTCACTTGGTTCCTTTGTATCTCCGTGAAGTGTTGGTTCATATGCACTAGTGTGCTGGACAGCCTGGTACGTAACTACTGAGACTGTCCTCTGGAACTGACCTGGACTGAGCTACCTTCAACTGTGAACGTGTGCCGTAATACCTGGCAATATATAGCAACAGCCTCCCCATGGTCGCTTGTTGTGGAGCCTATCGTCTGCTGATCTAGGTACTGAGAATAGTTGGCATGTCCCCCACTCCCACCCTGCAAACAAATCCAACAGAAAGAGAAAAACTTGGCCCATTTTGGGTCCAGAGTCTCTTTGCCCTGATGAAGATCTCCTATCCCCCTCTCCTAAATTATTGTGCTGAAATCCACTGATGGAAAGAGGATTGATGTGGGGCTGGGAGCAGATTGGGGAAGAAAGAATGGGAAGTGGTAGGCATCAGCTTATAGCCGCAGCCCTTTTTAAAGTTTCTAGGAGAAGGGAAGAGAAGCTTTTTATCCCCTGCGTAGGCTATTTCCTCTCCTCCCCTGTACCTGCATAAAAGTGTGTGTAAAGGGTGCGAGGTGCAGTGGGTGGGTTATCTGTCTAGAGGATGGATCAATAGAGATTGTGAAAAGGACAAATAGAAGGACATGAACAAGAGGATAGAGGGAAAAGGAAGATTTGAAAGAGGAACTTTGGTGGATGAAGCGCTAATTGAAATGTTACATTGATAGTCTAATTACTAAAGTCGCCATTAATTTAATCTTTTTTTCTCTTCTGTAGCTTTTGAGGTGACTCAACTGTATTTTTAACTAAAACATGTTGTTCTCATAGATCACAACCTAACTGATCTCAGTCACAGAAGTCTGATGTGACTACTGATACTGTTAGCTGCTTTCTTTTTCCAGGGCTACAGGGGAGCAAATGGGCATAGTGGGAACTGCAAAATGATCAGTCTGACAACTTGGGCTGCAGTTTCATTCCAGAGGGCTGTAGTTTGTCAAAGAGGAATTCCAGTCTGACAGAACTGGGGAAGCCCAGGAGATTTAGCTGTTTGCCTTAACTGCAAGAGGTGGCTGAATAGTGTGGGGTAAGAAGAATTTGGGGTAGAGGAGTATGGGTAAAGGGGGAGGCACAGAAGCTGGCTGTGGAGCAGAGCTGGAGAACAGGTTGAGTAGTGGAGGTTCTCAATACTTACCTTGTAACTTGCAGTTGGTGGAAAGAAGCAGGGCCACTGTATGTCCTGTCTTCACTCTCCAACCCCTACTTATTACATGTATTTAGATTTATAACAAAAGAAATATAAAAGCTATGAGATGTATTTTGTATACTACTCTAGCTGTGTTTGATAGAAACTTTAGAATATAAGCATCCAACTAAAATAAGCAGCTTGCTCACAAGCCAAAACATCTGTTACAAAACGTAAATGTTGACCTTCATCAGACTTGCCGGGTGCCTGGAAAGTCAACACACCCAGGCTATTCCAAACCATAGGTTGCAGTAGGTTCCAAAGCTGAGGGCCCCGTGCTGATTAATAGTAATCATTAATCATGCACAACATCATAAATGTGCTGTGCAGTTAGAAAAATCTGCTTACTTTGCTATTCTCTGATAAGATTCGTTGTGTGTGGTCTGCTCTGGCTAAGTTTTAATGAAATCTCATGATGCTGATTCAAATCACTGATTATGAACAGAAAGATGAGCCAAATGCCCTAATATAGTTGAAGTGTATAATGAAATAAACTGAAAATTCTGAGGTGCCTTGTACTGTAAAGATTACATTTATAGGCAGTACCCCTGAAATCAGCAACCAGTGTGATGGACTTTTTTTTTAAGTGCCATTTCTTCAAATGTATATGGGAACGTCTGGCTGTTCGTAGGAACTGTGAAATCTTGTCATCCTTCAGACACCATTTTAGATTGATTCTTTCTGACAAATGATTGCCTGTGGCTGTTTGTTGAAGTGTTTAGTTTTCCTTTACAATGGCATACCGAAGTACTACCTATTTTTAGCTAAGCTTTTATAACAATAATAACAGCAAAGCTTTAAAAAGGAACAAGTCACATGGGGCTTGTGCAGGTCTTACAGAATCTTGCAAAATTTAGTGTTCTCCGATCTTTCTGTTTGGTCACAATGTTTTTGAAGAAACTACTGAACAGTGATGGAAAAGAAGTGCCATTGAAAACGTCTTATAAATAGCGATATAGCATAATAGAGACTTATTTTAAATTCTTACTTATGTTTCAGAAGTATACTGACTGTATACTATGTGATGGAATATATTTACAATTGTACTGAAAAGCCTTAATGAGCGACCTTCCAGTGTCCCCCTGGAAACCAGGAAAGCTAGTTCTGAAGGCATTTTAAAATCTAATTTGAGTAACTGACAAAGTCACTTGGGAACAGGTTTTAAACTGAAGGAGTACGCTCCAACTCCCTCATAGCTCTAAAGCAAGGGTTCTCTCAACAGATTTTTTTGGGTGGCCTCACAGTGTAGCCACCAATTCTTGCTGGTGGCTGCTCTGACAGTCTTTCCTAAAATATTTAATTAAGTTCAGGAAAAACAAATATACACATGTACATGTCCAAATCATTGAAATTTATTTATGTAAATTTTTTTGCAGACTCAATAAGACAAATAATGAACATTTGTCTCCATTCTTTACTGAACCCAAAAAGATTAGAAACAATTGAGGTGCTTTGTATGTTCTTATCTTTTGCTTTTTTGATTGCTTGCTAGCTAGTAGTTCTCTTTCTGTGAAAAGTGATATTTATGTGTTTGTTAATCACTTTTCACAGCGGTAGACTTGCTCCCTGTTTGGGAGGCAGTGTAAAGTGATATTAACCAAACGTACAAATAATCACTTTTCACAACAGACTTACTCAGCCCTGGCAAGCCAGGGAACAAATTAAGCCCTGGATGGGAAGGTGGATAGGGAGGCAGCAGAGACCAGGCCAATGGATGTGGGGGCTGGGGAGGCAGTCAGGGCCAGAGGTGATGGGGGATGGAGATGGAGGGGTAGGGGAGGTGGCGGGGAGTGAGCCCAGGGCCGGCACCTGTCACTGCACAGCTGGGACTGAAGCCCAGTGGCCTGAGCCCAGGCCCAGTGCCCACCGCCACACATCTGGGGGATGGAGCATGTGGACAAAACCTGGGGCCAGAGGACACAGCAGAGGCCAGGGGCGATTGGTGGGCGGGGGCATGTGAGCCCAGGGCTGGCACTTGCTGCTGCATGGCTGGAGCCTGAACCCGAGGCCCTATGGCTGGAGCCCCAAACCTGCATCCATAGGATGGAGCCTGCCGCCATGCAGCCAAAGCCTGGGCCCAGAGCCTGCCACCCCAGGTCTGAAGCCTGAGTCCCACTCCTCCCGGGAAGTTGAGGAACTCTCACTGGCTGCTTGCTCCTCTGCCATTTGTGGCTCCAGAGCGGGACAGGGTCCAATCCGTTCTGGCAGATCTGGGGAGGGGCCACTGCTTTGCGCCTACCCCGAGTCACCATCCAGGAGATTTGAGAAAACAGCCCTAAAGTGTTAGAGATAGTAAGTCTCTCTTAATCCCCCAACCATGCTACTATACACATATATAGTAGAGGGATCAGGAAGACAAGATTGTCTAGTGGCCAGAGTAGGGGAATAGTGTTAAGAATTCTAGGTGCCATTCCCAGTTCTGTCACTCACTTGCTGTGTGACTTGGGGCAAATCATTTCACCTCCCTGTTCTACTTTCATCATATGTAAAATGGTGATAACTCTTTTTTTCTCCATAATCTTCTGTGGTAAATAACTAATAAAGAGTCTTGAGATTCTCCAATGAAAAGAATACCTTGTGTGTAGAGCTCTTTCATTATCATCTGCATGTTTCCATGCAAAAATGCCTGTTGTTCTTAACTATCCATATTGTAGGTTGGGGGGAGATAGGCTTTCTTGGAAATGGAGAGTGAAATATTCATGCTTTCTCCTGCATAGCCTTGTAAAAACATGTTCCCTTTTGTACTTCAGTTTTGCAAACAGTTCCCTTTGACCTTCATATGTTCATACTATGATGGCTAAAATCCCCAGAGCATAGTGATTAAATAAATAGCTTTAGAGAGCCTTTGTTACTGTATGGAATAGTGTAATGTACAATCAGCATTGGTTATGCAAAATGGCAGTTGTCACCTTTTTTGAAAATGTATTTTAATTGTAAAGATCTCCATCCAGAAAATGTTAGGTTTAATAAAACTAATGTTTAAATTATTCCTGTCAGTATGAAGATGAAGAAGCTGCAGAGGAGTTTAAAATTTCCAGCTTTGTAGACATGGTTCGAGATTGTAGTCGAATCGGAATTCCTTACAGCTCCCAAGGTGGGTTAATACTGTATTACTTCATTGTTTTGGTGAATTATTTGATCATTTGTTTGTCAGAATAGAAGTATGACGTTGTAACAACAATAAGTTAAAATACCTCTGGACACTTCTTTTTATTGCAAGTGAGCCTGATAGTTTATCCATCTCATTTTAATGTTTTACTTTATATCAGGTTTTGGATTTCTTAGAATCTGAAACTTAAATAACTGAGGTTTTTATTTTCTCTTCAGAGAACATAGTGTATGTGCGCTCTGCATAGTGAATGATCATAGCCTGAGGCAAAGAAATAATTTGCATGCTGGGGAAAGTGTTTGGCTAAGTATAGAAGTTCTCTGTTCTGATGGGGGCTTCAGATAAATACACTTTTGTGTAAGGAAATAATACACTTTTTTTTTTATTCAAACTTCCTGTTTTAGAACAGAATAAACTGGACAGCATGATTCCTTGTATGATCTGTTGCCAGGCTTGCAAGATGAATATTTTAATTTTATATTTCTTCATAAATGTGTTCAGGAATGAAAACAGCATACAGTATATGGTGCAAAAATACTGCAATGCACTTGTGTAATTGTTGATTTTTTTTATTTTTTTTTTTATTTTTTTTTAAAAGAGAGCAATATACTGTTGCAGCGAAATCTTTGAGCTATGCATTTACCATAAGTCTGGCATTCTGTTGATGGCTGGTAACCACTGTTGATAGTTATGGTTGCATTCCATTTTCACGTCTAACTCTCCTTTATTTTGGTGCTCATAACTCACATTTCTTTTGTATGAACACTTTTTTTCTTGCTTGGTCTTGGGAGGGATAGCTCAGTGGTTTAAGCATTGGCCTGCTAAACCCAGGGTTGTGAGTTCAGTCCTTGAGGGGCCATTTAGGGAACTGAGGTTTAAAAAAAAACAACTGGGGATTTGCCCTGCTTTGAGCAGGGGGTGGGACTAGATGATCTCCTGAGGTCCCTTCCAACCCTGATATTCTATGATTGTCTTGACAAAAGGTGAAATTTATTTGCAAATTTGTACAAAATCAGTTCAGGCAGTATTGTGTTACCTGAATGTAGAAAATGTACCTCTCCTATAATATATTTTCTGATAAGAAAATTTGCACTCATAACTGAAATAGCAGAAGCTAGTAACTTTTAAACTTGTTTCTTAAATAATCATCCACCCTTAGAAGTGGAAGATGCAATAGTTTTCAAGTCATAAATATATGAAGAACCGTTGTCCTAGTCTGAGTTACGGATGCACTTTTTCTTGTAGATTTCCTAAATTCTGCTGGATGGTAGTCCCTCTCCGATTCAAGCAGTTTTTAAGCTCTGCTGATAAACTCATGCACTCATCGAGTTCAATAACTTTAATTTTTTGTATTTGTAAAAACATAAGAAATTTAGATGGAAAAAAATTGCATAAAGCAACATTTAGCATATGCAACTGCTTGAGAGGAAGTTCAGAAAGTTAAGCTTTACTTCCTCTGTAGTGTTTTGGGCATTTTATGATACATTGTGTCACTTACAGCAGGAGTTCTTAGCCTTTTTCTTTTTGAGTCCTCCCCAATATGCTATAAAAACTGCATGCCCCACCAGTACCCAACAACTGTTTGTCTGCATATAAAAGCCAGGGCCGGCGTCGGGGGGTTAGCAAGCAGGGTAAAAGCAGCAGAGAATCCGGTGGCACCTTATAGACTAACAGACATTTTGGATCATGAGCTTTCGTGGGTGAATACCCACTTCGTCAGATGAATGTAGTGGAAATAAGCAGGGTAAGTGCATAGGGCCCTATGCCATAGGGGCCTCGCAATGCTAAGTTGCTCAGGTTTTGGCTTCAGTCCAACATGGCAGGGTTCAAGGCCGTGGGCTTCAGCCCTGTACAGCAGCGCTTTGGCTTTCTGCCATGGTGCCCAGAGAACCTAACATTGGTCCTGCTTGGCGGACCCCCTGAAATCTACTCATGGGGCCCCCCCCGGTTGAGAACCGCTGACTTTCTTATATTTCTGATTTCCTTTGCTTATTTACAGTTTGCTTCATAGGCCTAAAATTCTACAAAAACATTTCAGTGTGAGTAGTCCTGTTAAGCTGAATGGGACTGCTCATGAGTGTAAAGTTAGCCATCTGCCTGAAGTTTTTTGTTAGACTTGAGCCCCAGTCTTTATCATAACTTGTAAAAGACATACAGCATAGTTTAACCAGGGTTGTGGGGAAAACATTTAACAGTCTGGAAATTCTGTAATACTGAACATTGTTTCTCAGCTTTGCCATGTTAACTTTTTCATGCAATTTATTTTTAGTCCACCTTCCCTCCAACCCCCTCCCCCCCAAAGTATATTGGACTATTTTCCACAGGTAGAATACTGCTGTACATGAACTATTTTGCTTTTTAATTGCATATACAGTCTATATTGTAGATTTTACAGCTAATTCTGTATTCTTCCTTTTGTGTTGAAGATCAGCAGGTTGTTTTCTTTGGCTTTCAGTTGAACTCTGCGTTTTTGTAACAAGCACAGTGAAATATTTAAACTACGTGCTTGAGGGTTTGCAGGGCTGGGGGTTGGAGTGTGGGAGGGGATGCAGGTTGCAGGCCCTGGGAGGGACCTTGGGTGCGGGAAGGGGTTAGGAGTAGGGGTTTGGGGCATGGGAGGGAGCTCGGGGTGCTGGATCTGGGGGGCACTCACCTCTGCCAGTTCCCCACAAGCAGCGACCCGTCCCTGGTGCTCCTAGGCGGAGGTGCGGCAGGTGGCTCTGTGCGCTGCCCCTGCCCGCGGGCGCTGTCCCTGCAGCTCCCATGGGCTGCAGCTCCTGTGGGCTGCAGTTCCCAGCCAATGGGAGCTGCGGAGACCAAACTCCCTTCCTCTTAGTTAACTGGCATTTTTCACTTACTGGCACCCCCATACCTCCAACATGCCTGATAAAAAAAACGCTTTTATGGTGTGTTTGTAAAGGAATATTTCAAGTCATTTGTTAGACCCTCAGAACTACTTTGGCACATTGTAGAACAGTGAAATATATTAAACGGATGCTTTTATTATAGTCACTTAACATTTTTTGTGAAATATTTGATTCCTATAGGTCATCTACAGATATTTGATATGTTCATTGTAGAAAAGTGGCCAGTCGTGCAGGCCTTTGCACTGGAGGGGATCGGTGGCGATGGCTTTTTTACCATGAAATATGAGGTCTGTATTAAGCAAGTACTTCAGTTTGTTATCGTTAAGGCTAAGTTTTTGTCACAGATATTTTTAGTAAAAGTCAGACACAGGTCACAGGCAACAAAATAAAATTCACAGAAGTTGTGATCTGTCCATGACTTACTAAAAATATCCCTGTGTAGTGGGGTGGACCCCTCTTCCTGCCCTGAAGGGTTAAAAATAGCCCTGGGAGGGGGCTGTGGCTGCAGAAAGCAGCCTTTCGGGTGGGCTGATTGGGGGAAGTGGCTGCAGCTGGGGTCATGCCCCAAACTGAGCAACAGGGCAGCCTCCATGACTAAATCGTATCCTTAGTTATCGTTACCTAAACATAGAATTCTCTCCTCCAGTCTCTTCCTCTCAAACAAAATTATCCAGGTGTGAAGTGGGCAGTATTCAGTTGTGGACTAGTGACATGTTTGCAGTCTATTACCTTATAAACTCAGTGTACTAGAAACTGCTGCTTTTTTCTACTGGAGAGCTATGAATCTCCCTTTCCAGTCGTGTAAAGCATTTGTTTTGAGCCCTGCTAGGTGGTAAGATAGAGATCTGAAGAAAATAAAACATTTTAGATCATTGTTAAGGGTACTTATGGCCCATCACCTGAGGAAAGGAGGAGTGACCATAACTTCTTATTTGGATGAGTTGTTGGCTCAGCTTTTCTGGCTGGCAGGTTCTCTCCTCTAAGTCAGGTTTTTGTGAGGCAGCATGGCTCATTGGATCAGGCACCAGACTGGTGGATTCCAGTCCCAGTTCTGTCACTGACTTGCTGTTTCACTTTGGGCAAGTGTAGTAGCCCTGTGTGCTTCCGTTTCCTTTTTTGTAAAATTGAGATAATAAAAGCTACCTACTTTGTTTACAGAGGAGAGTGCTATGTAAGTACCATGTAAATACATTTTTTGTTTTTTTTACTTCATTTCACCTTCCTGGAACACCTCCATTGCTATGCAGGCATCTTTGGTTCTCTGCTGTCCCAGTTCTGTTACTTTACTGCCTAAATATTCCTGCCTCATCTCTAGGCATGGGTGCTCTTCATCTAGGCTCCTCTATGGAGGATTACTTGGTACACATACCTGTTTATTTTTTTTCTGCCTTGATTAATTACTACTTTTAGTGATGTTACTCATCTGTCTGTGGCCCATCTGTGCTACAGATCTGCCGTTCTTTTCCTCAGCTGCATTCATGTATTTCACTGCTTTGACTCTTCTGAAACCTCACCCATGTTTTCATTTCCTCGTACCATCTTGTGCTGTGAACCTGTCAGATCTCAAAAGCTGTGAACACGGTCTGAATAGATAGGTGCTCTAAGGGAGGCTTGACTAGAGCAGTGATACTCAGACAGGCTCCCGAGCTGCAAGAGGCTCTGCAATGTGTTTCCTGTGGCTTTTGCAGTAGATTTTAAAGCACTCTGATTTAATTAACCAGTGAATTCACATGACTGTAACTCTTTGGGTAATGTTGATAGCTCGTTTGGCTCATGAACCACTGAGGTCTGAGTATCACTGGACTAGATGATGATGATCCTTTTTGGTGTTAAAATCTATGGGTGAGACCTTGGCTCCATTGATGTCAATGGAAGTTTTGTCATGGACATAATTGGGGTTAGGATTTTACCCTATGAATCTGAGAGACCTCTAAGGGTATGTCTACATTGCAGTACAAATCTTCCAGATGTCCTGGGTCAGCTGTTTTGGGCACGTGGAACTTGTGCTGTGGGGCTATAAAATTGCAGCGTAGACATTTGGGCTTGGGCTGAAACCTGGGCTCTGGGATCACAAAGATACTTCAGGGTATTACGTGCTGCATAAGCAAAGTCGTTGCCTATTCCCTTTCTGTATTTTGTTTCAGTTTTAGGTCTTCAAACTAGTGGTATATTGATGCTTTTAATACAATAATGCAACCACACAGCCCCATTCTCTTCAGTTCAAAATTATCCTCATTAGAATATTTAAAAATATATTTAATACTTAAAGTAGTTATTCTGTTCTTTTTCAAAAGCAACTAAGGCTTTTAATCGATATATTTTACAAAATATTTAAAGATTAATAATTGCCTCTTAATATTTTGTGATGATACAGTGGTGGCACATGTTCACCGTGCTATTATGCACAGAACTCCATTAATGCACTTAGCTGTAAATGATGAACGAATGGAAACCATGTCTTAGAAGGCAATCTGTTGCCAGATTCAGTGAAGAGCAATTGAAATGACTATATAAAGCAATCATATAAAACTTTCAGTGTTGCATTTTTGAAAACTCTTTGAAATATTTCAAAATCTAGAAAGCATTTAAAATGTCAGTGTCTCTTTTTGAATATTTTTGAATGATTATTGCTCCAGGTGTATGTTTACCTATAGAGGAAAATGTTTTAGTGTTAGTGCCAGTTAACGTGTAACTTGCTTTAGCTTGGTACCGTCTGCCTTTCTGGCCATTCACTCATAATAGGGAGTTGCATTTTCTGCAGTTCTAGCCATTTGGAACTGCTTTCTTGTATTGCTCTACCATATTGAGACTCAATCTTTTAAAAACTCTTAACTGCAAATTTGTCTTTTTTCCCTTGGCTATACTTGTTAATATCTCTCTTCTCTGCTCTTAATTGTCTCTATTATATTTAACTCTGAAAAGCCTTTTAGGATACAGTTTGTATGAAAAAGGCACATAAGACCTCAATATCAGTTACATACTGTCACTTAATATAAAGGATATGAATCTTATAGGTTCGGTTATCCAGAGTTTTTAAATCATATCCAGTCTTGAATCTGAAATGCTTATTCCATTGGTTGAGTGTTTAAGATTCATACAAACTGTTGTAGCAGGCTGAAGGCCAGACTTGCAAAACTGCTCCACACCCAGCAGCTAAGTGCTTGAGTGCTGCACAAATCTGTGCATGTCACACTACTTACAGTATTTTCACAGTAAAAAGATATATATTAAAATGTTTTACAGTTAATGGATGTCAGCATGGATCTATGGAAAACATACAGCAAAATGGATCCTGTTTCCCTGGAGGACTTGCTTTTTGAGGTAATGCAGCTGAAATGTTTTGAACTGACTCAGGTCAAGTCTTAGGTGAAAAGTGTCAATTTATGTTAGTGTGTAACAAAAAACTGGTTTGACTACATCAGCCAGAGTGTGGGCTCCCTATACTGTGAGTGTGCTGCAGTTTTCTCTTTGGAATTTATGTAAACTCTGTGGGATTAAAGACACTGTATTCTTTACCTTATCAAGTCTATAGAGAGAATCCCCACAGTTGCATGAGTTGGCTGTATTCTTTGCAGGGCACAGCACTATGTACTATGTATGTTCTTGACACCAGTCCTTCAATGCTTGTTAAAAGAATAGTGCGTGGCAGAAGAAGCATTATATTACAAAAGAACAATTTTCTTATCATAAACCTAATTGATCCATATTGATTTATAACTACTTAATAGTTAAAAACATATCAACAGTGACACATAGTGGCCACAAGCAATTTTTACAATACGTTTTTATGCATTTCCCAGTGAACTTGTTTTCTAATGAGGTAGTCTGACTTTAAATGCCTAAATCAATTTGAAGTTGGAGGAATATATGCTTCTAGAATAGTAGTGCCTTTGGTAGTTAAAGTTTAGTTGACATAAACATCAATTTGCGAGGCTTAGTATTGCCTCTGCTAAATCCAATTTGAATGCAATTTGAGCTGGATTATAAACAAGTGTATATAATTGTTCTGTCTAATCTTCTCCTGTTTTAGTGCTGTTTACCTAAAACTGACATCAGTCTCGGACTCTCAGGCTGTTGATGCACTTTTTTTTTTGCTGGTCTTGATGAATATCTCTACAATCATAAATGTGGACAAGATAGTCAGGATTAATTGTAGCTAACTTTGTGTCTTTCGTGCATTTTTAGAAATTGGTATGCTGTTAATTACCATATTGTCAGTTTAATTCTGTCATGCATAGAACAGAAACAGCAAACGTAGACACATTAGTGACTTCCTTATGTTGCTCAGACAGCATCCTCTACGATGATAAAGCCTGATCTCTTGTAGGGTTGAGAATGTACAGTAATTCTTACATACTCAGTTCTCCTCATCTTGGTTTATTGTTACTCTTGACACCAGAGTGTGAGGTATTAGCTGAGATTTTGTTTTGTCATGTGAATACCTGTCATTTAAAGGTTGTGTGGTTTGCTGGTTTGATGTTTGCAGTAGCACTTGGGGAATCCAGAGATCAGGGCTCCATTGTGCTAGGCTGTGTAAAAACACAAGAGAGAGCTGATCCCTGGCCCAAAGTGCTTAAAATATCATTAACCAAGTGGTTGGACTGAGACAATCTCGCTTCACATGTCATTGGACTGCCATCAGATGTCAGTGTGCATTTATTATCACTCTCCTGGAGTCCATTTGAACCAGTGGCCTAGAGATGAATCTGTTACCAACCTCTTTAAAGTATCCAGTTGTCCAGTAGTTAACTTCCATAATGGTGGTTGAAATGAGATGGTGTCATCCTTAGTTTGAATAGGAGTCTGTCTTGAAACACATGATCAGCTAGCTCATTAATCCCAATGAAATAAACAGGATGTTAACACTTTTTTAATTGCGTATCTATCAAATCTTATGTACGTACTGTAAGATTCTTTATTTCAGTCTTTAGAAGTGAAGTAATTGATGCATTTAAAATTTATTTTGGAACAGACACACAAATTTCAAAGATTTTTATATCTGAGGTTCTCAGTTTCAAGCAGTCCTGTTTCTCTCCCCTTCCCTCCCTCTCTCCCCCTCCCCCCCATCCCATTTCAAAGGCTTGCTGTGAGGCTGCCAATTCTTGTTGTGGTGATTCTTCTTCTTTTTAAAAATATGGAAGATGCATGATGGGGTTTTCAGAAGTGCTTGGACTTGGCCTGACTCTGCTTCCATTGAAGTCAATTGTAAAAATCCAGTTGACTTCAGTGGAAGCAGTTTGGTCCACATGGTGAGTTTTTGGAAATTCCTGCCCTTGTTTGTTCTAACTCTAATAAAACTTTGACTGAAGTCTGACAACTCTGCTTGGCGTTAAAACAGTGAATTATGAGGTATAGCATGGGGCATATCATCTTGTCCTGAATAAACTAATGAAAGTACTTCTCAGCTGTGCTATTATAGATGGCTAAAATAATCTCTGTGAAAAGCTTTTCATTTTGCTCATTCTTGCTGAACAGAGGTTTTCTTGCAGCTTATAGCGTCAAAGTATAGAATTAATGAATATCAGGCTGTAGTCGTAAATAAAGAATTTTGTTTAGACCTTAAATGTCCACGTTAAAGTGTGTTTAAGACTGTAAATGTTACTATTCTATCTAATTTGTATGGCTTACTGTTGTTAGGACTGCATTAATGAAACTGTAAGTGAATGGGCTGTATTGTCTTGTGCATAGCCGGTTGCTAAATTTATAATGTGGACATAAAAATATAATTTTGACTCATACCATTTTAAAAAAGACTACACAGTCTAAACCCTCTCACTTCAATAATCCTTCCTTTCCCCTCATTTCTTCTGAGTTCATGCTTAGGAAAACTATGGAAGCCATTCCACATAATACATACTGTTCAATAATTGTAGATCCCACACTAAACTTTGTAATTCTGATACACTGTGTACCCATCCCAAATATCTTCTACATCAGCATGATACAATTTTGCTTTTCTCTATTTTTTTTTCTGACATTTTAATTTCAGTCTTAATTCTCACTGCTTTAACTTGTGTGCTGTTTCATTTCTGTTCTGTACCTGACATCTAGCATACTTGGTATACATACTTGCTGTCTCCAGCCATGTTGTTTAGGGATAGAGGGGTGAAAACACATGGGGCAGAATTTATCTTCAATAATTAGAATAATTTCCAGTTATAAGAAGTCACTTTTTCCCTCCTTTCTATCCATAGTTACTATCTTTGTTTGATGTTAAAGGTACAAATCCGTACTGGAGCAGTGTACAGATTCCTTGTCTTTAAAATGTAGTAGGCAGTACTTCATTTTTGATCCTGTTCATATTTACACATTTGCCTCTTCAGTTTTTGAGTATCTCTTCAAATAGCTTTTATCTTGTAATCTGAAAAGTCAGTTTGACATTCTCAAAATAAATGGCTTAATTTTTAGACCGAAATTACTTATTGGACAGAAGATTTTTTTTTCAATGAAAGTTGAATTTTCCAGTTTATATTAAGCTTTGAGTGACGAAACTAAATTTCAAGGTCTGAAGTGGTCGTAAAACAAGATTTTGCATAATTGGACTGTTAAGTGTTGTAACATAGTTGATTTCATCATTTAACATCTGTAATTTACTGCTCTGCTGACATGACAGTAGCCGAACAGAATGACATGTATTCCTTTTTTCCCTTCTCAGGATTTAATGACTTTTGAGCACCAGTGGACCAGCTTTTTTGCTAATTTCGACACTGAAATTCCTTTCATCCTGGAGCTGTCAGAATCTCAAGCTGGGGAGGTATGTTTACTTGATTAAACCCTTTGAAATGCAGATACAAGGAGGAATTCATGTGGCACCTTAGAGACTAACTAAGATGCCACAAGGACTCCTCCTTGTTTTTGCTGATACAAACTAACAAGGCTACCACTCTGAAACCTGAAATGTAAATGTCACTAATGCTGATTCATTATTACCACCTTGCCATATTTGATAGGGTTTGTTTTCTTCCCTTTTCCCCTTTCTTTTTCATCTTCATGATTATAAGCAAACTTGCCTATTACAGTTTGTAAGCTTATGAATACTCTTCTTTCCTGAATTGTACAGTTCAGGCTGTGTTTCCTGTTTAACATGACAGTACAGTATAATAAAAATGTAGCATCTGTGTAGCAGGGCTATTTAACTTTTCAGCTAAACTCAAAGTTGAGTTTTGCACTGATAATGGACCTTATTTGTATGGCATGTCTTATCTAATAGATTCAGATTTATGTATGAATTTCATTTCAGTTTGGTGGTAGGAGTTCATATAAAGCAACAAACAAGAAAAACAGAGACTGCAAATTTCAGACCTGTTTTAACATCGTCCATGATATGACTTAAATGGGAAATGTGGAGGTGCTACTATGCATTCCACCCCTGTGACCTGTTACTGGTTCCAGTTGAATTTAATAATTGTAATTATGTAATCAAGATATACGACTTCTTGGTTTTTTTTTTAAATGTTGTATAATGTAGTTCATTTTTAATGCCTGTCTACACTATGGGTGCTACAGTGGCCCAGCTCTGGTGCTGTAGCTGTGCCACTATAGTGCCACAGTACAGATAATTCCTATAGCAACAGAACGGGTGTTTTCTTCATTGTAGGTAATGTACCTTCCGAACCAGTGATAGCTAGATTTACGGAAGCACTATTCTGTCAACCTAATTGCATTTAATTGAGGGTGAGGTCATCATAGTTACAGTGCGCAGGGCGTGAGTTTGTCAGACCCTTGAGCAAGGTAGCTATGTTGGTCTGTCAGCCAGGCCTTAGTGATAGCATTAGCATTTCTCATTTTAACCTGGCAGTCTGTGTTTCTTTTTACTGTTGGAATAGCGAAGTTTTTTTCTTTTTGTAGCCATTCAGAAGTTACTTCAGTCATGGAATGATTTCAAGCCATATAACAGACAACAGGTAATGTCATTTATCTTATTCCTGTGAAGATGTCATGTGTATCAATCAGTGTACTATATTTATATAACGTTACTTTATATCTGATGCATTAAGACCTATTGTAATGTCATTTGGGACCATGAATACATCTTCATATCAATCCTAAATAGGATATGATATAGAGTTATCTTTAGGAATAAAATATATTTTTAGTATAGCCTCTTCTCCTGAAGGATCCCCAAACTCTTTGTAAATTGTCATCCATGTGACTGTATGGTGTACGGAACAAGCATTCAGGCTTCTAATTACCCACTTTGCCTATTCTGTGTTATTTAGGATATTATACTTGATTCATTACCATGCTATCTGAGCATCGTGTGCCCAGAATGGCCAAATTAGAACGTTTGGCTTCACATTTTCATAATAGCATTAAAAAAAAAAAAAAAAGTTGCTGAGTGTGACGCATTGGGTTTTGTAAATGATGAACAGGCAAAACACTTAAAAGCAAGGAAATAAGTAGATAAGAAAAACCCAAATCTTACACTAGCCACATAAGAATAATTTAAGGATAAAATGCTTGTTTCATCCCAGCACAAAAGCATTAATTCTGACAGAATTAATTCTGTCACAGCAATCTCTCTGTATAACATTTAAGGAAAATAAATATTATGGAAGTAGAAACTTATAAATGTGCAAATTAATGACACATACTGAACCTTAGTTTAAATGTAAAATCCAGATACATGGCTAATAATACATTGTGGTTGTGACTAGTGTCCCCAAGGGAGCCAACTGAGGTCATTCAATTAGAGTGAACCGCAAAGAATAAGGCAGACAGTCCCCAAAGCTGGTGAATATTTCAATACTTAAATTTACCAGGCCAGCACAAAACACCCTCTATAATATCTCACTGGTTACCAAGAAGCCAGTAACACAGTTCCCTTATAGTAACCCAACCTCAGGCCTCCACCCAGATACCCAAGTCAAATATGATGAAGATTACTGAAAATATTATTCATCATATAAAAAAGTTCTACCAATCCGGAAGGATTGGACACATTACCTCCCAGGTTAATGAATATTTCAGATCTTATCCAAATATTTACAGCCAGTTCTTATTAACTAAACTAAAATTTTTTAAAAAAGAAAAGAGCCAGTGCGTTGGTTAAAAGATCAGTATACATACAGACATAAGTACAATTCTTGAGATTCAGATTCATAGCAGAAATGGTGAGCTTTGTAGTTGCAAAGAGTTGTTTCAGAAATAGTTCATAGGTTATAGTCTAATGTTTATATTCAGGGTGGTCCAGTCAGGACTAGGATCTCAGTCCTTATGGCTTAGGCTTCCCCTGCATGAAGCCTCAAGCAGATCTGAGATAAAAAGGATTGAGACCCAAGGGTCTTTTTATACCGTTTTCTAGCAGCCACTTGACCGTGTAATCCTGGGTGAACAATAGTCTTTTGATGTAACCTTCTATTTCCCAAACCTTACCGGTAATTAACTACATGGATTAACATAAGATAATTTATCCATTAGGCAGTCTATCACAAACTTTAAGGGACACATAGACAATGACATCATTGCATTCAAGATTCATCTAAATGTTAATATTCCCTTTTGATCTCTGAATCAATAGCTATAGGAACTGTCTGTTTACATAGCTAATTATTAAACAAGATATATGTAAACACACACAATTAGTATCACCTTTAATTCTCTAACAATACAGGCTTGCACTTCAGAGTTCTAGCCTGTCTAGCAGGGAATGGCCCTAATTACCATTCACATACTTTCTAACATGTCTTGAATGATTTGGCTTTGGGTCATTTAGCCTGCAAGTTGCTTAATCCTTTCTGGCCATACGTCACATTTTGTATAAGATTTCTTGCAATTATTATATAACAATGGTAGCCACAATGATTTGCATGATCATATTTTAATTAGATAACGTGTCAGTGCTCTCAGAATATTTCTTAGTCACTGCATCTCAGAGCACATTAAAATGGTAAGGATTGCTTGTCTGATAATACTGTTGACCAGATACAGAGATTTGAACCAGCTTGTATCAGAAAAACATTGTTTTAATGGATAAGCTCTAAGTCTGACATATAAGGGTACATTTGTGATTTCCCCAGGGCCCAGCTACTCTATCCTTGCTGGATCCTTGTGTAAATAAATATTTATAGCCTGGAACAAACATTAGGGGAATATACAGAACAGCCTTAGTAAAGGTGTTAACTAGCTCAGTAATTGGTAAATACCAAGGTAAGAATCCTAACCAAACACACAGGGTGTAAACACTCTCTTAGGGCTTGGCTACACTCGAAACTCCAAAGCGCTGCCGCGGGAGCGCTCCCATGGCAGCGCTTTGAAGTGCGAGTGTGGTCGCGGCACCAGCGCTGGGAGAGAGCTGCTCCAGCGCTGCAGGTGCTCCACCTCCCCATGGGGAGTAGCTTGCAGTGCTGGGAGCACGGCTCCCAGTGCCGGGGCACTGTTTACACTGGCGCTTTGCAGTGCTGTAACTTGCTGCGCTCAGGGGTGTGTTTTTTCACACCCCTGAGCGAGAAAATTGCAGCGCTGTAAAGCGCCAGTGTAGCCAAGGCCTTAGAGTTGGTTTCTCACTTACAGCAAATGAACTTAAGCATATTCTCTAGGCCAGGATCACCTTGGTGGGATATGCAGTAGGAGATGTCACTTCATCCGCTTCCAAAGTTTCCTTTCACTTTGGAAAAGTAACATTAGCCAATTTGTAGTTTGAAGTTGAAAATAGTCTGTCTCATCTTCCCCTCCTCTGTTTCCTTGCTTAAGTGTGTCGTTTTCAAATAACATCAATAGCTGATAGATTTTTATCATTCCTTCCCATGAAAACCACTTTTTGCACAAACTTATGTTAAAATTTGTTCCAAAGTCTGAGATAACGTGATTTGTGTGTTAAATTGAGATACAAAGCAACATTAGATACCTCAAAATATAAAAGCACTGTTTTAGTCTTTTATCACGAAGTACTTAATTCACTCAATTTGCAGAATACATTTTACTTAATGAGATGTAACTCCAAGTATTTGAAAAATGGAAGGGATTTTTGATTTTTTTGGTAGAGAGTTAGAGAGATTTGATTATCTTCCTAATGGAACTGTGGTTGTCACCTGTCTCTTATTCACTTATTAAACATGTGCTTACTGATCTCAGGAGAATTATTGTTATCCTTTTGTTCTAAAAGCAGAGCATTTTACTGCTTGAGCTAAGGAAAGATCTGTTAGCTGTCATCTAAAGAACTACCTTTCGGTTCTTCCTTACCTGCTGCTAACCAATGGAGTTCAAGATACCCTTTCACATAGTGTCAGGACTTTCCATACTGATTAATCTCTTTGAAAAGTTTGGAGACAGCTGTCAAGCTTTTTATGAACTACAGGTATCCAGAGAAACATTAGAAAGGAGTCAAAATTGCAAATAGGAAATATTTAGACTCCAAGTTTCTTAACATCCTTGAGGTAGGCTTGGAAGATGTTTTCATAAATATATTGTTACCTAATCTTTTCTTTTATTAACTCGTTATCCCTTTTGTTTGGTTCTTTCTTTCTAACAGTAGAGGTTTTCCATTGATTCTCAATGTAGACTATACAACTAATTATAATTTCATTGCTATACTCTGTTTGAATGGGGGAATTCCAATAAATAGCTTAAAACTCTTAAAATATAATCAAGACCTCAAGTATTCTACAAGTGTAGCAGTAATAATTATATTTTTCTCTTTAGCCCTAGCAGACAGCCTTTTGTGCTGTTTGGTAACCACTCAAGTAAAGAGAACCTGGACTCTGGTAACTTTAATTTTCCATCTGAGGGACATCTGGTTCGAAATACAGGCGTTGGCGGAAGTACTGCTAAGCACATGGTGAGCTTTTTAAGAACTTACCTTTTTCCCCCCCAGCATATGTTTTTGCTTTGCTAAATTGTTTTTCTTTGTATTACAACATGCTTATTGGTGATCAGTCAAACATCCAACGTGTGAAGTAGAAATATATATTCTGAAAGGTTCAAGTAAAGCAGTCACACCTTTAATGGAAAGGGAGGAAATAGGAAATTGAAGTTGCTATGGGACAAATCTTACAGCTCCTCTTGGAAGCCAAACTTTCATTGACTTAAATGGTGTTCCACTCATGGGGTGCTCATGATTGGGCTCAATATGAGAGAAGATAAGAAGAAGAGGACTGTGCATAGTAGAAAAGATAGGGTATAGTATCCTTGGCATATATTCTGACTGATTCTGGGCTGCAAATAAAAATAATCTCTAAAGATGCATAATTTTTCTAACTTTTTTTCTTCAGTAACTGAAATATGAGTTATGATTGAATCATAACTCTTGGTTAATAATTCTAAAAATATACTGTTAACACTTGTAGTAATTTTTAAATAACTTGTTAACTCATTAATTGTATTCTTCATATTTACAAAACCATTGTCTCCAAACCTCATTATATTTTTAAACAACCAGACAAACCTCAAAATCTTTGTAAACCTTTCAGCTGTTAGATTGTTACTAAAATGAACTTTTAAAAAATTTACTTGTTTCCATTTTCAAGTAAAAGTTGTGTTTAAAACATGTCATGAGCTCAATGGCTCATTGTGCTACCATGCAAGGGATGCATTTTGGAAAGCGGCCCCAGGGAATACAGATCCTCAGGCTGGCTGGACTGGGTGCATCAAGAAGTTAACTCGAAGCAAAGGAGGAGAGGTAGTGTGCAGATTGCACTGTTGAGTTCTCCCTAGTAGCCAGTTGAGGAAGGCTTTGAGCTTGTCTGTAACTGCTTGTACAGTTGCTACTGCAAAAGAAGTAGACTGTAGTTTATTAGGTACAGGTAATTATGGAGCAATGGCCTGAGAATGATTTTATGACTCCACATGGGCTAGAGCAATATTTAATGAGTCACTGCCTTATGGATGAGCATGGGGTTGGCCCATTCCACTAGTTAGATAAACAAGAAAAGATGATTTAATGTTACAATATAATTAAACTTTATTCTCAGTGTCCTACCCTCTCTCATATTATTCCCATATGGATACCAGTCATACTATTTTTATTTTCAGATACATGGGTGGGATTACTGTTAGGACCACCTGTTGTCTGTCAGAGCCAGATGTGATTGCTGTCTGATATGGTGTCTGCCATATCATGTCAGTGAGCCTCAGAGGGCTAAAGGAGGCGGTACATCTAACATGGAATTGCTCTGCTATGTTAGTTGGTAGGATGCAGTGAAAATAGTATTAAATAACAGGTAACGGGCAATGTGGCAGAACTGGAGGCACATTAATGAAAAGGAGTAATTTATATACAAACCTGAAAAAACACATTCTTAATTCACATGGGGAATTCAAAACTTATTTTGTTTTCAAGGCCTTTTTGAACCATGCGTATCAAGTCAAATGTTGAAATATAGCTTTAAAAGGCTTAGATAACTTTTTAAATACAACTGGTCCTGGTTCATGCATGTTGAGTAGCATTTCTGTAGCTAGAAAATTAAGGCAGATTTTAATTAGCCATCTGTTTATAGTTGTTTGTTTATTGACTAAGACTCGCTTACATCTTATTAATACTGACAACTAGGTTGTACAGTGTGTCTCTCCCAAGGGACCTCTGGCTTGTTCAAGGACCTATGTTTTTGGAACAACTCACATTCCTTACCTGGGTAAGTATCTCAACATTTTCTCACAGTATTTAAGGAACATCTCCTGATTATTTGTAATTATTTAGCAACAGGTGTATTGCTTGTAGAGAGAGTGAAAGCATATACTATTTGATTCTCACAGCTGTAGATACTCTGTAGAGCAATAGCCCATGCAAAGAATCCTACCTGACATGGTTACCATGACCATGTCCCTCCCCCTTCACCTTTCACTAAAATCTGGCAGTTTTCAAGGAATTCTCTAAAAGTAGGTTTTTGAAAATAAGGCAAAAATAGAGCTTAAACTCTATTTAGTTTGAAAGGTAGTTTGAAAATACCTTGGGAAAAGTCACACAAATCTTTCAAAGCCTGGGGATGCATAGTGAGAGTGGAATTAAGTGAGCCTGGTGTAAGTATTCTGCTTTTAAGGTAAAATCCACCCCATTCAAGTCAGTGAGGGGGGCCTTGTGTCTTAGCTGCTTCAGTTTAGTCACATATTTAATTTGGTTAATGTTGATTGTGAGTTTAAATCCACTAAAGAAAAAAAATAAGAAGTTCAAGCTCAAATGTGCTATATGATTGTCACCACTATAATGTCAAAACATTACCTGCCATACCTGAGGTACAAGTTACTGCCTGGTTTAAGTATCAGAACGTAACTGCAGTATCTCAGCTACCTCCATTTGGTAACTATTGACATGTAACTTTTAATGATTGCTTCATTAAATTGTACCATATTGGAATATTATGTGCTTATATTTAAGTTACAGATTTGTGATATTCATTGTTTTATCCTCTTGATCCCCATAATGTTTTAAAAATATATACAAATAGGACCTGATGGTGCTCCTTTTGAAGTTTGCATAACTCCCATTGATTTCAAGTAGGAAGAGTCAAGTTTTCCAATGTTAAAATTTTCAACATTTGTATGAAATCCAGATATTTTTGCAATAGAGGTCAGATGAAATTTTAAATATCCTCCAGCACCTGGAGCATGGTTTATAAAATACAATAAATATAAAAAATAATGCTTTGGGGAGTACATACAATATATTATTAAGATTTGAGTGTAGTCATCTCAAATAATCTGTTCCAAGCTATTAGCAAATATTAAAAACAGTTGCACATCTAGTAAATTTCAAAATATTATGCGACATGCTTGCTTTAGTTACTGTAGGAAGTTTGTAAAGAACATCATGTTGGCTGCATTAGTGTTTTACAGGTTACAAGAAAGTGTTAAACTTGTCTGTTACAGAAGTTTATATCGGAGGGATAGCCATGTTAGTCTGGATCTGTAAAAGTAGCAAAGAGTCCTGTGGCACCTTATAGACTAACAGACGTATTGGAGCATGAGCTTCCATGGGTGAATACCCACTTCATAGTCACTAGAGCCCTGCAAATCCGTGGGTATCCGCTTTATATCCGTGGACCATTTCTGTGGATACTACTGCGGATGCAGATACAAATTTTGTATCCACACAGGGCTCTGATAATAAGAGTAGGTGGATGGGCAGCTGTGAGGAACCATGGCATGGATCCTTCGCCTGTCCTGGTCGGCAGGGGGAGGGGGAGGGAAAGGGGCTAGGGGCTTCTCTGGCCCCACGTCCAGGGCAGGTGGAGGGTCCACCGTGGCTCCCCATAGTTGCCTGCCCGGCTCTTATCCGGAACCGGTCAGGGAGAGCTGCACGGGCAGCTATGGGGAACCTGGGTCCCTCCACCTGCCCTGGGCAGGGGGCTGCTTGGGCCCTCCACCCAGGCAGGTAGAGAGTCCGCTACAGCTCCCCACAGCTGCCAGGACATCTCTTCCTGACCGGAGTCGGAGGGTGGGGTCTGTGCCTCGGAGCCTCAGTCTGCCCCCGGTGTAGAGCCCTGCAAATCTGCAGATATCCGCAGATAATTTTTGCAGATCGTGGATCGGATGTGAATACATATTTGTGTATCTGCGCAGGGCTCTAGTAGTCGGTATTCAAAAGGATTTGGCTCTGCTGCACTGAAGACCATGTGAGCTCTGCTTTTTAGTTTAATGGAAGCCAAACTGAACATGTAATCCCCAATCCTGAAAACATTGAAGCATGTGAATACTCCCATTGAAGTTAATAGGACTACCCATATATGAAAAGTCAAGCATGTATGTGTGCAGGATTGCCCCCTCCTCACTAAGGTTTTAAAACCTGGGTGCCTAAAATTAAACTCCTAAATTACCATAGAGAAACTGCCACATTACTGTATTTAGGAATTGGCGTAATTTTCAAAGATACTGTTCACCTGCAGCTCTCATTGATTTCAGTGAGACTTGTAGATCTTCAGCACATTTGCAAAATAGGCTACTTATATTAAGGTGCCTCAGTATAGTAATTTGGGAGTTTCTGGTAAATTAGAAGTTTTAACTTTAGGCTTCCAATTTTGAAATGTTTGGCTTTACCAAACGGGTACAAGTTGAAGTCAGAAATTTGTTCTGTTTTATTTGTGGGTTTTTTTAACAAAACCTACCTATTAAAACAAGATCTCAAACAAAATTACCAGCCACAGTTTATACATCAATTTATATAAAACAAGAAGTAAAGATGACTCTGCAAGTAAAATGTAAATAACAATTGTTTAGCCTTTTGAATTCATAATTCTGCTTTTTTAAAGTAGATACCCTTTGCATTAAATACATTGCATAACCTCATGTCACAGTATTAAAAACTAACTTGAAATATTTTATTTTCATACAGGATATGACAATGAGATGCATGAGAAAACTAAACAAGTGTAAGCTATCCATTTTTCCTTTTCCCCCCTACTTCTCCCTCCAATTCCACTTAATGACAATAGGTCCCAAACCCTTATTTAGATGGGGATGGCTGCTGATAATTACAGTACAGGTTTTTTTTAGGTATATTTTTTTTTAACAGAGGTCTATGTATATGTGGGAGGGAGAGGCTTTGTTAACCAGCTGCTTGAAAGATGAGAAATCTGGAAACTGATATGGAGTATAGGGACTGTTGTTTAATATGAAATCACTGCAGCACCAAAACAGTGTTTTAAATAAAATGAAATAATTTTAGGTCTTATACCTTAGTTACTCCTGTGTTACTGATCCAGTTTTTCTACTGATTATGGTTGCTTGCTAGTCGTGGTTCGTCTTGGAGTTTGTGCATTCAGTATCTTGTGTCACTTTCTTCTGCCAGTTCTTCCTTAGCCTTCCTTGCCTTCTGTTTCCTCTCTCAAATATGCAATTAAGTGCTTGCTTACAATGTCTCCTATTTGTATTTGGTGGAAAAAACAGATGATGTAGCTAGATCATATGGTAACAGTCTTTTCATTACTCTAGTATCTCAGAAGGATGTTAAACAGAAGCTACTAAAGTTAGATATTTTAAAATCAGCAGGTTTGGATAACTTGCTTCCAAGAGTTTTAAAAAAGCTGACAGGACCATTAATTTCATTAAAGCTTGACCTCAGAAGTTGGATGTTTATCCTATGGCTCTCTCTCTATGTAGGAAAGCAGCATTTGTCTCAGTTTTTGATAGAGGCTCATGGATTAAGCATATTTAATTTTTATTTAAATGTTTTAAGAGATCATAATAAGTTTGAGGCCTTAACATATTTTGTATTAAATTCAGATTTCATTGTAAACAGGTTTATTTTTAAAAAGAAAAACTTACAATTTAAATAATGATCAAAAATCTGGTTTTAAAATAACCAACTTCTTTAACTTTAGAAATCTGACTTTCATCCCCAAAAGTGCAAATAAAATGTCATGAAAATAAATCAACTAGGCACAACGTTAGAGATTTTAAATGTCTGCTCTTTTTAAAGTAAGGCATCGTGTGGGTCTTGTCCTGTAAAAGATTTCTGGATTGTTATGAGAAAACACAAGCTTTGGCTATAGCCGTTCTTGTTATGTTTGTATTTGTTGTTTCAGTAGGCTGTTGTCCCAAATATATGCTGCTGTTGTGGAGGCTGTCCTTGCTGGTATTGCATGCTATGCCAAAACTTCCAATGCAACCAAGGTAATTTAAAATGCTTGTCCTGTATCTTGTAGCAGCAATTAACTTGTTGGCATTGTCTTCAGAATGTTACATACATCTGGCTTTAAGGAATACCTTCTGAATAAAATCCCACCATTTCTATTTTCCTTTTTGGCTTGTATATACATTACAGTAAAGTTCATATAGTCTTTAATTTTGTCTAAACTGGGTTATTTGACATCAATTGCAAGTTACTTCTCATTGGTAAGGTGGCCTCCAGCAGGAGTCTCTGAAATGTCCATTTTAAATAGTGCTTTTTCAAAGTTTTACACAGACAAGATGTGTGTCTGACTGTCATAAACAGATAAGAAAAGTTAACAGCACAGAAGTACTTTATATCTCTTTGACTGTAAAGGGTTAACAAGTTCAGTAAGCCTGGCTGTCACCTGACCAGAGGACCAATCAGGGGACAGGATACTTTCAAACGTGCGGAGGGAAGTTTTCTGTGATGTGCTGTTATTTTTGGTGTGTTTCACTCTGGCGGCTCCGAGGGACCAGACGTCAACCAAGTTTCTCTCCAATCTCCTTGATACAGGTTCTAAAACTAGATTCCAATAGTTGCAGTACTAGATAATAAAGCGAGTTAGGCTTATGTTGTTTTCTTTATTTTGCAAATTGCATTTGGTGGAAGGATTTTAATTGTGTATTTGGCGGGAGGAGTTCAAATTTGTTTTTCGCTGAAAGGATTTAATTTGTATTTGAATACTTGGCTGGGAGGTTATTTCCCAGTCGCCCTAATTAGCTGATACGACCTCAGTACCATATTCCATTTTACATTTTACAACGATAAAGTTTTTTACTGTTTTCTCTCTTAATAAATTAAAATTTGCTTGTATTAGAACCTGATATGTTTTTTTATTCTGGTGGGCACCCAAGGGGACTGGGTCCCTGATTCACACCAAGGACATTGGTGGGGAGCAAGGAGGGAGGGGAGAGAGAGGCTACTTTTCTCCTGTGAGTTGGTACTGTCTCCTCCAAGGGAGAGTCTGGGAGGGGGAAGAGAAGGGAGTGGAGGAAGGGTGAATTGTCCTCTCTGTTTGTGTGAGGAAGGAGTTTGACTACAGTTGACTCTTCCAGGGTTAACCCAGGGATGGGAAGCCTGGGAAGAGGCAACGGGTGGAGGGAAAGGGTCTTACTTTCTTGTGTTAAGATCCAGAGGGTCTGTCCTGGGGGGTTCCCCGGGCAAGGTTTTGTGGGGACCAGAGTGTACCAGGCACTGGAATTCCTGGTTGGTGGCAGTGCTACAGGTTCTAAGCTGGTAGTTGAGCTTAGAGGAATTCATGCTGGTACCCCATCTTTTGAACCCCAAGGTTCAGAGTGGGGAATTATACCATGACACTGACCTTGTGAAGTTTGTTAGTAATCTGGGCACTCCGTAGTTTGGCTCAGCTATGGTATTGTACTTCTATTGTCCAGGGTATGGTTTCTGTTCAACATCTGCGTGCACATCTAGTTAATGGGAATTCTGTAAGCATATATATAATTTGTTTTGTTTGTTTGTTTATTTGCAGGCAAAAGAAACCGCAGAAGAAATTCTTATGTGTATGCTTGATTCCTTTCATCTAACACAATTTAAAACTGCATTACGGTATGTAACTTCAAATATTAGCTTTTCTGCTCATACTGTCTTAACTCAGTTGTTTTCTTTGGGGAAAAGTTGCACTTAAAACATATTTCTTGTTTTTAAATTTGATTACTAAATTGCAGATTTAAATTGAATTGGTAGAATAATAATTTAGTTTTTCTTCCTCTACACATTCTCCTATCCACTTGGAAAGTTATTTTAACCTTAAAACAATGATCAGTTTCTTTGCATGTAGTTTAGCATGTAAAAACGAAGAGATTCAAGCATGAGCTACATTTACAGCAGTGTGTAGGGTACGGGCACTACATGCCCAGCTAGGATGTGTATAAAAAGCAGTATACGGTGAGGCGCAGCTTAATACAGTAGAGCATAGCGCCCTCCACGTCTGAACCCTAGGGAGTGTAGATCGCTCTCTACATGCCCAAACAGTGCCTCCCATGTCTACACTGCTATTTTTAACAGCGTAGTGTCCTGCAATTTCTCCCCTGCTGTAGTCTTTCTCCACCACAATGAAAGACTCTAGGAACAAGGAAGGGTTGCCAGAGCCTTTCCCCAGTGCCTTCCCCCTGCCGGAGCCTTTCACCGCTGCACATGTGGCTACGCATTCCCTACATGCCACTGCAAGTATAGACATGCATAGTCATTAGCAGATCTCTAGGAATAAAAAAACATTTTAACTGGATACTTTTTTTATTTTTTTTGTACATAGCTCCAAAATAGCTTTTCAGATTCAGGCTGTGAATAATCATGGAAGGTCAGTATTATCTTACATGTCTTATGGGAAATAAGTAATTTTAATGCTAGTCAGCAACACAGTATTTTTAGCCTGAACAAAACACATTAGAGAAGACATTATGATCTTTGTTTCTTATAGCAAATGAGGGCAACCATTAAATGCCTTAGCATTTGTATACAGAGGCAATTTTATAGCTTGTTATCCTTCTGTGTGTGTTTATATTTTTATGGAATCTTAGTAGCACTTTAAAAATGAAACAGCTGGGTAGAGCATCTTTATTATCTCTGTTAATATATAGGAGCAGCAGGCGCACATTAAGAGTTTTTTCCTTTAAAAATAAATTTGTTTGAAGTTTTTTTTTTTTCTTTAACTTATGGCATCTTACATTTATGTCTAAAACCAAATTTTACCTGATTGACCAAAATGCCCTAGAGAGATAGAACACTTCTTTCAAGTAGAAATAGTTATTTTGGATGGGTATTGTAAACTCTCATTTAAATGATCTAGTCTTTAAATATTGAAATATCATTCTGTTTTAGAATTATTCCATTGGATAATGAGGATAGCCTGTACTTAGTTAAAACTGTAAGTAGAACTATTCTGTGTTGTGCAATAACTTCCAGTGATGGGTATTTCTAAATGTTGTTGTAATCTCTACCACAGTGAACTATTATATATAAATTTAAAGATGTCTTTATAAAAAAATCACTTAAGATCTCAAAAGATGCAGTAAGGGATTAGACAGATTTATTTTTGTAAGATTTTTGAGTTCAGTAAACAGCGACAAATCTCTGCTGTCTTTGATAGATGGCTTTTGGATGCAAGAACTGATTAGCTCCTGATGTGGTTTGGGAGGTTGGCCCAATCGATAGGGCAGGGAACTTGGGCTTAGGAGACCTGAATTTGATTCCACTGGCTGAACCAGAGTTCCTATCCTTGCTATACTTATGTGGCCTTGAGCAAGACACTTAACTTCTTTGTTGTTAATTTCCCCATATGTAAATAGGATGATACTTATCTTTTTGAAGAGCTTTAAGGTCTATGCATGAAACTTGTTTCATTAGTGCTAAGTATTTAAATGCGGAAAGAGTCTTATATAACAAGAATCAATGGCTGGAATTAAAGCCAGACTAATGAAAATTAGAAATAAGGCACACATTTTTGACAGTGATGGTTACTGACTTTTGAACAAATGACCAAGGGAAGTGGTGGATTCTTCATTTTTAGTATCTTCAGATCTAGAAAAACATCTGCTCTTGAAGATATACTTTAGCCAAACACAAGCTACTGGCCTCCATTAGAGGTAACTGGGTTGAAATTTAATGGCTTGTGTTATACAATGGTCATAGTATATGATCCAGTGATCTCCTTTGGCTTTAAAATCTGCATATCAGTGTTTCCCAGAGTGAGGCTTTTTTTTGGCATTGGAGATGAAAGAAAATTGGGCATGATTCCTGCACTCTCCAGCCCTCACTACAAATGGAAGACACTGGGGAGTAAGTGCAAAAACGGGTAGACTTTTAAAAGCTGAATGCAAACAAATTGGGGGGGAGGGGAGGAAGAGGGGATAAGAAGGAAAGTAGAACAAACAAAGGAATAGGGTTGGAAGAAAACAAAAAAGTAGCAAGGTGTGGGCTAAGGTACAAGGAAACCTAGGTCTAATACACAAATCCTTAAAAAGGTTGGAAACTACTTAGCATGAATCTGGCTTTTAAAAAAATGCAAATATTTTTGACGTTTAGGACCATCTTTGGGTGAGTAATTTATTTCTTCAGTCTCTGCACGTTCACTCTTGTGAGATTGCACATCCTGGTGATGAGCTAGTTAGTTGTGAGAATGTGAGATCCCACAAGCATGAATGCATGGACACAACTGGCAAGTAACCTCTGTCTTGATGACCTAAGTGTTAAAGAACAGTAACAACCAGGGTTTTCAAAAGATGAGTAGTAACACTGAAGTTCCAATTCCTTACTTAATGTGGACATATGGCAACAGTGGCAACTTAAATCTTGGGTCTGTTTTTTCTCTCTCTTCCTGCAAAACTGAAAATTCAGCCATACTGTGTACAGTTATGTATGAACTGCTTGCTCTGCCCTGCTGGCTCTCTTGAGTTGCTCCCTCTCCCTCCTTGTTTCCCCGGGCAGTGGGTTGGAGAGGGCCTGGAGAAACCTGGGGAATTTGAGAGAGCAGCCATGAAGCTCTGGCTTCAGAATTAAAGTATTTAAATAGCAGGAGTTCCACAATTCAGATCCTGTGAACCTTATACTCCAACCTAATTCACAACTGTGGTGCTCATCTTATTTTAAAGAATTCCCGAACAAAAACTCTGTTAGTGTATAGTTAAGGATTTAAGTACCTTTTGAAACCACACAAGCTTACAAATCACTCAAGAAACCCAAATGCTAAAAAATATTGAAATCACAAGCTAAGGTAACATAAACAGTTGTTACGGTTTTTATAGATACATGCATAAACTGTAGACTTATTTGTGTTCTATACCTTAGGTCTAGAAGTTTTAACTTAATTATTTTTCTTGGGTTTAAGTTCATTTTTATACAGTTTGATGTTAGACTGATCATAACACTGGAAAAAAACAGCTTCCTGTAGAATCAGTTTAGTATTTTATCATGTGATTAATGTGGCTGCTCTTTAATTGATGTAGTCCTTGTTTATCTCTTGGTCCTAAAGTCTCTTAGCTGTCAGCTTTTATGCCTCCATTTTTCCATAGCTGCACAGAGTCCATGTGTTAAGGCTTGGTATAATATTTTATGGGATGAGACATTTCATTGTTCCTTCTTCATAGGTGTTGTATTTGATAAAACAGGGTAATAGAATTAAGTTTGATCTAAAGAGGCGTTTTCTCTTGAGCAATAATCTCTCTAAAATGTTTCAATAAAAAAAAAAATGCAAACTCTGAACAGTCCTTGTTCATTTCCACTGTAATCTAATATAGTTGTTATGTTAGTCCTGGTTAGTTTATACTTGAGATTAAGAATTTAGTAGTTTATTTGGGAGTGAGGAGATTACATTTTCAGAGTGAAGCTGATTCAGACACAATTCAATTTTGAGCTGTGAGATTTGAGAGATTATGATTTGAGGCAACACATTCTAGTTACATTTGTTAAAATCCCTGTGTTCTCCATTTCCCTTTGTGTGTGGAAGTATAGCATCTCAAGCAGCTAAAATTTGAACTCTGTTTTTCTGATTCTAACAACATTTTAGATAAAAATGGAAAAATTATAAAAGATTCTCCTACCTCTCCTCCCTACCCCCTCCCCATTTGCTACAGGCGGCTATGACAATATATGACATTCCAGATTTACTGGGAGGAAGGGGATGCTTGGGATCTGTTGTCTTCTCAGAATCATTTCTGGCATCACAGATATTTATAAAGGAAAAAGGTAACTGTTTCAAGCTCTTGCATGCACGCTACTATCTCTTACTGGTTTTTTTATCAATTCATAATGTAATTAAATGGAGAAGTAAAGTAACTTCTTGGATGTTATCACTGCTATTTTGATGATTCTAGTAAGTAAAAACCTAACTAAAAATTTTAATTTGCTAGTTGTCTAAGGAATCCAGTTGTTTAATTTTAAGGGAGACGATTGCATTCATTTTTTCTCTGCAGCTAATCTAAGGGACTCGTTCGTTTCCGCTATCAGCTTCATAGGATTGCTAGACAAAAGAATCTCATGCATAATTGCCTTTTCAGCTTTTCAGTCTTATTCATCTTGTATTATAAAAAACGACAAATAGAAGCACCTGATTTACCTTCCTACCGCGATGGACCTTGAGCAACAAGATCCTTCACAAGAGGACCTTGCGCAGGATCCCTTAGACCTGGGGGTATCTTCCTCGTCTTTGCCCAGTGAGGCAGTGGCGGGGACTACGGTTTCGGGCCCTCCTCCTATGGACCTCCGTGCTCACCAGGAACTGCACTGCAAAGTGGCATGCAATATGAGCCTCCAGGAAGAGGAGGTGGTGGAGATAGAGGACCCTGTGGTAGACATTCTGTCTGTGGAGGCACCATCCAGAATTGCCCTCCCTGTCATACGAACCATACAGGCCAAAGCCAAGCCTTTGTTCCATCTATGGCCAAGAGGGTAGAAAGGAAGTACTTTGTTCCATCAATGGACTACGAGTACCTCTATATGCACCCCCAACTGTGCTCCCTTGTTGTGGCTTTGGTCAATGAGACAGAGCGGCACTGTCAACAGGCCCTGGCACCTAAATCAAAGGACGCTAGATGCCTAGACTTGTTTGGGCGCAAGGTATACGCGACCGAGATGGTAAAAGGAAACCAACTGGACATCAAGCCAGCCAAGGCCAGGGCCCTCCCAAGCCATCGGCAGGGCCTAAGCAGAACTTTTGAAGGTGCGCTTGAGGATGGAGCACCAGTCTCCATTCAGGATCCCTCCCAGCCTTTCCAAAGTAGTTTATCCCACTTCCTCCATGCATGGTCCTACATAACATCAGACCGTTGGGTCCTATGCATGGTGGGAAAGGGGATACTCCCTCCAATTTGCTTCCCCTCTCATCCTCCTTCCCCATCCCTCTTTAGGGACCCTTCTCACAAGCACCTCCTTCTACAGGAGGTCCAATCACTCTTGGCCTTGGGAGCGATAGAGGAGGTTCCAGGAGAGTCAAGGGGCAAGGGCTTTTATTCCCATTACTGCCTAATCCCCAAGACCAAGGGTGGGCTTTGGCCCATCCTGGATCTACATGGACTCAACAAATTTGTGGTAAAGTTGAAGTTCTGCATGGCCTCGTTAGAGACCATTATTTCTTCCCTAGATCCTGGAGACTGGTACGCCGCCCTCAACATGAAGGACGTGTACTTCCACATAGCTATCTACCCAGCGCACAGATGCTTCCTTAGCTTTGTGGTCAATCAACAGCACTCTCAATTCACTGTCCTTCCTTCCGGCCAATCCATGGCTCCCAGGGTGTTTACCAAATGCGTGGCTGTGGTGTCTGCCTCCCTTCATTGACAACGGATCCAAGTGTTCCCAAAACTTGATGACTGGCTTATTCGGGGTCGCTCCAGGGATCAGGTGCAGTCTTATGTTCAGCTCACCATGAACATGTTCAATCAGCTGGGCCTTTGGCTCAATGTCATGAAATCCACTCTGGTACCAACCCAGAGGATAGAATTCATAGGAGCAGTATTAGACTCGGGCCTAGCCTGGGCAGTTCTGCCGGAAGCACGCTTCCAATCCCTGGTGAACATCATCCACAGCCTGCAAAGCTTTCCGACCTCGACCATGAAAACATGCCTATGCCTTCTGGGACACATGGCCTCCTTGCACATTTGTGACCAGGCACGCCAGGCTGCGACTATGTCCACTCCAAGCCTGGGTATCGACAGTATATCGCCCAGGTCAGGACAGCTTGAGCACGGTGGTTACCATCGCGCCAAGGATATTAGCCTCTCTAGGCTGGTGGCTGGGCCCCAGATCAGTGTGCGAAAGGAGTGCCATTTCATACCCCACAACCCTCAGTGTCCCTAGTCACGGATGTGTCATCCCTGGGATAGGGAGCCCACCTTGGGAATCTCCGGACACAGGGTGCTATGGTCGGCAGAAGAGTTATCCCTACACATCAGCGTATGGGAACTCAGAGCAGTGTGTATGGGAACTCAGAGCAGTGGCGTTTCAAGCATTCCAAGAGCGCATTCAGGGCCATTGTGTTGCAGTCCTCACAGACAACAGTATGGCCATGTTTTACATCAACAAGCAAGGGGGAGCCCAGTCATCCCCCCTCAGTCAGGAGGCCACTTATCTGTGGGAATTCTGCATAGCCCACTTGATCCATCTGGTGGCGTCGTTTCTCCCAGGGGTCCAGAACACCTTAGTGGACCACCTCAGCAGATAATTCTAGGCGCGTGAGTGGTCGGTTTGCCCGGACGTCATCCACTCTATCTTCCTGAAATGGGTTTTCCCCTGATAGACCTATTTACCTCTCACGAGAATTGGAAATGCAAGATGTTCTGCTCTCTCCAAGGGCACTCTCCAGGTTCCCTGTCGGACACCTTGCTAATTCACTGAAAGAATCACCTTTCCTCCATTCTCGCTAGTCCACAGGGTCCTAATCAAGCTGTGCAGGGACAGAGCTCAGCTGATTCTGGTAGCCCTGGCGTGGCCCAGACAGCCCTGGTATACTACTCTCCTAGAGCTGTCGGTGGACACCCCGATTCCACTCCCGCTGTGGCCAGACCTGATCACTCAGGATCATGGTCGACTGTCATCCTGACCTGCAATCTCTCCACCTCACAGTGTAGATGCTTCATCGCTAAATCAGTCTGAGCTGTGCTGTTCTCACTTGGTCCAGCATATTCTTTTGGGTAGCATATTCTTCCCTGTCTTCTATCTGAGGCTTCACGCCTCTCAACGGGAGCAACAGCTGCACTCCCTAGACGTTCGCAGGGCCCTAGCCTTCTACACTGAGCGAACAAAACCCTTCAGGAAAACATCACAGCTATTCGTAGCGGTGGCAGACTGGATGAAGGGCCTTCTGGTCTCCTCCCAGCACATCTCGTCTTGGATCATGTCATGCATCCGTGCGTGCTATGACTTGGCTGGTGTCCCATCTACGCACCTTACTGCCCACTCCACATGGGCTCAGGCTTCATCCTCTGCTTTCCTGGTGCATGTGCCCATTCAGGAGATATGTAGGGCAGCGACTTGGTCATCGGTGCATACCTTCGCCACCCACTATGCGATAGTGCAGCAGTCCAGGGGTGATGCTGCATTCGATTCAGTGGTCCTTCACTCCACGACATCTCACTCCGACCCCGCCGCCTAGGTAAGGCTTGGGAGTCATTTAGTTGGAATTGATATGAGCAAGCACTCAAAGAAGACAAGGCGTTACTCACCTTTGTAACTGTTGTTCTTCGAAATGTGTTGTTCATATCTATTCCAAACTCATCGTCCTTCCCCTCTGCTGGCAAGAAGGAACTGAAGGGGTGCTGGGTCAGCTGGGGCGCATATCCAGTGCCATAAAGGTGCCACTCCAGGGGGCTCCTCGGCTGACCCACCAAGTGTTGCTAGTGTAAAAATCTTCCGACGATCATGCACGCAGCATGCGCACATCTAATTGGAATGGACGTGAGCAACACATCTCGAAGAACAACAGTTACAAAGATGAGTAACCATCTTTTCTAACCAAGTGGATCATCTTTTTTTGCCATGTGAGGAGGCTTTTGTCTGATTCTTGGGGATTGCTAACTCTCTTTAAAAAAAACAAAAAACAAACAAAAAAAACCACCCTAATACCAATATTATGTATGCAGAAGTGTTCTGTTTAATCTTGGTCAGTACTGTTTTTCTCCAAAGCTGAACTCCATTTTTCCTTGCTTTCCCAGCTCCACAAGAGGAGAAAGGAGGAAAATGTAAAACATGTTTAGCCAAGGCAGTAGTGGGAATCAGAGGGAGAAAATAAATAGCTGAAGGGTTGAGGGACTTTGGCAAAAAGGGAATGGCAAATAATAATCCCAGAGAGGAATGAGAACTGTTGATCAATGTGTTTCTGAGGGATGAGTGGTTGTACTGAATAGGCTGGGAGCCTTGTCATGTAAGGAACACCAGTCGTTTCGAGACTAATAGCAACTTGAAATCCTCATTGCTGATAGTGGAGACTAATAGAAAAATAAGGTGGTTTGATAAGCTATGTAAATAGTTCAGAAGGAATAATCTGTTTTATTTTTTACATTTGTTTTCCTACAGATGGCAGTATTAATACAGAAACCAGCTACATCATTCTTACTGCAGCTATCCCAAGATATGTTTCTTGGCTGGTTAGTATAGTGCAATTTAAGTATTTCATACCCTGTACGTTTTTTGTAAATTCATTCCACTAGAATAAAAAATAGGTAAATATAAAAGTAGAAAGTATGTGTGAATACTCTAACCCCATTTCTTGGTAAGTAACACTCCTTTTAAAGAATCTGAAAATGGCTTATGCTGAAGGTATTTAGTCATTCTATCAATCTTAAATGTAAAAGTAAGTAACTGCTGTACAATTTATCCAAGCTGACAGGTCTGATTTTTGAGAAAGGAATGAATTGTTGGGCATTTTATAGCATTTGGAAAGCTGATGTGACTTGTCAGTGTTGAACTGCTTCTACAGAATTGGAGGTCTGAGGCCAGATCCTCAGTTCGTGTAGCTCCTGTGAAGTCAGTGGAGCTATGCTAATTTACATGAGCTTGAGGATCTGATCCCTGGGAAAGAGTCTACTAAAAATTATCTGAGGAAGAAGTCTCCTTTCTCCAGCCCTATTGTGTCACTTTGGCCTTTAGAGGCTGCTTTAACTGGAGCAGTCCCTTGGATGTCAGTTATGCTGTGGGCTGTTTTGGCCCCCACAGCGACGCAGAATTGGAAAGGTGCAAAGGTAGCATAAAGCACAGAATCTGGTCCCCCACCTTTGAATATCATTAGTCACCCAGTGCTGTCAAGCTGTATAAAGGGCATTTGTTTCCCATGAATATTGACTAGCATTTTTTTATTAAAGCGTGTTTAAAATCAGATCATTAATCCACTATGAATATAAATAGAAAATGCAATTTGGTTTTGCCTGCAGATAGAAGATAATGAAGTGAAACTGTCTGAAAAGGCACAACAAATAGTGAAGGTATGTAATGATATAGTGCTTAAACTAACTACTAATCCAAAGTAAATTTATTTAGTTAAAAACATAAAGGTGATGCTTTCAAGATCTGATAATCACAAATAACTAGGGCTGTCAAGCAATAAAAAAAAAAATCACAATTAATTGCACTTATTTACATATTTTTGGATGTTTTCTACATTTTCAAATATATTGATTTCCATTACAGCAGAGAATACAAAGTGTACAGTGCTAACTTTATATTTATTTTTTTTACAAATGTTTGCACTGTAAAAAGACACAAAAAAAGTAGTATTTTTCAATTCACCTAATACAAGTTGTGTAATGGAATCTCTTTATCATGAAAGTTGAACTTGCAAATATAGAATTATGTACAAAAATACTGCATTCAAAAATAAAACAAAGTAATATTTTAGAGCTTGCAAGTCCACTCAGTCCTATTTCTTGTTCAACCAATTGCTCAGACAAACATTTGTAAGTTGCACTTCCAGGAGAAAGAGATTGTACTGCAGTACTTGTATGAGGTGAATTGAAAAATACTGTTTCTTCTGTTTCATTTTTACAGTGCAAATATTTGTAATCAAAAGATACACTTTTATTTCAGTTACAAAACAGAATATGATGCATGAAAATGTAGAAAAACATCCAAAATATTTAATAAATTTGAGTTGGTAGTCTCTTGTTTAACAGTGCGATTTAAAACTGTGATTAATCGACAGACCTACAGATAACATGTACTCCTATAATGGACTATACATAATGTATTTTTTGATTCATGTTTCTGTATGTAAGGAAGTTTGTTCTTTTTCTTCCCCATTCCTTTCTCTCTCCCTCCCCTCCCCCCCCCCGCCTTCAAACTGCATTGTACAAAAATAACAGATTACGACAGTGAATATAAGGACTTTGGAGCTGTGCTCCAGTCCTGTTCCAGCTCTAGGCAAAAACCTGCAGCTCCACTGCTCTGGAGCTGCTCCGGGCTCCGCTCCAAAGCCCTGGTGAATATGATCGAGACTCAGTTTTAGGTTTTCTTTACTGCAAACAAACAGCTAAAAACTAACATCAAAAAGAATTCTATTAATCAGTCGTCTTTGGAATCGTGGTTTTAAATAATGTTACCCCCTGAGTTCAGTTATCAAAAATATATATTGAAAAGATGAATATTACTATACATATATTTTTTTTAATTTATAGCAAGCTATATGCCTAAAATAAATAACTATATATAGAGGAAGTATGGAAAAAATTGTGTAGCATCTGGAAATATCTTAAAAATCTTGAGTTTTTCCATCTGTGGTTTAATTTGTAGTTGCCATAATCTTTCAGTATAAGTATATTTTTGTGATTTATGTTCCTAGTAAAGTGTATAACATGCTTTTAGTTCAGTAGACTGATGATGATATAAAAACTTAAAGCCCATGCTCTGTGAATGTGAAAAATAATTTAATAGGTTTTACTTTACAAATCAGTGTGGGGGGGAAGCACTTTTTAAAATGATACTCCAGAACTTTGTTGTGCCATTAAAAGCCACCTTATCTTCAGATATGCAAAGATTAGGTGCAATACTTAAAAAATTAATCAGAAAGGGTCTAATGCACAGATGTATTTTCTCAATTTAAACTTTTACCTTTTAATTGTTTTTGCTGTATCTGTTATTTCTGTAATTCAGTCCTTATAATGGTCTGACAAGAGCTCTAAAAGTATTTATAAATTAGACTTTTAATATTTTTATTAAAAGTACTTATTTTTATTCAGAATTGTATTTACAGAACAGAATTTGGTTTTATATAGTGCATTTTTTGTAATCCAGTACTTAAACAACAAATAGTAATCTAGTGACTGTGTAGACAAATGGAGTAGCTCTTATGCATTCAGCAGTAGCTGTCTCGTAAGTTTGAACGCCAGCAACTGTTTAACCAAAGAGAAAATATTAGCCACAGAACTAGACACCGTCTATATCTGAATACTATCTTTTAACTTGCATTTGTAGAGTCACCAGAGAAGCGCAGAAGGGGCTTCTTTTTTTTGCGGGATGGTATATTTTAATGTAGACCCATCCTCTTACTGCTTAATGTAAATCTAGTGTGTAAAACGGGATAAAACTTGGTCGGGTTTAGAATGAATAGTCACCATCACCAATACAGTCTATAATATTAGAGTAAAACATTTTGCTTTCTTTTTAGGAAGATGAATCCTTCCTCGGCACTTTCCTAACAGGAGGTGATGGAGCATATATTTATTCTAGCAGTTCACAGGCCATGCCTGAGGAAGGTGAGTTTTGTTTTCCTTTGTAAGTGTTTAAGAACAGTTCAGCATTCTAAGGGCATGTCTACACTTACCTTGGGAGCTATCGATCCAGCGGGGGTTGATTTATCTCGTCTAGTGAACTAGGCTCTTCCTTGGGTTGACAAGCTACGCATGAGGCAAATTTTGTGTGTGTGTATGGTATACTTATGCTTGGCTTGAAACGCCAAGTCTTCTGCTTCCTTGTTCCTACTGAAACTTTTGCTTCACTGGAGCTTCTGTCCCTCATCCTAATCCTTCCCCAGTGTAATCCTTACTGCGTTGAAGAAACTCTGGCTGCTGCATTTCCATTGAAACCACTGAGAAATCCTTGATGATCCAGGTCCCTCTCTGCTCCAGCTAAAACCATGCCTTCCTGGTATCATGTGATTTTTGCCATCTGTCCCTGAAGAAACAGCAGACTGTCTTTTGCTTTCTTTTTCCTGCAAAAGATAAACTGATGATGATAAGAGACTCAATATCTGTATGTTCAACTGAAACAAATTCAGAATAACGCTATTATTACTGTGAGGACTTTTCCTTTTTTTCCTGGCATTATATTGATATTCTCTGCTTCATTTGTTTTCTTTTCATATTTTAAGTCTGGAAGCTCAGAAAGCAGTATGTTCATAAGCAGCAAAATGTAATTTATATATTAAGATATTTAAGGCAAATTCACTTTGTCCTTCTGTCTAGAGAAGAGAAATTGGTAGTTCCTGGTCTCTTTTTAGGGAGAGCAGTTTTGCTTATGTCAGCTTGTGGTTCCTTTCCTTCTCTTATTGAACATCTGAGCTCCTTCTTTAGAACTGCTTTTATTTAGCTGTTGTGATAACTAGGCTGTCTCCTTCTCCTTTCCAGCTGCTTCCACAGGCCATCCAGGTTTTCTTGAAGAGCCTTGATGCCTGTAAAACCAGCTGGAAACTAGGTGGGGAGACTGTAGGTACTGTCACCTACTGACTGTTACTGAATCACCAGCAAGTTGGAAAATTGCTGACCAAAATGATAGATTTTATTCTGCATGTGAAGATAAGTGAGTCTGTGAATAAAGTAAAGAAACTGGATTTTATAATTTTTAATAATCTCCACATATGCAGATAATATCCACTAACAGCAAAAGCGATGTTTGGGATTGGTGAGAGAAAAATAGAACTTGCTTCTTGCCATCTATTATGCTGAAATATGAATTGTATAATGTGACACTGGCTAGATAAATATGTCCAAAGTTGGCCCTGTTTTGACATTAATAGGTTAAAATTTTTCCTTGAGTTGTTGACTCTTTTATAGAAAATAGCATGTTTATGTGTGTGTGTAAAATAAAAGTATAAATTCTTATGAAATTCAGAAACCATACTCATCTCAGTTGTTTATCTCTTCTAATCTATAGTCACTATTTTTCTCAGTTTTGCAGTTAATCATTAATGGATTTTTTTAAAAGCCCCACAATTTATTTTTTTTTAAAGAGATTCCTCAGGGTAGAACTTGCACAAATAATATGGAAGTTCCTTAAAATGTTTCCTTCCCTGATCACATCTGGAGATATCTGGTAAAAATTACTGTTTGGGACAGATGTTATCTGGATTGCCTTCCTGTCTAGTATATTACTTCTGCTTTTGTTGCATAAAATTATATTTTGGACTGAAACACCAGTTGCATCATGTTGTACTACTTGAATATGACTTTATTGAAAAAAGTGTTAATAGATATTGCTAAATAGTGGCATGTTGCATACATTAATAATCTTTCCTTTTTCAATTATAGGTAAACTATACTTCTTTTCAGATGGCATTCTGTTTTCCCATCCCCATCACGGGAGCATTACTGTTTCAAAGAATCATATGGATTCCATCAAGTTCTATGATGGGGTAAGTGCTTCAGTGGTTTGCAGTTACTGTTATAGATTGTCTTGAATTTATTTTTTACAGGGGTGTTTATGAAGTGCCGTATAAACTCGTTCAGTAGCCCGTTAGTTTATAAGCTGACCCCCCCTCCCCCAAATGGATAGGTAAAAATAACAAAAACTGTATGACCCTTTCGTAAGCTGACCCTGTATTTCAGGGGTTGGAAGACTTGGGCTCCTGGCCTGTCAGGGTAAGCTACTGGTGGGTTGGGACGTTTTGTTTACTTGGAGCCCCTCAGCTCCCATTGGCTGGGAACTGCGAACCGTGGCCAGAGGGAGCTGAGGGGCTCCATGCCTGCAGACACTCCAAGTAAGCAAACAACAATGTATTAGATATTCAACTCAGTGATTCCATAGAGTTTAAAATGATCAAATTTTGGTGTAGACCCGTTTGTAAACCTACTCCCACTCTTTGATGCATCACTATTTTACCAAAAATATTCGGCTGTGAACGAGTATATATGGTAACTAGCAAAAACATATTTGAATCTTTATGATAGTGTTTGCAAGGTGTGCAGAATATTGTTGACCTTCAGTAGAATGCCCCCTAGATGCTTCTTGGACTCCAGGATACAAATTCCTATTCTTTGTATTAGTTTTACTGTACTTTTATGATGGCTGAACTGTAAGTAGGACAAGATTTTAGGATGGGAATTTCATCATGGATATCTTTGTAGTTTGGGCTGCTAGCTTTATTTTATGCAGTGGAAAGAGTTGTTTTTTTAACTTTTAATCATTCCACGCTATTTTTAAAAACCAAGTAACAACTGTAAATGAAAAGAAAAATGTATTTTACTCATTTATACATCTAGCAAACTTCTTTTAATCAGATTTTTCATTTTTATGTTTCACAGCTCCAGTCACATGGTTTGTTTGTAGATGAAGTGCTGCAGCTATACCAAACATTTTTAACCTTCAGTCAAATGTTCCTATCAGTGTACCACTTATTTAAAAGGTCACGAGGCATGTCTTTGTCTACTGTTGTAGACACTGTGTAACTGACAATGTGAAAGGGATGACTGGTTTACCTTTCCCAGGGAGAGAAAAGTTAGGAAGAAAAGCATGCAGCATAGGTGTTCTACGTTACTGTGTAAATTCCAGTTATTTGCAGTAAACCACATGAACCATTTGTGGCGGGTTGGACCCCCTGGGAAGCCATCTAATGTGCTGAGCTACCACTGAGTCTACCTGTTTTGCCAGGATGGGCCCCCTTTAATCTGTTTTGCTGAACCAGGCTTTTAAAAACCTTCTCTCTCTCTCTCTCTCTCTCTCTCTCTCTCTCTCTCTCTCTCTCTCTCTCTCTCTCTCTCTCTCTCTCTAAGCTAGTTTCACTAAAGAAATTGGTTACAAACAGTATTTCTCACCCTAGATATTGTTGCAAGCGGTTTGCAAAGTTTCTGTGTTTCAGAGTTCGTTATATTCCCTTTCAAATTGGACCCTGTCTCAGTCTGGCCTCCTCTCTTGCCTTCCCTTTTGCAGTCTTTCTTCTTGGGCAGACAGGCCACAGAGAGGAGGAGTGTTGTTGTTTGCCTTCCTCCCAACCCTTAAATACGATTTACATAAGACAGGACTCCTTGTTTCCCAAACTTGCACCACCACCAGCAACCCCCCCCCCCCCCCCCCCCCCCCCCCCCCCCGCCCTTCCGTTACAGTGGAAAGTTACAAGAACTCCCAGGTAATGTTTTAGTATGAGGTGGCAAGACCACCTGACCCTGTAGTATCTAGTATCACAACATCCATGAGTCAGTGGCAGTATGGAGCATCCACAGGAAGGCCAAGCTTTTCAGAATTCATTGTCCTCGCTGATGGGCCGTCAACCCTGTCTGGCTTTTCCATTGTTGTACCCAATGTATTAGCAGTGGGCGTCACTCGAAGTAGCATAGTTGAAATACAGATTCATAGTCAATATTCTTAACTTCGAATACAGAAATGATACAGCATACAAATTGTATAATCCCATTCAGTAAATCATAACCTTTCCAATGAGATCTCACATAAGCCATCTTGCATCAAGTATATCTTTTATGTCATATTCATATCATGAGCATATTTTCATAAAGAATGTGGAATGACACATCACACCATTATTTTAGCAGACATTGGGGTTTGCCAATTTCTGACCAAATTGTTAGTCCATTATATGATGATAATTTGCCATGTTAAATATATGCTGTTTCTAATGTATTGCTGTGATGTGACTTCTGAGAATTAAAAATTGGGTTAGTGTGGACAGCTCCCATTAAAAGTAGAGACATCTGTTTTATCTACAGTTATTTCTTGCTTTCATAGTTTATTACTGAGAGTGGGAATGTGAGATTACTCTGTATGAGCAAAAAGTTTCATATGCGCTCTAAAAAGAAAAGCACTTGTTTTTCTTCAGTCTCAAGTACTTTAAGTAACAGTACAGGGACTTCCAGAGAGCATTATGTAGATAGGATTTCATAAAATTAAAAAAAATAAAATACAAGAAAGGCATGTGCTTAAAGTTGAAAAGCACGACAGTAGAGGCTCTTACCATAGCTGCCTTTTCTTCAATACCATATTGACAGACTGTTTTTGTAGTTGTATAAGCTATTTTAACACTGACCTTCCTTCTATTGTTTGATTCAAGACACTCACTTTTATAAAACTCTGGCTATTTATGGGGTCTGGCTATCATTTTTGAACTGTTGCCAGGTTTGTGTGCAAAGCAAAACCTTGAACGAGAATTTTATTGTTTAACTGACTTGGCATGAAGCAAGGGTGGAGAGCTAAAAATATTAAAACATGACAGGAGGATAAGGGGATTGTTAGTGTACTGTTTTTGGAAGGTAGAGTGTAACAATAATGTAGATGAAGAGGAAAGGATAATCATTTGCACTTCCAAATGAGAAAGTATTACAAACAAGAGTGAGACCTCAAAGTAATAAGCATATCTTATAAAATTCTGAAATACAGATTTTCTATTTTTTTTCATCTTTTAATTATAACTAATCCTAGTAACATTGTCAGCCAAACAAACATGGGTTTGGAAATTGATTTGCGACTCCCACTCTTACGGCTGCTGAGTTAACATGCCGCTTAATTTCTAGTGAGTTAGCATGGGCTGAGCTTTGTCCTTTTTAAATCTTGATGCTTTTCTCTGAAGAAAGCCATGTGTTCTCCATTCTAGTCAGAGGAAGATTATTACTATGACTTTTAACAAAAAGTACAAGAAGATCGTAGTAAACTGTAAACTACACAAAAATGCATGGTAAAAAGGGGTACCTAAAAGAAGCATGACAACACCTGTTACTGTTTGAGCTGTGTGACCCTCATAACCTGAACTTTAGGTCTGCACAAGAAAATTTTCTCAAACTTTATTATCATTTAAAAAAAGCGAACAAAAACAGTAAATTCTGTAAACACAGGAACATCTAGGTGCAGCAGAAGTTTTAGATACTGTTCAAAACACTTGGCATTGTATTTTAAAGGTAGCTTCTTCAGTTTAAGCTTTGATAGTTCAAATGCCGCTGATCTCTAATGGTGCTGTGTCCAGAATTTTTATGTCTAGCTTGATTTCATCAGCATTAATAATGCCTGGGTAGGACAAACTTCTCATCAATTCTGATACTTGGTAGTTTTAGTTGTTCTTGAAGGCACAGTCTAGGTTATATATTAAGGCTTTTTGTGACTATTGACCATTTGAATAGCACTTTACTGGCTAGTGAGGTTTATTATCTTCCTTTAGAAAAGAAATCTTCTTGGTGTACTGCCATATATTATGTTTTGAAAGCTTCTGTAAAGCTTGATTCTGTTTGTTGCATTGTTAAGCAAATATAGTTACATAAAACACAAATGGCTTGGGAAATTTACCGTGTTCAACAGATGTCCAGCTAATGGCAAAGTAGCTGTTAACTTTTCTGGTTAAAATAATTTGCCTCTTGATGAGAGATTCCAAACTGTTGCTGCTGACTTGAGGCTTTCGTATGGTCCCATTTTCCACAATAAGATTGTTCCACATTCACTGATGCTGTGGAGCTGCCATTGTGGTAGAGTTGCAGTGCCCCAGAAGCGATGGGTACCACAACCCAGTTCAAATGGGGGCATGACACACAAACTCACTTCCAGGTCAAGCTCCATGGGTTTTGAAGTCCAGGTGTAAACGGTCCTTACGATAGAGAGGTAGGTAGTTAGAGGTGGGGAGAATGAAGTAGTTTCTGAGCCTTGTTGCGCTATAGTATGCAAGGTGATTTTTAGGAAAAAAGAAAGAAGGGGAATCTGGTCATTGTGGGCATCCAGGATGGATTTCATAAAAATCCTTCTTGACTTTCTCTCTCCCTTCAGTAGTCTGAGAGTTCAGTAGCCCGTGTAGGATTTCTGCTTGTTGATGGCTATGCTGAAACACTTCCCCAGATTGAGGCATTCATATTTAAGTATTGACCAGCCTAAAATTTGATTCCTTCTCAATTATCATTAGTAGGATACTGCAAAATAAAACTGGGATTTTTTGTCTACTAGCTGTCCAGGGCAAAATCTACAACAATACTAAACTTCTCTCCCAGTCACACCACCAATCCTCCTAGGATGCAGTGTTTGTGATCCAGAATATGCGCGCACAAAACTTTGTTATGCTGCACCTGTGGTATTTTACTGTATTTGGCAAGATGGCTAGGAGTCAAATTTTTTTGAAAAGAAAACACTACCAATGTTCTGCATGAATTTAGAGTGGTAGAACCTTACTTTCTACTTTTGTAAGTAGAGATAAAATTATCTTCATTACAGGATACTGAGGCAGCATTCATGTTTTTAAAAGCATTTTGAGATTTAATGACTGCAAATACAACCTAATTTTATTAAATCGAAATTGAAATTGACAAGAATCCCGTTTTAATGAGTTTTAGGGAACAGGAATCTTATCAGTTTCAATTTTCTGTTGGCTTACAAGAATAGAATTTTGACAGTAGGAATGCTAGACTTATTTATTTGAACTTTAAACTCTGTAGGGGATTTTATGAGAGAACATAGCACTTGCAACATACTTACATGTTGCATCTCTACTGGCAAACCTTATAGCCATACTTCACTACTGGTACAGTCCCTCTTATGGTAGTAATTGTGAAATCTGTGATGTCAGGGAAGCTTTCCTAACTTACAGCTTTGCTATCCATTTTAACCTTCCATGTTACATATTTTGCCTTTTCTACTACCAGAGGAGGTGTGCCAGCAGAGAACTCTGGGGAACTACTAGTGTAGAGGAAAATAGGATATGGATGGTTGTGTGTTGCCTAAACCTCAAAGCCACAGTTGAATGCTTCAGGAAGGAAATTTAACTCTTAAAGGGTGCAGAGCTTTTTGAAAGGCAACTCTAGTCCTTTTTTTAAATCCAGCTGTCCAATCTTGACGGCCTCTTTCAAACTTATGTTAACTCTTTTTAATACCACAGGAGAGAGAATTTGTGTTATGACTGGGTATCTGAAAACCCGATCACTGATTATCGTAGGTCCTTCTCCTACGTTTCTGTAGTGGAATTCTTTTTGGCATAGCCTTTGCAGGCTTGAAAGGATGTACCGTAAATGTGACTATAAAATGCTATAGATGGGAGAATTAATACACGTAAATATAACAAAATTATATCACTGTTTTTGTTTTGAATTATCAAAACTGTTTATTGTAAAACTTCCTTTAATTTCTTTCCTAGGATTCTACCAGTGTTGTGGCTGCTCTTTTTATAGACTTCAAAAGTTCCTTGCTTGTTCATCTACCAGTTCAGTTGCATACCCCGAGCAACTTCTTGATGATTGGACTTTTCCCAAAATCAAAGATCTATAAAGCTTTTTATTCACAGGTAAAGTAAATAAACAGCATCTTGCTTTAAGTAGAACATTATGGGTATTTTTGTTACATCTGATGTAAGGATAATGGAAGATGTTTTAGGAAGCAAGATAATCAGGTGGTTAGAGCAAGGGAGTTGTGTTCCTAATACGAGATGAGTCACTGAGATTCACCGTGGGATCTTAGGCAAGCCAGTTGACTTTCGTATGCTTCAGTCAATGCAGCTGTTAAGTAAAATCAGCACCTTACTGAAAATAAAATCAGATTCTAGATTTAAGATAAGCTCTCAAAACTCAACTTCTCAAAGTCTTAATATGACAAGTTAGACGGTAGCAGTTTTCTGAAGGTGACGTCTATTGTAATCATCTTTCTGTTAATAATGTAACCTAGAGCAACTCTTCTACCCTACCCCCTTACCTCAAGCTTCTGGAACTTAATTTATAGGCATGATTCCCTGGGTCATCTAGTCCAGGTCCCGGGGCATGGGCTATATGAGGCTTATATCTAGCTGCTAATCACCAGTGCCTTTTCTCCCAGCAGTATGAGAGAAATGTGACTCTACGCTTGATTCCTCAAATCTTGTGTGAGAGAAAATCTTTCTAAACATTTGTAGATGTTCCTAGTGATAACTTTCTAATTATGATTGTGATTAGCATATTACCCCATAGTCACTGTTAAAATTATCTCTTGCATTCTCTTCTGGCCAATGAGTTTGGGTTGTTGAGTATAAAGACTGTAATAGTCATATTTCAGGTATGGTGCTGGTGTATTTATTTTGCTACAGTTATTATACCTAGCTTTTGAACTATCTAAATCAATCATGATGTCAAATCTATCTACTGAATTAAAGATAATTTTAACGACACACAGAAGATATTTTTTATGAATATTTGAGACCATTGCACTGTCTTCTCTGTAGATGTAATGATAACTTGCTTTTTAACATAGTGGTCTATATCTTCCCAATGTCCCCTTCCACTGTTGTTTTAATTTGTGATATTCCCAATCCCGAGCAACCCAGAAATCATGAGTCTTCTTGTTTCTCTGGTTCCAGATTAGTAGTTTAACTAGTTACTAGCCAGATCATGTTGGTTAGTTAAACTTATAGGAATCCTGAAGAAGTAGAGAAGCTCTCCTTGTGAAAGAGGAGTCATAAATCCTGGAAAAAGTTTTGAAGATCCTTTTAAATTTGATCATTAGAATAGAAAAACTTAACTTCCTAGATGATTCAACTAGGGGGAAAATGTATGTGTTTGAGTAGCTTGTTCTTATCATTCTGTAATAGCGTCCTTTGGAAGTATACTGTACCAAGTGAGTTCTTCTACTGTTATCACTTACATTAAGAGGCCCTGATGCTTGAAATTGGAGTGGTTTGTTGCATATTTCTGGTTATACAGTTTATGGATCATGATCCTAGGAGGTCTTTAAAGAAGATAAGCTTCACTTGTTTAGATTTAGTACTGCCAAGTACCCCTTCAATTGATAGTCTCACCCACAAAGTAGATTGTACTGGAAAGTGTGGAGAAGGCTGTGTTTCATAAGGGGCATTTTTTAATCGTTGCATATTTAGGTGCCGAGTCTGGCAGGACAGTCTGAGGATTTTAAGTAGCCATTGAAATTCTCCAGGAGGACATTAACACTTCAAAAAAAGAGTAATATGTTTTCAATAATAATGTCATAGGTTTTAATTTTATTGTATGCATTAGGATTTCAAAGTAAAAAGCATCAAGTGCTGAGATGCCGAATTATTGTTGCAAGATTGTCCTCTTGTCTCATCTTTTTATGTCTCAGCAATTTATACTGAAAAGTGTGACTATAGGTGTTGCCTTTACTTAGAGGATGGAAAGACCTTAAAATCTTCTGTAACGTCTGCTCCTGATTCCTCTAAATCTGGCTTCTGGGCACACAGTGCCATTCATAGTAGCATGACTTAGATGAATAAGATTTAAGCCATTGTCTCAAAAAGTAAAATCAGTACCTCACTAAAAGTAAAATCGGGTCAACGTTACAAAACACTTGACTTTGAAGGCAGTTATACATAAAATAATTTCTTACATTTGCCTTGGGATTGAAGAAACTTTTGGGAAGTGTTGAAAACAACATTAGTCTCATGGTCTGCTGTGATTTCAAGGTTGAAGTTATTACTTCTGTTTGCACCATTTTGTCCTACTGAACCAAACCAGTCCAGTGTGTTATGTACCATATTTGAATTACCACTGGAAGCAAAGGAAATGTAGAGCTTCCTACTTCTGTTTCAGGATTTTAATATGATTATTCTGTCATAACAGTGCATGTGTTTGTGGGATTTTCACTGATTAAAAAAACAAGCTTAGAGCACTGCAACTGTTGAAATATCCCCTTTTGCTCACTGCAATTCAATATTATCCAGGCAGTAAGCATTGAGTCTTGTGTCTTTTATCAGTGCAGAAGCCATTAATGTGAACTCTTCTGGCTTTTCATACCACTGTCCATTTTAGAGTCTCTTCTAGTTTAAGGAAGCAGAAGAAGCCTATATTCAGAGAGAGAGATCTGATGGAATGGTATGGATGTCCTATATCTGCACATCTCTTGCGATGCTATAGACTCTAGAGGAGTATAGAGTTCCCTCCTTTTATACTAGGAACTACATTCTTAGAAAGAAGGCTTAGGCACTCTTGTTCTTTTGAAAGTTGCAGGACTTCTACATTCCTAAAGGAAGTGTGTACATATCCAATTCCTGTCTTGCTGCAAGAAGTTGGATTGTAAATACTTACATTCATTTCTAATGAACATTAGAAATATGACATGACCTGTGTAATTAATTATATTGTGTTTTAACTGTGAATGGTGCTGCATTAGGTGAGAGACTATTTCACATAAGTATGATAGAGCTACATCATAGAACTATTTCTCAACTTCCTTGAGATGTGCGTTATTCACTGGCATAGTTTAGCAGCATTGGGGTTGAAAAGGAGCTAGCAATTGATGGCTGAAGGTAGCTTTACTTCATTATGCTTGTACATCTGTTGTGGGACTGGCTTAAAATCTTGAAATTAGGGGTTGCAAGTCACATTCATCCTCATTTCTCTTAGTAATGTGGATCATTGAAGACATAACTCTTAAAACTTCAATTTCAGGTAAACTTTTCTGGTTTGTCCATTTTGTATTTCACACAGTTTAGCATCCACAAGTAATGTCACAGCCCATTTTGTTTGCCATTTGGTATACAGTTTGCCCATCCTTTTTGCCTTGTCTCAGTCCCAAGGTGCTGGTAGTGGGATGCTTATTGTAAATCTCAACTCTGCATCAGGAAGCTACTTGAAATCTGTATCCATTATTTTCCTGTAATTGCATAAGTACTGTTGAACATTTATTTGGCAGTTTCCCAATTTTGTTTTGCATGCCCTACATTGGGTAAACATCTTCCCTTCCAAATATGTATGATTGTGACTTCTCCTACCACTCAGTTTTCTCAGTTATGGGATGGCTGGAGGTAGTTGTTTAGTGAGGAGGGTTTCTGTTTTAAAGAAAAGAAGCATTTTGAGTTGGCATTATAATAAGAGACTTAATTTCCTGTATGAAAGCAAAATAGTTTAAAAAGACTCTTTGATGGTTAATATAGTAATATTTCAAATGTGTGAAAACCAAATGAATTCAATGTTTTGAGGCCTGTTTTTGTTTTTGTTTAAGGTTTTCTCCTCATGGAAACAGACAAACTCAGGAATATCTTTAAAGGTGGTCCAGGCAGATTTCCTATCTGTAGAACAAAAGAGATTGTAAGTTGATGTTGCTCATCTTCATGAATTCACATGTAATAATATGTATAGTGTAGTGTGTTCAATTTAACATTCAGCCAAGCGATATGATCTCTCAGGCACCATAGAATATTTTACAGCTGATTCACTTGAAGAACCAGAATGATGATGAAATATTAGGTGTTTTAGAGAGAGTATAAAATTATTGTTATATCTTTGTGCTAATTTTTTTGCCAGAATTTACTACTTGGATATGTGGATTAAAAATAGAGGAAATTGGCAGGGTTTGTTTTGAATTAAACAAATTGGTGTCCTTATTTTAGACACTCCAATATACAGAAGCTATGTAATGCGTTGTCCTATCCTGCTGGAGAAAGATGGAGCCAACTAAAACTGGCTGCTAGCCTCCCAGAACTAGAGAGGTGAGTTGGGTTTTTTGTAATTTCAAAAGATCACGTTTCCAAGCATTATTACAAAGATGTCATATTTTAAGACCTATTGTTTCTCTAACGTCTTCTTAATAAATAATTTTTATGAGATACAAATATTAATACACAGTCTAAATATTTTTCCCTCTCTGGGAGATCTCTATTAAGTTCTATATCCAGTAACACATTTCACTCTAGTCAAGTTACAGCTATTCATGTGGAGGGGAAAAATCCACATTGTCTTGATTAGAAGATAATACAACTTCACTTTTAAAAGGTTTCTGCAACACTTTGCTGTCAGCAGTATAAGTCGTGAGCCAGTAATGAGAGCACACCTTCCTATTTTGTTACAACAGTCGGAAAGCATTCCTGTTAGCAATGCAGAAAATAAGGTAAGAGCGCCAAAACAAAACCCTTAAAACAACTTTTTAAAAAATGGATAGGAAAAAAGTTGATAAAATACTGTACTTGCACCTTCACTTCTCTTGTCTGTAAAATGTAAAGCAGTCTTTTGCTTTGCAAATCTGTTTTGCACTGCGTTTATTCATTAGCCCTGCATTACATGCAGCTCTGTCAAAGGTTGGTTGTCCAGTCACGTTCGATTAACTGTAAAATATAAAAAAGACGTACGTGACAGAGCTAAATAACTAACTACATAACCAGTGTTATATTTATAGCTGTTGTGCTCCCTTCTGTCTCTTAGTCTTCCCACTGTTTGTGCTTTCAGTGGTGTTTTGTATTTAGGATTTAAGTTTCTAGGAGTAGGCAACTTGTTTTATCTGTTTGTGAGGTGTCCAGTGTACTTTTGAGAATTAGAAGAAAAATAATAATGACAGTAATAATCATAAACATGCCTTTTACTTTTATTTTAGGTGGTTATCACTATTATAACAGGGCTTCCGGGCTGTCACTCCAGTGATCTGTCCGCTTTCCTGGTCACTTTTAACAAGGAGTATGGAAGGTTAGTGTAGTTTTGGTTCTACTTTCTACAGCAGTCATCAAAAAAAGAAAAAAGTTGGTTGATCTTTACATTTTTGTACCAAACAGTTCCTGTGATATTCAGGAAGGATGTGAAGTGATTAGGTTGCTAGCCATGGATTTGAGAGACTTGGATTCAGTTCCATGCTCTGCCACAGACTGTATGACCATGAGCACTTCAGTTTGTCTCTGTGTTCCTCAGTTCCCCATCCTGACAGTGAGAATAATTGCACTTTGTTACCTCACAAGGGTGTTGGACTTGTGCAGTAAAAATCCTGAGGGACTTAGATTCCAAAGTAATGGCCGGCGGGGATGTGTGTATGCACGTCATATAAGTATCTTAGGTAGTTAAATATTATTCTACGTTAAGAATGGGAATACCACAGATACCACAAGAACGTTAATTCAAATGGCCAGTTGTGACTACTGTATGTCCATTTGTTTCAGTTCTCCAAGACTGTTCAGTTCATCTGCAGGATTAGCAGTATCTCCAAAAGGGGCAGATGAAACATTAGATGTTAGGCTAAAGTGACTGATCCCTTGGTGATTTTCTTTGTCAGCACTTTGAGAGAACAGGTAGAGAGATTTCATTGCTTGTTTTCTCTGGTGGTGAGTCTTAAAGCAAATATAACTCATCTTTTGTGTAAGAGGTGAGAATATATTTGAAATCTAGCTAAAATATTGTTTTTAAATGTAGAATCTGCTTTAAAAATGGTTGTGTTTTTGCAGTGTTTTGCCAGACCAGAGAGAATATGTGTAACTTCTACCATCATATGGAGATGGGAAAGAATCATTTTAGAGTTTTATCTTGTTTGAGTACTCAGCTCTGTACGAGATCAAACAAACAAACCCCTTTTTCTTTCCTCAAAAATCTTATTATCTAAAAATCTGGAATGTAGTCTCCCTAGTAAGGTGACTCCAGCAAGTATTAGGACCTGGCTGGATGGGAATTTAGCACTTTAAATTTTCAAGTAATTCGCTGTTCTGAGACAAATGTGAAAATAAATGGTGGGGTTTTCTGTGTGGCTTGTTTTAGGCCTTGTTTTTTTGTATGCAAACTTTAAATAAAAAAGTTCCCCTTGTCAGCCCTGAGTGGGGAGACTCCTGCTGTCAACTGAAACTTTCTTAAAAAGTCTGCTTGGCCCACACAAGGTTGGGCTTGGGTTTATATGGCCCTCCTTTGTACTAAGGTTGGGCACCAATGGAATAAGTGACACTGGTACTTGAAGTAAAATTTAGTTAATAGTTAATATATGTTTTTATTTTTTTCACAAAATGCAAAAACTAAAAATTGTCTGTTTTTCTGTCACAAAGGGATTTCTAGGATCTCTGCTCGTGATCACTCAATTTTATTACTAACACACAAATCAAAATTACTCTGGCACATTGTTTTGAAGATGCTATTTGACCTTCTTTCGTATCAAAGAAGCCATTGGCATCAATTTAGAAACAGTAGGCTGATGCTGAAAAGACAAGCCCAAGTGAATTTCTCCTTTGTTTCTGTATGGGATCAGAAATAGGGAATTCCTGTGTACTGGTCACAAATTTATTTTCGATGGCCATCGCGTCAAAAGGAAAAGAACAGAAATAATGTGTATAAAGAAAAAAACAGAATTGAATTGATATCTCACTCAGTTTGATTATTTCAGGTGGGTTGTTTATCGGCAAACTATGGATAGCCCTGAATGTTTCAGTGCTGCCCGCTTTCAGCGTTACCTTTCAAGTGTTCTCGAGTCCCAGCAGAACCGCAGCGCACGTCAATCCAGTTACAGTAGAAAGAAAATGAGGCTGTTGGTGGTCTTGCAAGGGTAAGTCTTTCAAATGTTAGGCAAGCAGTTTCTAGAATAGATTCTTCTTTTCTATTCTCATAAGTATTTCAAGGATCCCCATCACTGCTTAGTAGTTCTGTCAAACACAATAAGATTGATCTTCAAGAGAGTACATCGCTCTCAGTTCTGCTCTTCAGATCTTCTAGGTTAAGCTATTTTGTAACTTGTAATTTCTGCCTGCCTTCATTGGAAGAAGGTATTCATAAAATAATGAGTCTTGGGTCATATTCTGACAACAGTCAGGCGTGGCTCCGGTAACCTGTTAAAGTGTCTGGAGCCCTTAATAGAGAATACTTTACCTCTGGCCCTCACAGATTTCATCCTGAGTACTGATGATAGTTTGTTTCTAGTGCAGCACTGCTTTTTTAATGGGTCATGATAGCGAGGTGCTCATCCTCCAGAAACTGATGAGAATGCATTATCTTGATATCCCACACCCTCCCCTTAATCCCACTTCACATATGGTGGCCAGGTACTGATCTCAATTTTGAAAGCCCTTGATTTTTTTGGGACCTGAGGTAAATCTTGTGAACTACTTTTAGAACTGCAGATGGAAGTTACTGTAGCTGCTATAGCATTGTTTAGTTTCTGGAGCAACAACTGTTGTATTTACTGTATGCATGCAAGTGTCACAAAATACTTACTTCTCTGTGTTACCCAGTAGATATCATTTATTGTAAAGAAGAAAACAATAAGGTACAGCAAAAATATACAGCAGCTTTGTGCATCATGCAGAAAAGCTTGTTAGTTGAGCAAACATCCTACTTTTCACAATTAGTTTTATGTTTGAAGATTAAGATACTGAAAATGTTTTGAAAAATATCAATAGGGTGGAGTACCTTCCCATTCCTCTCCAAGGGAAAACCTCTTGTGTGGAAAATTACTTAAAAGCCTTAAAGGTTTTTGCTAGACTTCAATTTTGAGTGTCTTGAAAATATTTAATTTCAGGAAGTAAGATATAGTTTAATTCTTTGAATACCACAGTTAGATCTTCCTTTGGAAAAGCATTGTAAAGATATTCTGAACAAGCCGTGCAGAAGGATTTCTGTTAAATAATTTCAGGGTTTTGTGACTTAAATAAACCATTCATTATTTTTTTCCTCACTGTGAACATATAGGTAAAATTTCCGTGAGTGAGATTTTAAACACAAAAATAGATCAATGTTAACTATAAGAACTGTTGTTCTTCCCTTTGCATGTGTTGCAGCTGATATTAATATACGTATATAATGTGTGTGGTGTAATTTGTTATAGTGTCTTAATATACCAAGTGAGGCGAAGGGCTTGTCTACATGAGCATTTTGTTCTTCTTCGAGTACTTGCTTGTATTGATTCCAATTTAGGTGTGCACGTGCTATGTGCACATTTGTCGGAAGATTTTTACCCTAGTAACACTCGGTGGGTCGACTGGGTTGCCCCCTGGAGTGGCGCCATTGTGGTGCCGGATATATACCCCTGTTGACCCATCGCCCCTTCAGTTCCTTGGAACTGTGGAGCTCTGATCTCCGCTTCCCTAGCTTTCCTCGTGTTTTCTCTATAGATAGTTTGTCGATAGTTCACTAGTTCATAGTTATGGTTAGTTTTTAGTTTTCTGTGTATAGATAGTGTGTATAGTTGTTGGGGGGTCGGGGATTATCCGAGGTGCCAGGGCTCATGCTCAGGTCACCGGGTTTCAAACCGTGCTCGGCGTGCCTCAAGCCAATGCCAGTGGGGGATCCCCACGACTCCTGCCTGAAGTGACTCAGGGAATCCCACCTCCCTGATAAGTGCCTCATTTGTAAGGCCTTTAAGCCTAGGACAAAGAAGGAGCGGGACTTGCATTTGAAGCAGCTCCTTGTGGAGGCAGCACTTAGCCCTGCGCCCTCAGTACCGAGTGCTGAACAAGCTTCTTCAGTCCGAAGCACTCCTTCGGCACTGGAATGTTCCGGTACCGCGAAAGAACCTCAGCCAGAGGTCCCGGTACCACTCCCCGGTTCCGTCCCGCAACCAGTCAGCTTGAGACATGACACCTGCTCGAGGACTCTTGTTGTACAGACAAAACTACACCGGATCTTTTCAGGGGGCAAGACAAAGATGTCACATTTATGATGATGATAATCTGATTTATGACCAATAACTAATATCTTAATCTTTACACACCCACCCATCCATCCATTAGATGCCCTGGACATAGTTTGAGTTCATGGCTTGATTTTGCAGCTTGCCGGGCAGAAGGATCTCTGCTGGGCCTGCACCAATGCCCTTCCATGTTGGCAGCAGAATGTTACCCTCCGAAGTCTTCCATCTCACCCATCCTTTTGGTAGGCTTTAGTTTGAATCCAGAGTGTCTAGGTCTTGCTGTGTCATCCTGCCTCTGGGTTTGGTGATTGATCACCTGTCAATTGCAGGCGTGACTTTCAGCCTGGGACCTGGCTTTGATCTTCCTTCTATTGTACCTTTTCTTTTTAGGGTGGACACTTTTTACTTTGTTAGGGCTCTTGTCTGCATCTTCAGCCGTTGGTATTTGAACTTTGTTTCATCAGGACAGGCTGGAGCTGGAGGTTGATACCATCATCCATACATACCTCATTCACACATCTAAACTAACTAATAAGATTATAGCAGGATTTGCAAAATGAAGGTTGGAGGAAGCTTTTACAAAACGGAGTGAGCATTTTAAAATGGGGTTTGAATTACAATATGGCAAACAGTGAACAGAAGTTACAATGTAGGCAAGTGTAGTGGATGGCAAACAGTGAAGAGAAGTTACATTGATAAAGTGAACAATTAAAAACAATTGATCAGTTCTACACTCTCAGCCCCCCCTTTGCCTTCAAGACACATTTCAGCATCATCTCAGACGGGGAGCGGGTATTACACCCAAGGTCGTGACACAGAGGCAGCCAGTCACACCTATGCGGAGAGTCAGGATCCTGACCAACACCCCCCTCAGAGGTCCTTCAGGACACTTTGGGCATACCATCAGGCCCAAGGTGTTCCCTCAGCTGCACCACGGTCAGCCACCTTGGAACAGCGTGTACTGGAGGCAACTGTGAGCCGTCCTCCCCCGACGGGCACGGATGACGATGCTGTCCAGCCGATGGATGCCCAGGCCTCACCTATATCTGACATCGGTCTCCAGGACCCTCGCTAGCAGGAGCCTCCCCAGGATGCCCTTGTCCCTGGCCTTTCTTCCTCCTCATCACCTGATGAAGCAGTGGCAGGCACATCCTCCTCTGGCCCTCCTCCAATTGACTTGAGGGCTCACCAAGATCTTCTGCGACGGGTGGTGCAGAATATGAACTTGCAAGTGGAGGAGGTGCCAGAGATAGAAGACCCAGTGGTGGACATTTTATCAGTGGATGCCCCTACCAGAGTTACCCTGCCTTTTATTCACACTATCCAAGCCAATGCGGATACGATCTGGCAGTCTCCAGCCTCTATTCCTCCCAGTGTCAGAGGGGTGGAGAGGAAATATATGGTGCCATGCAAGGGTTATGAGTATTTGTATGTGCTTCCTCACCCTTGCTCCTTGGTGGTGCAGTCTGTTAATGAACGTGAACATCATGACCAGCAAGCTCCTGCCCCAAGTCCAAAGAGGCTAAGATCCTTAACTTGTTTGGCCGCAAGATTTACTCGGCGGGGGTCCTCCAGCTTAGGGTAGCTAACCAACAAGTTCTCCTAAGCAGATATAATTATAACACGTGGACCTCCATGGGGAAGTTTACGGAGCTTATTCCCCAGGAGTCCTGTCAAGAATTCATGGCCCTGCTGGAAGAAGGGGAAAAGGTGGTGAGAACCTCCCCTCCAAGCATCCTTGGACGCAGCTGATTCTACAGCCAGAACTCTGACTTCAGGAGTGACGATAAGACGCATTTCCTGGCTCCAGGTGTCCGGCCTTCCACCTGAGCTGCAGCAGACAATACAAGACTTGCGCTTTGAAGGCCAGGGGCTATTCTCCGAAAAAACTGACCTCAGGCTTCAAAGCCTAAAGGACAATAGAATAATTATGCGCTCCCTGGGGATGCACACCCCAGTAACCCAGAGCAGACCCTTCCACCCCAAGCCTCAATGCACCTACCCCATCCCTCGGCCACAACAGGACTTTGCTAGAAGACGTGGCAGGGGTAACCGCGGGAGGCAGTCTGGTCCCCAAGGGGGTAAGAATCAGTGCCCCCCTAAACCACCAGCAGGGCCCAAACAAAACTTTTGAAGGTGTACCCGAGGGCTGAGCACCAGTCTCTTTCCCAGATCCTTCACCCTTCTGCAACTGCGTCTCCTATTTCCTCCCTGCGTGGTCCCGCCTGACTTCAGATCATGTAGAACTGATAAATTGTTTTTAATTGTTCATTTTATCAATATAACTTCTGTTCACTGTTTGCCATCCACTACACTTGCCTACACTGTAACTTCTGTTCACTGTTTGCCATATTGTAATTCAAACCCCATTTTAGGGGATACCAACTTCAGTTTATTTTGCCCCACCCTCCCTCCCCGTCCCTCTTCAGGGACGCCTCTCATGAGCAATTCCTCCTACAGGAGGTTCAGGCGCTCCTAACTATCAGAGCTATAGAGGAGGTACCAAAAGACATGAGGGGCAAGGGGTTTTACTCCCGCTACTTCCTAATTCCCAAAGCAAAGGAAAGTCTGAGACTGATCCTAGACCTGTGGGGACTCAACAAATTCATGGTAAAGTTGAAGTTCCGCATGGTATCCCTGGGAACCATCATCCCATCCCTGGATCCGGGAGACTGGTACGCCGCCCTCGATATGAAGGATGCGTATTTCCAAATCACGATTTACCCACCACACAGGCGATACCTTTGCTTTGTGGTCAACCAACAACACTTTCAATTTGCGGTTCTTCCATTCGGCCTCTCTACGGCCCCACGATTTTTTACAAAATGCATGGCTGTTGTCGTGGCCTCCCTCAGTCATCGTCGAGTACAAGTCTTTCCGTACCTAGACGACTGGCTCATTTGGGGGCCCTCGAAGATGCAAGTGCGTCATTATGTGCATCTCATCAGAGATCTGTTCAGACAACTCGGCCTGATGCTCAACATCGAGAAGTCCACTCTGGTACCCACACAGAGAATAGACTTCATTGAAGCGATCCTGAACTCCAGTCTCACCAGAGCTTGCCTACCACAGCCCTGTTTTCAGGCTATGGCAATGGAATTCAAGGCCTCTACAGCTTTCCAATGTCGTCGGTTCACATGTGTCTTGGTCACTTGGGCCACATGGCCGCCAACACCTTTGTGACCAAACACACCAGACTGCGCCTCCGTCCACTTAAGACTTGGCTCTCCTCAGTGTACCGCCCAGGCTGCAACAGCCTGGACACGATTCTCACTGTTCCCAAGGACATCTTAGGCTCCTTGACTTGGTGGCTGAATCCTTTCCTGGTCTATGCAGGGATGCCTTTCCATGCACCACAACCTTCGATAGCTCTGACCACAGACGCATCATCTCTAGGTGGGGCGCTCACGGGTCTCCATACACAAGGCCTCTTGTGGCGCAAGAGGTGACCCTGCACATCAACATGAGGGAGCTGAGGGCGATTTGTGTAGCGTGTCAAGTGTTTGGAGAACATCTCCAAGGTCGTTGTGTTACAGTGTTCATGGACAACACAATGGCCGTGTTTTACATAAACAAACGGGCAGAGCACGCTCCTCCCTCCTTTGTCAGGAAGCCATTCAGCTCTGGGAGTTTTGTATAGGCCGCTCAATTGATCTGGTAGCTTCCTTTCTCCCAGGAGTTCAGAACACCCTGGCGGATCACCTCAGCAGATCTTCCTAGCTCACGAGTGGTCGATTCGTCCGGATGTTATCCATTTCATTTTCCAGTATGGGGATTTCCCCACATAGACCTCTTCGCCTTTCACTAGAATTGGAAGTGCCACGTGTTCTGCTGCTTCCATGGACGCTCCCCGGGCTCCCTCTTGGACGCATTTCTGATAGCGTGGAAAGACTATCTCCTCTATGCCTTTCCACCGTTCCCATTGGTCCACAAGGTCCTACTTAAGCTCCACAGAGACAAGGCCTACTTAATCCTGATTGCTCCAGCATGGCCGAGACAGCACTGGTACACCACATTGCTCAACCTGTCGGTGACCAACTCAATTCCCCTACCACTCTGATCGGATCTCATAACTCAGGAACACGGCAGACTTCGCCACCCAGACCTGCAGTCCCTCCATCTCACAGCATGGATGCTGCATGGGTAAGTCAATCTGAGCTGCATTGCTCCACTGCGGTTCAACAGGTGCTGCTGGGTAGCAGGAAGCCTTCCACTAGGTTGACATTCCTGGCCAAGTGTAAGCATTTCTCCTGCTGGTGCACTCAGCGCGATGCTGTCCCCACTCAGTTAACAGTCCCCACTGTCCTGGAATACCTCTGGTCTTTGAAGCAGCATGGCCTAGCAGTCTCCTCCATAAAGGTGCACCTGGCAGCCATCTCTGCTTTCCATCCAGGGGAGAATGGGCATTCAGTTTTTTCTAACCTTTTGGTTATCAGATTCCTCAAGGGCTTGGAGCGCTTGTACCCGCAGATTCGGCGTCCGACGTGGGACTTCAGTCTAGTTCTATCCAGACTCATGGGTGCCCCCTTTCAGCCGCTGGCCACCTGCTCGCTCCTGTACCTTTCCTGGAAGACAACCTTCCTCGTCGCCATTGCATCGGCAAGCGAGTGTCGGAACTTCGGGCCCTCACAGCAGACCCCCCTTAGACGGTGTTTCATAAGGACAAAGTATAGCTGCAACCTCACCTCGCATTCCTCCCTAAGGTAATATCTGCTTTCCACGTCAACCAGTACATCTTTCTCCTGGTCTTCTTCCCAAAACCACATTCCTCACGTTGGGAGCAACAGTTGCATTCCCTAGACGTTCATAGGGCTGTCGCCTTTTACATCGAGAGAACAAAGCCCTTTCGAAAGACACCTCAACTCTTCGTAGCAGTAGCAGACTGGATGAAGGGCCTTCCTGTCTCCTAGCAGCGAATTTCATCTTGGGTGATGTCTTGCATCCGTGCCTGTTATTATTTGGCTCACGTTCCAACTGGCCAACTTGCAGCCCATTCTACGCGGGCCCAAGTTTCATCTGCCGCCTTCCTGGCCCACGTACCCATCCAGGAGATCTGTCGGGCAGCTATCTGGTCGTCTGTGCACATCTTAGCGTCACACTATGCATTGGTGCAACAGTCCAGAGATGACGCGGCATTTGGTTCAGCAGCGTTACATTCTGCAACATCTCACTCTGACCCCACCGCCTAAGTAAGGCTTGGGAGTCACCTGAATTGGAATCGATATGAGCAAGCACTCGAAGAAGAAAAGACGGTTACTCACTTTTGTATCTGTTGTTCTTCGAGATGTGTTGCTCATATCCATTCCAAACCCTTCTTCCCCTCTGTTGGAGTAGCCAGCAAGAAGGAACTGAAGGAGCGATGGGTCGGCAGGGGTATATGTCTGGTGCCATAATGGCGCCATTCCAGGGGCGACCCAGCCGACCCACCGAGTGTTACTAGGGTAAAAATCTTCCAATGAACGTGCACACGTCGTGCGCACACCTAAATTGGAATTGATATTAGCAACACATCTTGAACAGTTACAAAGGTGAGTAACCGTCTTTTCTCTGCACACTGGTATGTGAATCTACCCCACACTAGCCTGCTGTGTACTAACTGTCCATGTGTACCATTCTGAAGCACACTGACAGTTCATTAGTGTGTTTTGACCTACCCTGCTTTGAAACAGGAGTACATTAAAGTGCATTAATGAACAGATAGCGCATATCAGCAGAGTCTGTATGGACCGTTAGTGCACAGCAGGCTAACGTGTGGTAGATTCATACGCTGGTTTGAAGAAAACTAAATGTTCTTCTTCGAGTGCTTGCTCATATCCATTCCAGCTAGGTGTGCGCGCGCCGCGTGCACGTTCGTCAGAGAAACTTTTACTCTAGCAACACTGGGTGGGCCGGCAGGTCGCCCCCTGGAGTGGCGCCGGTATGGCGCCTAATATATACCCCTGCCGGCCCGCCCGCTCCTCAATTCCTTCTT
>NC_133773.1:140393515-140399579 GCF_003597395.2 Chelonoidis abingdonii | reverse complement strand
GTTTGAATTCATCCTTCTTAAACATGAGAGACCAGAACTGCACACAGAATTCCAGATGAGGTCTCACCAGTGCCTTGTATAACGGTACTAACACCTCCTTATCTTTGCTGGAAATATCTTACCCGATGCATCCCGAGACCACATTAGCTTTTTTCACAGCCATATCACATTGGTGGCTCAGTCATCCTGTGATCAACTGATGTGTCCCTAATTTATAACTAAAATTCTTGTTATTAATCCCTAAATGGATGACCTTGCACTTTTCACTATTAAATTTTATCCTATTACTATTACTCCAGTTTACAAGGTCACCTTGATCTTCTTGTATGACATCCCAGTCCTTCTCTGTGTTAGCAGTACTGCCCAGTTGTGTGTCATCAGCAGATTTTATTAGCACATTCCCACTTTTTGTGCCAAGGTCAATAATAAAAAGATGAAATAAGATTGGTCCCAAAACCAATCCCTGAGGAACTCTACTAGTAACCTCCTTCCAGCCTGACAGTTCACCATTCAGTACCACCCATGGTAGTCTCCCCTTTAACCAGTTCCTTATCCACCTTTCAATTTTCATATTGATACCCATCTTTTCCAATTTAATAACTCCCCAAGTGGAACCATATCAAGTGCGTTAGTGAAATCAAGGTAAATTAGATCCAAAACCAAATCTAAAATGGCATCCCCCATACTCTCTCTGATCCAGAGCGGATTGTGCCCTGCAGAGCATGCAAACTGTGAAATTCTGGTTTAGAACTGGTGGTGAAGAACAAAACCATATTCAGTTAAAACTGTTGTGGGAATTTTAAGTAGGCCTTGGTCAAGTTCAATTTCATGTAAACATGCCTAGTCATGTGAGGGAAAAGCTATTAGATCTTTAATGAACATGAGTGGATAGAATCTCTTTTTTATATACATCATCTTAAAGATGACCACTTGAACATTACACATTAACATCATGGTGGGAGGTGGTCAGTCTTGAATCAGAAGGATTTGCCAAAAGTCTCAAGCTGAATCTACACTAGAGAATTCTAAAAAGTTTGCAGCATGGACTGGTAGATCTTAGACTTCCCACGTTTTGTTGGGAGCTGAACTCTGAGCGTCAACTAATACAGAGAATCCCAATTGTTAATATAATTTGAGGACTTTTTTTAATGCCAGTAAAATAAAGGATAAGATATAATTTGCCTAAAAGTAAATACTTTTCATAAACTCAATTTAGTCAGTTTCATTTGTTTTGTTCCCATGCACTAGTGCAATGCTGAGTTACAAACACAGTGGAGGAATATTTCAATTCAAGTGGAATGTTTAAGTTGGAATTCTTCTTAAAGAAATGTCAGAGAAACATTTCTGTTGGCATTGGGTTTTGTACTTCCTTTCTTTACAAAACCTACAATTTGGACTTCAATAAAATGTATTGTTTCCTCGAAGTCTTCAGTTAACATGCACATCATTTGCAGAAGGCATAATGTGAATTTCTTCCTATCTTGTTGTTGCTGTGCCTCTTGAAAGCAGAAGTTTACACTTATCTAGTGTTAAGTTTATAATAGTGCTTTGTGCAGTAGCTGTCAGTAATTTCTGATGGCACTTCTGTTTTCTTTATGTAAGTAAATGTCTGAATGCCTAAATTTCTTGCATACTGAATTGTGTAACAAACATTTTCTTAGAACTCTAGTAATTTCTTTTGATTAGTTGTTGACGTGGTTCTTGTATTCTGTCACTTCACACTTCACTTTGTTCTCTTTGCAGATATACAGATGTTATTGATGTTGTACAGGCACTGCAGACTCACCCTGACCCTGATGTGAAGTCCTCTTTCATCATAGGAACAATTTCTACTTGCGTAGAACCACTTAGCTGCTATATGGAACATAGGTACATTTTAAAATCTGAATTGTTTTGTGTATTTTTCGTGTATATATAGCTGGATCTGTTCTATCATCTTGTGAGACTAATGCGACCATATTATGCTGTGTTGCTTGTGCACAGCTGAGTTGGCTTATTGTGTTGTAACTTCATGAGATGTTCTCATTTTTAGTTTATATCATTTGAACAGAGCTTTTAAGTGCAGCTTGACTTATATATTTAATGTGGGATTGTCATCCTCTGGAAAAGCAAAATTTTTTTCTCAAAAGGTTTAAGTTGGAAAAAGAAATTAATGTTGGCATATGTGGATCATGTAGGAACAAACAAAAAAAAACAGTTAATAGTTGTTGATCTTTACAAAGCACATAAATCATTGCAGTGATTCTTCAGTGAAACTTTCTTATCCTTCATATGGCCAGATAATAAGAAACTTTTATTTCAGTTTGGGTACCTGATTAAGAAAACAAAAAGTAGTAATTAAAGTCATCTATCAAATGAAGACACTACACATTCAAGAGGTGAATTTTCTTGGTTCTCGGTTTCCAATTTTACAGAATATAGTGACAAAAAATGGGAGAGGAAATTCTGGAAGTGTTAGTTGCACTTCTTAGATTATTTTTTAAAAATTGGCATGCAGCAAAGCAACTAATGCTTTAAATAGAAAATTACACTTCATAAACTCTCCTTATGTGTCCAACCCAAACTGCAGAGATGACAAAATCTTGATACTTTGTTAAAATGCTTTTCAAGGGATGTAGAACAGAGCTGATTTTAAGACTTTGTGGCCCTAGATATAAACACTACACTCCATTTTTACAGCTATTTATGATCTCAGTAAGCGGATGAATTCTGTCTCTTTGAGTAAATACCAAGTGCCTCCGCCATAATCTTTTAATTTGACATAGATAATGTTAACCACAAATGAAGGTTATTACTATAAATATTTCATTAGGAGTATGATGAAAGAATTGCAGGTTATCTCCTGAAGTGAAGTAGCTGTTGATGGCAGACATAGCCCATGTAGTGTCTATTTCTGTCTCCCTTTGAAGCTTCCTTCTATAAGAGCTTGCAAAAGTACAGAATCTGGCAGACCTAAAATGGCTTTATGTTGCAATTAGTCTTTCTGAGTATGGAAGCTCTGATGGTTCCAGAAGAGTAGATTGTGTCTTGCTGTCCGATTGGAACCTTTTATATTTACAAAAAGAACCTCTTGTCCTCCCAAGTTTAATTACTGTAGGTATCCAATTAATTCAAGCTCTAGGGCTAAGTCATCTACAGTGCCTGATAATGGAGGGCTTTTTTTTGTTCCAGAATATTACTGCTCTACTTGAGCTCATTACAGGTTTGATAAAGTTGATAAATGGTGTCACTACTGTGATTGTTGGTATAATGCCAGAAGTACATATGGTACTGTTGCAAAGGGTAAAATAGACCAGATATGAATTCTGCCCTAAAAAGCTTGTGATGTGTTCTAAAGGTACAACCCAGAAGTACAACAATAACTCGTGTTTAACACTGTACCTTTTCAAAGTATATACCAATCTTTTGCTAATTAACTCAGTGTAATACCAGATAGACCAAACAGAATGAAAATAGTCCCTGAAACAAGAAAGCTTCATAAAATAGATTTGTTTTCCAAAAGTGCTTCCAAAAGCCTGGGAGAGCACTTAGTAAACATGACTTGGAAGGCTATTCCAGGCTGTGGGATAGCATAAAAGGCGTCTTGAAGGTGGAACAGGGTGGTGATGCCATGTGAAATCTAATAGTAGGCATTGTTCAAACGATTGGAAGTCTTCAAACTTGACTCAAGGATTATGCTTGTCTTAGGGCTTGATTTAGATTATTAATTAGATGTCAGGTACCCAGGCTCAATCAGCTTATTAATGAAAGATAAATCAGTGCTATACAGAAAAGGTTAATACTACATTCAGTCCTGGGAGCAGATTTGCAACTGACACTTACTGTTCCAAAGTGATTACAAAAACTACCTGCTTTTATATATTAGCTATTTACCACAAACAGAAATACCTAATTATTACAAGCCTTTCTTATCTGACCTAGCTTCTTCCTCCTGTTTTTCAGGGTATACCCCAGTTACTTCTAGCACCTTATTAAGTTAAAGACACCTGCGTTGATTATTCCAATTATCCTAGCACATTTTTTGTATTTGGCGTCACTTCTGAAAGGTTCTGCATGTGAAACAAGGGTTACATGTGGTTCAGTTGCTAATAAGCTTTCACAGTGAAGCTTCTGGGAAGTGAAAAGCATTCTGGAATTTGGTTCATAGTTAGTATAAATGCATAGAATAGAAGCCTTCTAGAAAAAGATAGTATTGGGTAACTGTTGGTAGAGAGCATCTGTTTGTACTGTGATTTTTAACATTAAGATTTCTTCTTTTGTTTTCCAGATTCCTTTTTCCTAAATTCCTGGATCAGTGTTCACAAGGTAAATAAACTTTGCTTCTTTGGGAAATGTTGCAGAACAAAACCTGTCAATACATGGGCTTTAAACGTTGCTTAGACCAGTGATTTCTGACTTTTCAGCCTGAGGACTAAACGTTATTTTGCAAAACAGTATCAATACTTTGAGGTGCATTCTTTGTCCTGCATAGCTGCCTTTGATGCCTCTCTCTCCACAACAGATAGCTTGAGAAGGAGGAATGGCTGGAGCATAAGGCATTCCAACTATCCGCAGATGCAGTGTGGTCCCTAGGGGGGCTGTTGTCAGCTGGCACACTGTAGAACAGCCTCCTGACTGCTGTAACCTGGGGTCTGACTAGCTGTTAGTTCTTGGTTTCTACTAATGTCCTCCTCTCCTGGACCTCAGCATAAGGAAGGGAAGTCGTCCTTTCCCCTGGGCACCCCTTCGGCTCAGGCAGAGTCAGCCATGCTCTCGTAGCCTGGTGCAACTTCAAACTAGTCTCTCTTACCTCCTTTGTGATGCAGCAGGTGGGGGGCAGTGGGGAAGCAGATCAGAGCTCATGTGAGCAGTGCAGTGGAAGGTGTCCTCCCACTTTCTTCCTTCTTCCCACCCTGAGCCCCTGTACCTCCTTTCCCCCATCTTCCTATCACAAACAGGAGTGATTCAGATGCTTCGGTTTAAAAGTCCATGAGCCATGCTCTGCTTTAAGTTCCCTCTGAGCTGCTCAGCTGCCTATTAAGCCCCACACAGGGGTCAGGGCTGGGGCGGGGAGGGATGCCCCTCCCGGCCACCCCAGCATGGACCTGCCACTGCCTGGGGAGAGGTGCCTGGGAGAGGTGTCCCTCCCTTGGCCGGGGCCAGGCCCGCTGAAGCTGTCACGGCTGGGGAGAGGCGCCTCTCACTTGCCCAGGCCCAGGAGCTGCTGAGGCCAGAGAGAGATCCCTCTGCCCCAGAACCAAGCTGCTGCAGGGAGTCGTTTCTCCCCACTGCAACCCCAGGGCAACCTGCACCCCAAACCCCTCAACCCCAGCCCCACCTCAGAGCCCACCCTGCACTCCAACCCTCTTGCCCCAACCCCGAGCCTCTTCCCACACCCTAAACCCCTCATCCCCAGCCCACCCCAGATCCCTCACCACCAGCCAGAGCCCTCACTCTCCTATACCCCAGCCCTGAGCCCCCTCCCACACTCCAACCCCTCAGCCCCACCACACCACATGAATTCTGTTATGTGCACCAATATCAGTGATGTCACACATCACGTTCATATTGGTGCACCTAAAATTCATTCTGCATGTGGATATAAAAAAATTAGAAGGAACACTGCTCGAGGATCACCTTTTTTATTCATAACCAAAGGGCTTGTCTTCACTACTGGGGTAAGTCAACCTAAGGTATGCTCCGCCAGCTACGTGAATAACATAGCTTGAGTCAACATAGCTTAGGTTGACTTACCCTGGTGTCTTCACTGTGCTGCATCAACGGGAGATGCTCTCCAGTCAACTTACCTCAACCTTCTCAGGGCGCTGGAGTACCAGGGTCAACTGAAGAGCGCTCTGCCATCGATTTAGTGGGTCTTCGCTTGGCTCGCTAAATCGATACCTGCTGCATTGGTTGCAGCAGTGTCAATCTTCTTCCTAATGCCCTTGTGTCGTAGCTTCCTACTCAGATTTGAACCTTAGCGTTCATAAACTGAGAAGCTAGCATGAACCCTCTAAGCTTAATTACCAGCTTAGATCTGATATTGCTGCCACCAGCCAAGGATTCCAGGGCTTGGCTCCCTCTG
>NC_133773.1:140383790-140393027 GCF_003597395.2 Chelonoidis abingdonii | reverse complement strand
CTATATTGTCTTATACCTGTACTTACAACTAGGAAACAGAAGATTAGAAGCTTGAAGATAGAAAGATCCCTCTCATAGCCGAGAGACAGACAAAAGACCCACACCCAAAACATTCCCTCCCTGAGCTTTGAAAAATCCGGTTTCCTGATTGGTCCTCTGGTCAGGTGCTTGGTTCCCTTCGTTAACCCTTTACAGGTAAAAGAAACATTAACCCTTAGCTATCTGTTTATGACACCTTGAGAGCCACACGTTAGGCACTGCTACTCTAGACATCACAGAAAAATCTGTACTAATTTTCAGTCAGCCTCTGTCCTTTTGCATTGGACTCAAAGAACTGAGTAAAAATGAGAACAGTATGAATATTGACTTATGAAAGTCATCTGCATAAAGGTAAGTATTGAAATTTCATTAAAATCTACAACAGTTATTACTTTTTCTTACTACTGAAAGAGCTTGTCAAAGTAGATTGTTGTCCAGTAGCTGTAGCTAAATAAGAAATATTCTGCTTTAATATAGTATTAGCCTTTGGTTCTATTCTGAAAAGTGATTTAAAATGGCACCACGTTCAAAAGATCTATTTTGTGGCTGTGTTCCATTACATTTGCTTGCTTTGAAACAAAAACGTGTTTACTACTATTTTCTCTGATCACAGTGGGAAGTTGGAACAGCTGTGGGTATGAGCTAGGTTCAGTCCCTTCTCATGCCTTGTCAAGAAAATTATTTAAGTTCCAAGTGGAAGATCTTTTTTGCCAGCCTGCAAATTCAACCTGATATCTGAAAGTCAATCTCTATTTCTTTTTAACTTTTTGTTTTTAATCCTTGCCTATTTTCTCATTCTTTTCAATCCTGATGGTAGTTTTGTCTGTAATGCTGGTTTGAGGTGCACAGCTATTGTGCTGTGTCACTTACACACATTTAGTAAGTTAATTTGTTTTCAATCAAAATTATGAACTACCAGTATAAAGCAGCAATATGCAAATTATCCATTTGGTGGCACCAATTAAATGGGGACATTTATTTTAAAAGAAAATATCCAACATGTGCTCTTATGAACAAACCTGTGGTGGTGGTTGGGTCTACATCTTACCTTTCAGGTCATTTGTGTGAGCCACGTAGTAACTTGTAAGTGTATCTCTGAGTTTGTTTGAAGTTCTCTGTGCTTGCTGTTCTATCCTTCAGCCTCTCAATCCCAGTTTTATTATCTGACAATGTAGATACGTCTCAAATTCATCTAAGAACCTCTTGAGATAAAGATATTAGACAGTCCAATTCTGAGCTTCCACCATAAGTATTTCTACCTTAAATGGTTTGCTCTTGCAAGTACCCTCTATTTTGTTTCACGTTAGTGTCCATGGTATAGGGGAAATGCCTGAAATAGTTTATAAATTGGACTCGGGACATGAGGGAATTTTCAAGCTCAGTAGTACAGCCTGGGAGTTACTAGGGATCTTGCACCCTGTGTTCCACCATCCCTTGGGTGAGATATTAGAAGTTTCTTCAGTTGTAATTCTGCTCAGAAATTAATGGTTCCTGTGGTTCTTTAAGAAAAAGAAGGCGGGTAACATCAATATGCCAGCCAACATTCTTTCCCTTAATAAAATTGGTTCTGGTGCCCAAGGCTTGTTGGCGATAGAAACTAGGATGTTGTTTCTGATCCCCTTCAGAAAACATTTGCAACAGCAGCAGCTAGTTCCCATATAACTTGTAATTTGTCTCCATGCTGTACTTGTTCACCAGATGTAAAAGTGCATCTTCTGTATTCAAATCCAGGAAAGTTCCTGTAGATGAAAATAGTAACTGTTGTTTAGCCCTAAGTATGGGAGAATGGATAGCCTCATGATTTTGAAGAGGGAATTTCTCTTTATGGCAGCACCAGCTAAAGTCTGTTTCTTTTCTCCAAGGTTAGACTCAAGGAAGTTAGATGTCCCACCAGTATTTTTCCAGCTGTTATCCTCATTTATAGCATCTTGGGGAACTGTCATGGGGTGGAATGCAAACTTGGTGTCTAAAAGCACCGTTTTGAAAAATATTTCCTATTTTTGTCTCTAAAAGTGACAATTGTCTGACTGTCCGAAGTCTCATATCTAAAATGGTATGGCCGAACATGTGTGTATTGAGTTTGCCGTGAGGCTTATATGTTCGTTTTTCTTTAAGTCCAGTTCTAGTAAATTGGCTTTTTCCTTCCAATTTATTTCGTTTAAATTGGTTCTTGCACTAACTGATCAAACTTAGCTTCTATTCAGTGATACCACCCGATCTTTAAAAATCTGAAGGAATCTTGCTGTCAATTGCCAAAGGAAGTGTCATGTTGAGAAAAATCTACCCCAGCAACTGTAGAGAGCTGCACCATACTAGTAATTTTTAAGAGTTGCTGAGTCAGAGGAGTCCAAAGATTCAGACTCCTACCCCTACATCATCTCTCCTTTCTGCCTCTCTCTCTCTCTCTCTCTCTCTTCTCTTATCCTGCGCCCCTCCCCACCCCCCGCGCGCACACAGGTTGTCTGAGGTCCTAGGTAGTCTGGCAGTAAAGTTTCTTAGTAATTTAAACATTTAAAAAAATCATACCTAGGAGTTCCACTGTAATGGGGCTTTGAAAGGAGCTAGTGGGCTAATTCCACTAGATAAATCCTTGTCCATGTGAACTCTAGACTACAGAAGAAGCTACATTTGTATACACTGGCAGCATATGATAAATGAACTCTTTCTTCTTATTTTGTATTATCATAGTGCCTAGGAGCCCTTTCTATTGACTAGGATCCTCTGGTGTTAGGTGCTGCACAGACATGGCAGTCTCTGCCTCAAGAAGTATAGACAAGCAATATGGATACTGACAGACGGGAGAATACAAGGAAACAATGAGACAATATTGGTCAGCATGGTAAGCTGTTGGGTCTTAACATACCAGCAGCCTAATCACTGTCAAGTTTACATTTACAGTGAAAATGAAGATTTAGGGACCTGAGGATCCCTTTATTTCTCCTACTTTAATCTCCTTGTTCTGAAAATGTTACAGTATCAGTATTGCATCTGAAGATGATGATTTACTGCAGAGGTCATCAGCACCTTTCCTGAAAGGCATGCAGATGTGGCTCAACTGGCAGAAATGCAAAGGAATAGGACAGGTGTCAAATCTGTTCTTCCCTCACCCAAAGATAGCATAGACCACTGGCTCTCAACCTTTCCAGACAACTGTACCACTTTCTGGAGTCTAATTTGTCTTGAGTAATCCCAAATTACACCTCACTTAAAAACTACTTGCTTACAAAATCAGACATAAGATAATTGTATTCTGGTTGGATTGTACACTAAATATTCACAAACAAGTGCTTGCTTATGTGCAGAATTTTACACAGATAAATAAAGTTAAGCACATACTGAAGTGTTTCTGGGGTGGGGGCCCAAATTGGAATAATCTTATTTCCTAAATACGCTATTCCCTCTTTCTAACTGCAGCCTATGGTGTCTTGTCTCTTTCGGGTTGTAAGATAGTTGGAGTTCAGGGACTTATTTTCTATATATTTGTATAATGCCTGACACAACTGACAACTCTCCCCCCACACACACGCACACACGCCCACATCACCAACACCTCCTTGGCCCCTAGAAGATACTGCAATATAAATGTTTAATAAGTCAGAATAATTACATCTGTTGATTGTTCCACATAACTTGTTTAAAATGCTATCAGCTTTAGATTTTCTCATTTTTAATAAGCTTTGATTTGTTATGAAATATATTCAAGAGGCAAAATAAACCAGTGTGTGTCAGGTTTATTGCTCTAAGCCAATTATAATATTGCATAGGAAAAGGTTCTATATATGATACCAGTCTCCAGGAAACTCTCATGCAGCAACATTATATTCACTTTATACTGATGGAGTGCTCCCAAAGTTTCATGTTTCAGCTGGTGTTATTTTTATGAAGATTTTTTTTTACTGGTTACACAACTCTTTACATGTCACTGAATTCCAACCCATTAGTTTGTCCCAGTTCCCTAACTAGTTGTTCAGTTCCTTCTTTATCTTTGTTTTGGATGTTAGCATTCCAGGTACTGCTCTGTGAAAGTACTTCACTTGCTTGTACTAAGACATAGGAAACTGGTCAAAATCAAGATAAATTTGTTCTATCTGCTTAGTCAAGATATTTACTTAAGCAAATTAAAAGTGTTATGGGATACTTAGCATAAAGTGAACAGGATTATGGTATAGGCCAGTTTAGGCTGTTTCACTATTAATATATTTGTGCTTGATGTTATTGGTGCTTAATGCAGGAGTGGGCAAACTTTTTTGGCCCGAGGGCCACAGCTGGGTATGGAAATTGTATGGCAGGTCACAAGTGCTCATGAAATTGGTGGTTGGGGTGTGGAAGGGGGCTGAGGGCTCCAGCTGGGGCTGCAGGCTCTGGGCTGGGGATGAGGGGTTGGGGGTGCAGGAGGGTGCTCTGGGCTGAGACAAAGGGGTTCGGAGGGGCATCAGGGTAGGGGCAGGGGTTTGGGGTGCGGGAAGGGGTCGGGGTACAGGCTCCAGGTGGCACTTAGCTCAAGCAAAGGAGATCCAGGAAGCAGCAGCATGTCCCCCCTCTGCCTCCTACATGGAGGCACAGCCAGGCGACTTGGGGTGCTGCCTCGTCTGCAGGTGCCACCCTGCAGCTCCCATTGGCCATGGTTTCTGACCTATGGGAGCTGTAGAGCCCCTTGGCTGACCCTATGCATAGAAGGCGGAGGGGGACATACTGCTACTTCGAGGAGCTGTGCAGAGCCACAGCACATGCAGAGCGAGGCAAGCCCCTGGCTGGAGTGCCAGAGCGGGGCAAGCCTCGGATCCCACTCCCCGGCAGGAGCTCAAGGACTAGAATAAAACGTCTGAAGGGCTCCTGGGCCATAGTTTGCCTACCCCTGGCTTAATGCATTCTTGCATAAATACACAGCTCCATGTGTATATATATGCTGGCCAGCATATACTAGTCAACAGTTACGACCTGGAAAAATGTTTTTGCTATACCACTTTACCAGCATATGTTTGTTTGTTGTTCTCCATCGTTGTCGTCATTATTTGAGTGAACTGTTCCCTAATTTCCTCATGCAGGACTGGTGAGCAATGTGATCTTCACAAGTCATACTACAGAGCAGAGACACCCACTCCTTGTACAACTTCAGAGCCTCATACGAGCAGCAAATCCTGCTGTTTCATTTATCTTGGCAGAAAATGGCCTCGTAACTAGGTAATAATAGTTTCCAGTTCTTTATGGTTTTCAAGTTGCTGTTCTAAAAATGGGAAACTCTTACAAGAAAAGCTGATCCTCTTTGACTTTCACCTATGAACAGAAAGTTGACTTAGTATGTAAACCAGAAAAATGCTTATTTTTCTTAATCATTACTTCCCTGATAACAGGATACCTCATCTGTTCTTAGAATTTTGACATTTTGAAAATGTCATCTACACTTCAACCAGATGTTCTGATACAGCATGATTCACTAAGGATTTAAGTGTCAAAGGAAGACATTAAATGGCCATAAACTAGAAATAATGCAGTATGATTTAGGAAAAGTTAAGGTTTAAAATGGATGTATCTTTTCATTTGCAGAGTAATTTTCATGTTAGGTTTTTCTTTATACAGCAATCAGGTAAAATTATCTTTCTACAGATTGTAGGTTTATATTAATATTTGTTCCATTAGAGCTCAATTGTGCAACCTCTACACACACTGAGTAGCATAGATGAGTAGATCCACTCAACTTTAATGGGACCAAACTCAATGAGTAAGTCCTACTCAACATCAATAAAAGTTGAATTGAGGATCCTATGAAGTTCATATAAGGGCTTTTTTACTGTTATATATTTTATTTAGTATATTTACTTGTATTTTAGTTGCAAATAAAAATTAGTTGAATAGAGAACTCCTGGTTTTGTTTTTTTTTACAAAAACTTTTAATGTCTGGAAAATTGAGAATATTTTAATGTACCATAAGTAGTAAACATATAATTATTTTATTGCAATCTGACTAGCACATCCTAATTTATGTAAATAGTTTACAGATAAATAACTATTGTTACTGTGTTCCGTAAATTAAAAATCTCAACCTTATCTTTTTAATAGGAATGAGGATATTGAGCTAATTCTCTCTGAAAGCAGTTTTTCAAATCCTCAGATGATGAGAGCTCGCTATTTAATGTATCCTGGCTGGCAAGTATCGTAATTGAGAAATAATAAAAAAGCATTTTTTAATTAACATGAAGAATTTTAAAAGCCCCACTAGCTTATATTTTCAAGACAGTTCATACATGTGGACCAATCACTTTGTAAATGTCTTTTTCTAAGAACTTGTAAGTAGTCTTTTTAGATCCACTAGTGCCATCTTTTGCCTACTTAGGATCCTCTTCTATTGCCTTCTAAATGGGTGGTAAAATTGCTATTAATTTCCATGAGAGCAAGAGCTAGCCCTGTGAGAATAAGAGGAGTAAGGCAATACTGACTTGAAGTAAAATCAGTCTGACAGCTGTTCAGCCTAAATGAAATGATCTAGTGGTATCGTTTCAGTTACTAGCAGACAGTTATCCCCAGTGGAATATCTGCATACTTGATTGGCAGCCTCGGCAGAGGACAGAAAATTCATGGAAACAGAACTCCGTTCTAACACCTAGTGATATTTTCTACCATTCAGGCTTGCAACACATTGCTGGGAATGGTATGTTGTTGCTGCCATCTGTGCTGTATCTGTGCGGCAAATAGAGGACTTCGTTCTCCAGATCTGCCAACCTGGCACCAATCCCAAATCCTGACCAATTCAGTTTTCTAGTTACATTTTGAGCATTAGAGGCATAGTGTGCAGCACTTCAGCCAACAGATCCCGTCAGTCCAGAATAGCTTCTGTGTTCCTTGTTCAGAATTAATTACACCTTGACTCCAAACTGGGTTTGAGAGAGGCTTCTTAAGTAAACCAGCATGCAGTTATGTAAGGGTAAGCCTTCTTGTAGATCACATAGCACTCCAAAGGGAAGAGGATTGGGTGAGAGAAGAAACTGTTTCAAACCTCTTGATGCTGGCATTCTGTCTGTTAGTGTAGTGTACCCAGGGGGAAAAAGTGCTAACGGCAGGAACTTCATTGAAGTGGTTCCTGATATCAATCGTGATACAAAATTACATATATAATTCTTCCTTGTTTACAGTTTGTATTTCTCTTCTTGCATGCAATGAATTTAGTATTTCTCTTCATGAAAGCTCCTCTGTTGTTAAAATAACTAATATTCTTCATTTTTAGAAACCTGTTAAACAAAAAGCAGATAAAGAGTGATAATAGACACTTTCTAGAACTTTGATTGCTCACATGAAGACTGGGGAAACAAAATCAAAAATATCTTTGGCAAATAAAGTTGATTTCCCTTTTTTTGTTATAAAGGTATGATGGTAAGTTTGGAGCTGGTTCTGTCTTCCCACCAATGGTTCAGATCTGTGTGTGGTTTAGCCGTCCTCTGGAAAAAACACGATTTGTGACCAAGTGTAAAGGTAAAAATGTTTTTTGGTGACCTTTAATATTTAAAATATTGTGGGTGTTTAGTTAGTGTAGGGAGACTCTGTGCTATGCTAATCATGAATAATGTGAATTTTTATTTAGAATGTAATTTCTCCTCTTTAAAGTACTTCATATGCTATGGATTTTGACTTCCTTTTCTATTCTGGAAACTTAAAAAGGCTCAAGTATCAGAGGGGTAGCCGTGTTAGTCTGGATCTGTAAAAGCAGCAAAGAGTCCTGTGGCACCTTATAGACTAACAGACGTATTGGGGCATAGCTTTTGTGGGATGAATAACCACTTTCTTCTTCGAGTTGCTTCTCATTATCCATCCAGTAGGTGTATGTGTTGTGCCGTGCACGTTCGTTGGAGACTTTACCCTAGGCACTCCAGGCGGGGCCGGCAGGTCGCCGCCTAGAGTGGCGCCCGCCCAGGCGGGTGATTATTATACCCCTTGCCGGCCCGCCCGCTCCCTCAGGTTCTTCTTTACCGCCCGTGTCGTGGTTGGACTGGTGGAGCGCGGCATAGGCTGACCTCCACGGTCCCTAGCTTCTCTTGTTCGTTGTATAGTCACACCACCAGCGAAGTTGCCGCATTTGCCCAAGCCCGTCGGCGCCCCGCGTAGCTAGAAGGGAGCGAGCCAACGCCTTCCGGACGCTCCTTATGGAAGGCGGGCACTTCACCCCGCGCCCTTCGGCACGAGCGCGGGGCGCTCCGGCACCGATCCCTCCGGTCACGCGAAAGCCGCAGCGCGGGCACGCCCGGTCTCCGGGCCATCAGGCATCCTGGAGAAAGAGGTCCTCCTCGTCTCTACCCCGGCCCAAGCAGCCCGGAATCAGGAGCCCACGCCGATGCCGGCTGCGGCCGCCGAGGCAGGGGCTTTGTTGACTTCCGGGGCCGGGCAGCCAGGTCCGTCGAGTCCGGATCCTCTTGCTCCCTCCCACGATGAACTGGGGTTGAACTTCGTAGCCAGCGTCTCACGCCTGAACAATTTCCTCACAGTCCGGCCAAGGGAACCTTATGCCCTGACGGAAGCCTCGGGCTGCCCACCCCTCCAGCTGTAACGCCAGAGTCTAGCGAGGGTAACTGTAACTTTAACTATATAGAGGCGCAAAGCCGACGCCGATTGAGAGCACGTCCCCCGGGATTCCGGTCACCAGAGGCACCATGCTACTGACTACCCCAGTCGCACGCCAGTGCGCAGGTACACCCGGAAGCACCGATCTCGGTCGAGAGAGAGAGTCTGCTATCGAGCGCGCTCGCCAGTCCGGCACCGCTCTACACCCAGCGGCGCCACAGTCACACCATACGCGGCGCCGTCATCTTTCACGTCGCAGCGGTCCACCCAACACAGATGACGAAAGCGTGTACTCCGGGCACCGTTTCAGCCCCCGGGCCTTACGGGGCCATTCGGCTACAACACACCATTTTTACCCGGCAACTCAGTTGACTTGAAGAAGCCACGGTCCACGGCCACAAGGGCTACACTCGCAACCAAACGCGCCCATACGGCACCCACTTACCCACACACAGGCCGCATACCGTGCTCATCAGGTGGGACAGGTTCCCCGGTCCGAACTTCTGCCCCTAAAAAACTACCGGCTTTACCGGCCTCGTACTACACTCCTGCACCCGGTAAGCAACCCCTAAAAAACTACCCAACCCCCCACGCCCCCAGGAGCTGCCGTCGCCGGTACTGAGGCGCTAGCGATTTCGCACTACTCGCGGG
>NC_133773.1:140311950-140383690 GCF_003597395.2 Chelonoidis abingdonii | reverse complement strand
GGTATTATGCGTTGCCCTCGGCAACTGTCCACACAAAGTGCACAGTCGGTAGTCGGTTCAGAGATAGTCGCGAAGCCACAGGGGCCTTCCCAGAAACAGGCAAAGACAGACTTTGCCAAGCAAGAACGCAACTAGAAGTGAGAAGGCGCAGAGACTCTGGCAGCAAGGGGGCCAAAATCAACAGGTCCTCACAAGCGTATCCGGTCGAGACGTCCTTTACTTTGAAGGTGCGCGCGGGGGGCTAAACAGTTTTTTCGATGGATCCATCTTTTCCCTTTTCCAACAGCCTCGTTCTTCCCCGGGTGAGCGCCAGTTTACTAAGGCATCGTTGGGTCTCCGGCGGCTGCGTGATTTGCTTCGTGCGCCCTCGCGCCCCCTCTTCCTCGCGTCTTCAGGAACCTCTCAATGAGAATCTCATGACAAGGGTTGCACGCTCCGACAAGGGGCGTAGAGGAGGTGCCGGAGGACGAGACGGTCAAGGGGTTCCATCCTTTCCCCGTTACTTTCTGTACAAAGAGGGAGGTCTGGCGGACATCCTACGATTCTCCGGCAGACGCAGACAGATATATTCACAAGTTGAAGGTCGCATGGTTTCCTTGGGGTACATTATCTTCCCTGGATCCGGAGATGGTAGGAGGCCTCGAAATGACAGGACGCCTATTTCAATATATGTCATCTTTCGCCCATTCGAAGGTTCTTCGCTCATTGGTACGGGCGGCCGCACTAAATATTCACAGTCTCAGCCATCTCGACTTCCAGGCCAGGCCGAGAGTGTTCACAAATGTGGCAGGTAGGTCGTCGCGTTTCTATCGTCGCAAGTCGGGTAGCGTGTTTCCTACCAACGAGACTGGCTTATCAGGAGAACCCTCTCACTAGGGATGAGTCAGGAGAGTCAAGTGGTCAGCCCCTTTTCTCTACGCTCGGCTGTTTAATGGGAGAAAGTCACCCATTCTTACTACAAGGATAGAGTTTATCGAGGATTTAGACTCCCTAATGCCAGGGGGTTCCTTCTAGGCACGGTTCAGACGCTGTCGTCCATCATCACAGGCTAGTCGCAACGTCTGACTCCCTGCGCACTTGCCTGAGTTGTTGGGTGGCAAATGGGCTGCAACATGTCGTACACAGCGACTAGGCCGACCGCTGACGGCCCTGCAATCACTGGCTCAGCCTCAGCTACGTTCGGAAAGATCTCGTTGGCCGTTGGACACGGTGGGATCCGTTCAAGTCATCCTTTCTTCTACCAATGGTGGTAAGATCAAGTCGTTGTATGTGTGGGGCTCTTCCGTATTCATCAGCCCAGCATCGCTTGGCCCTGAGAACGGCGGCATCCAGATTTGGGGATGGGGGCTCATCTAGGGACTCAGGACAGGGTTGCTGAGTCTCTCCGGCTGCCCTCCGTACAACATCCGAGAGAGAGAGAGGGGTCGCTGGTTGTTCAGATTCCATGTAGATAGGAGCGCTGTGTTTTCAGTCTTTTCGACAAACAACGGGGTTTCCTACGTGAAGAAGCAGGCGGAGAAATTCCTCTTTTTTCTAGTGAAGCAACGATACTGTGAGGAGTTTGCATACCCAACTCGGATTCCTCAGCTGATCGCTTCTACTTGCAGGGGCTCGAATATCTGGCGGGACAGTTCAGCCGGTCTTCAGTCCCACGTGGGTCCTTCGCCCGGGATGTCGCCTTAGCGCTCTTCCGGCGTGGGGGCACCACACGTGGAATCTTTGGCAACAGCAGGAACAGGAAGTGCCGATGTTTGCTGCTCTTTCCAGGGGCCGGAGCGGGCTCGATAGCGCGTTTTCTAAATTCACCTGACAACGCATACTTCTATGGTTCCGCCGTTCCCGTTACACATGTACCGTTCTGAAGGCGCGCAGGGACGGGCGTGGATTTCTGATCGTCTCGGCATGGGCCTGTCAGAATTAGGTACTCCTTGTTGCTGATGCCATGTTCGGTAGCGATCCGGTTCCTGCCTTCTTCACCTTGGACTGGTCAGCAGGACAGAACGGTGCCGCTTTGTCACGGATCCTCCAGTCGCTCACCATCTCAGCAGTGGGTTCCTGAGTGTCCTCGGTCGAATTATTGCTCTTCCGTGAGGAGGTTTTATCTGGGAATAAGAAACATTTACAAGGGCGACATATGTAGCAAATGGAAGTTTTACGTGCTGGTACGCGAGACGCGCTTCCCAGGATGTCTACCATACAGTGATTTTAGATTACTTTGGTCGTAAGAAAGAAGAATAAAAGAGAAAAAAAATAAAACAAGGCTGTGCATGTCCTCTCTCTCGCGTTCCTGTTAGCGCATCTCCACTTTCACACAGGGAGTGAAGCAGAGTCTGTCTTCTCGCCCCAGTGGTGTCTGATCCTCAAAGGGGCTGGAACGCCTTTACCGCAAGTGCAACCAGGGCCCTCTGGGGATCTTAGCTGGTGCTATCCCATCTCATGTCCTCCCCGTTTCGAGCCGCTGCTACGTGTTCTCCTCTACTTATCTAGAAGACGGATTCTTGGGGGATACGTTCGTCAGTCCTCGCGTATCGGAGCTGGCGCGCCTGAGTGTAGTTCTTTATATGGGTATTCATCGGGACAGGTGCAACTGAGGAGAGCACCGCCGCTTTCTTCTCAGGTGTTTCGGCCTTTATGTCAAACAGGACATATTCCTAACTTCTCTTCCCTAAAAATGCAGCTTGTTCGCAGGGAGCATCAGTTACACTCTTGGAGTGCGCAGAGCGCTCCTTTATATAGAGAGCAAAATTCGTAGGTCCACGCAGCCTCTTTGTCCGCGTCAGCTGACGAGTTTAGAGGGTTAGCCTAGTCTCCTCTCAGCGGATTTCCTCATGGGTGACTATCTGGGTTATTCGGACTGTTACGCACTGGCTTCCCCGGGCAGAGTAAACGGCGCACGTCTAACAGAGCCAGGTTCATCGACAGCGTTCGACGAGTAGCCATTCAGAGAGATCTGCAGGCAGCCACTGTCTGTGCACGACTTTGGCTACAACATTATGCCTGGGTCAACAGTCAGGGAGAAAAATGCGGCGCTTGGACTTGCTGTGCGATGTGACTCACTTCAATCGACCCACGCGCCTAAGGTAAGGTTGGGATCACCTAACTGAATGGATTGACGCAAGAACTCGAAGAAGACAACGGGTTCTCACCTTGCATAACTGTTGATTCTTCGAGATGTGTGCTTTGCTCATAATCCTATCACACCCGCCCTGCTCCGACTGTGGAAGTAGCTGGCAAAGAAGAATGAAGGAGCAGGCGGGCCGGCCGGGGTATATATATACCGCCATGGCACGCACTTGCATAAGGGCAACCTGCCGGCCCGCTGGAGTTGCTAGGGTAAAAGTTCTCCGACGAATGTGCACGCGCGGCGCGTACACCTACTGGAATGGATATGAGCAACACATCTTGAAGAACAACAGTTACAAAGGGAGTAACCATGTTTTGTGAATAGTGTGGGCTTCAAAGGACGTAGGATAGAAAATAGTATGAAGTGGGTTATTTAGAGATTGGGACTGTAACCTTCTACCGCTAGCCAAGGTGAACTATGCTGAATGAGCTGCACCAGGGAAGAGAAAAATAAGTTGAATAACCTGTTTTTATTTTTATTTCATACAGCAATTAAGTCATCAATTAAGTCAAGTCCTTTTTCTGGAAACATATACCATATTTTGGGCAAAGTTAAGTTTTCAGGTAACTGTAGTCTACTTCGTATGCATGGTCTTGAGATTACACTGCTTGTTTTCACCTACTCTGAGAATACTAAAATATGTAATTTGTAGTTGTTTGGTTTGTAAAGGAACCATACACATCTATGCACATATGCTACCTGTGAAAATATTTGGGATAAGTCAGCTATATGAGCCCAGTGTTTAAAGAAAATGTCTTCTCTTTTTGGTAGATTCTGATAAGATGATAGAAGTCTGTCATAATACAGCATCTAATTCATTAAGCCTTGTGCCTGTCCAGGAGGGGCCTACTCCTCCTGATTCAAGAAATGATAACAGAGATCGCAGCGGTCAGCAAGAGTGCTTCCTTGTGTTCATTGGCTGCTCTCTTAAGGAAGAGGATATAAAAGACTGGCTCAGACAAACTGCAAAGCAGGTTTGTGGACACACAACTGTTGGGATTTTTTTCTATGTTGCTTGGCTTAAAAATTCAAAGAGAAATTTGAGTGTTCTAATATTCTTACAGTTAAAGTAGACTGGAAACTGTGTCCTGCGTAGCGCACCAATGATTATGTCATTAGAAATGATCTTTTCAACAAGATGGCTGAAAAGGCTCACCGGTGCGACCTGTAATTCAAACTTTATTTTTAAAACATGTCACAACATATTCAGGGTGAGAACTCTTTGCTACAGAATACGCCATAGCAAATTGAGTATGCGAGTATGTCCAGATAAATCCAAGAAGACTTGGACTTGAGACGTGGTTGTCCTTCATATGGATAGGGTCCAGAGCAGTCTAAGCTCAGGCAGAAAATTCAGTGTGTGGAACCTGCACTTCGGTGTAATGATAATGAGCAGCAGTGACCACCATAGTTAGTGTATAACTGTTTCCATTCCTCCCTCTTGTTCTCGATTGCTCAGATATTGATCATTTGGGCTTAAATTTTCCAAGCTTGGTCTCTGCTTGACTGTGAAGATTTTTTTAAAAGTTTTGAGCAAAAACTAATCAGCTATTTTTCATCATGAAACAATTCTTTTGGTGGGAGTGGATGTGTTCTCTTCCTGTTTTTAAAACATTTTGCAAACTGCTGTGGAAAGAAAGTTTAAATATAGCATGGAAATAACCTGTGTTCAGGTGAAACCTGGTTTTGATTTACATTGCCTTGAAAATCATATGTTCAGGTTTTTTGCTAAGTTTTAAAGTGAGCTGTTAAGTTCAAAATGTGCGTGGCTAACATCACCACATCGTGAAGAGTAAAGGGGTTGGGGACATGCACTTTGTAAGATGGACAAGAATGTCTTGTTTCTGAGATACTATAGGGACTGCAATCAGTGCTCCAGTAGGCTTTTTAGGTGCTGTGACCAGTCTGAGCTCCTGAGGAGTATGGGAAAAGGTGTTGCTACGGTGCTTTCCAATCAAATAGTTCCAAAGTACTGGCGAGTGAATCTCTTTGAATTCTTCTTTTTTAGAGAAAACTCCATGCAAAAACTGAGAACATTAAGTTTGCACAGTTCAGCACTTGAGTCAGGAACTATTAAAATTATGGTTGCACACATTGCATTAACTCTAGCTCCTTGTCCATACACATTTTGGTACAATCTTTAATTAGATGGTGTCATAAACAGATAGTTAAGGGTTAATGTCTCTTTTACCTGTAAAGGGTTAACAAGCTCAGTGAACCTGGCTGACACCTGACCAAAGGACCAATCGGGGGACAAGATACTTTCAAATCTTGGTGGAGGGAAGTCGGTGGAGGGAAGTGCTTTGTTTGTGCTGATGCTTATTTCTTTTAGTTGTTCGTTTGTTATCTCAATCTTGGAGACTAAGAGAGGACCAGACGTGCAAGCCAGATCTTTCTCCTTTCTTCTGAAACAGTCTTCATAAGTTCAGAAATAAGTACTGAAGTACTAGAAGAGGCGGAGGTAGTTATTTATGTTGTGTTTCTTTTAATTGCAAAATGTGTATTTTGCTGGAAGGATATTTCACCTCTGTTTGCTGTAACTGTAACTTAGCTAGGGGGAAGGAGTCCATCTAGTCTAGATGTAAAGCACTGTAAGACCCTGTAAACATTTTCCAATCTTGGGTTTTACAGAGATAATTTTTATTCTTTCTTTCTTTAATTAAAAGCTTTCTTTTTTCAGAACCTGATTGATTTTTTTCCTTGTGTAAGACTCAAGGGGATTGGGTCTGAACTCACCAGGGAGTGGTGGGGGGAGAGAAGAGGGGGGAAAGGTTAATTCCTCTCTGTTTTAGGATCCAAGGAGTTGGATCAGTGTATCTCTCAGGGAAAGTCTGGAAGGGGGAAAAGGAGATGGAGGGAAGGTTAATTCCTCTGTTTTTAAGATTCAAGGAGTTGAATCACAGTGATCTCTCAGGGTAGCCCAGGGAGGGGAAATGGTTTATTCCTCTTTAAGACCCAAGGGGTTTGGGTCTTGGGCTACCCAGAGAAGGTTTTGGGGGGACAGAGAGTGTACCAGACACTGGAATTTCTGGTTGGTGGCAGCGCTATCAGATCTAAGCTAGGAGTTAAGTTTAGAGGGGTACATGCAGGTCCCCACTTTCTGGACCCTAAAGTTCTAAGTGGGAATAAGACCTTGACAGATGGTCATGATTTCTCTGCCAAAAAAAAAAAAAATTGTAGTCTATTGTAACTGTAAATTCACATGTATAGCATCTTGGAATGCAGCATAGGCTGAGAAGTTGACTTTCCAGAAATCAGAGGGGAGTTCTTATCAGAGCCAGAATTAGAACTCAAGAGTTTCTGGCATCCAGCCCTGTTTTCATGCCATGCTACTTCTATTCCTCCAGCATGGGGCGTGTTTTCTTTTTCAGTTGGAAATGTACATGCTGTATGTACACAAATGTTATTTCTAAATCATGCTGTTTCTTACATACCAGTGTCATTTGTCCGTTCTGAGACTAAGTTCATGGAAGATTGGACGTTTTTAAAAATAGGCAAATTTCTCCAAGGATGAAAAACACTCCCCTTTTTCAACCAATTCAGTAGTGATTGAGCTGAATTTAATCAGACCTTGAAAATCATAATCTTTGGACTGAGAACAAATATGAGAGATTTTAATTCAACCACTAACGCTCTCAAAAATGTACAAATCTCTGTAAATGGGGTTTATAATGAAAGTGCCATCATCCCCTACAACATCAAAAGTAGAGACTGATTCAGGTGTTTTAAATAATTTAGTATTTCAGGTTCTGCATGTTAAATAAAGAATTGAGGTATAGACTTCTATATTAAGTCTAAAAACTTGATTGCTCTTCCTCTTATGTCATTTTTTTCATTTTTTACAATAGCTCATTTAACTAGTTTAGTTAAAATACCTTCAGAATTTTTGTTCTATTCTGTTAACTAAGTCACATTTATATAAGATTCTTTTTTTATATTTGTATTTGTAAAAGTTGAATCTAGAGTTCCTTAAGTAAACGATGCAATTCAATAACCGTGTCCACTTATTAGCATTGATACACATTTTTTAAAAATATCTTGTGTTAGGATTAAGCACAATTATCTGTGGTTACATATTGCTATCTTTTTCATATTTGTGGTAGTTGTACTTTTCTGGTTGCTTGCTTTTTTTTGTTTTGTTTGGTACCTTAATTATAACATACTGTGGTGTTGCCATGAGCATTAAATGTATTATTGGTATCTGAATCTATGTATAGAAACCTCAGAGAAAAGCCCTGAAAACCAGAGGAATGCTGACTCTGCAGGAGATCAAAAACATTCATGTAAGTACAAGCCATTAGCGTCAAGGCTTCATTCTGACCCTCACTTCCTTAAGTACCCATTTATATGATAGAAGACTATAACAAGAACTGTGTTCTAAGTTTCTGACTTAAAGGATTCAAAACTATTTTCCCTGATGCTGTTAAGCTTCCAGATAAGTGGTGGGAGTGCTGTGTAATTGCATTCGTTTCCAAATAACCCAATTCCGTAATAGAGTTTTGGAAGTGGGTGCATGGGGCTATCACATCATAACAATAATCACATTTTCAGACTAATGATGGATGTATTTCCATTAATTCTTGGTAGCTATATAGATACATACTGTTGTCCTCTGCATGTGAGAGGGAAAAATAAACTCATTTAAGATGGTTCTTTGTGTGGACACTCTATTAGTGTGCCCTTGCAGCTGCTACTGTTAAGCTGTCCTTTGCTGGTCTTGCTGCTGGTACAGCCTGTTTTTAGACAAACCAGAAGTATTTACAAGTTGCTCTGTGGCTTCCTGTTGGAATAGAAGGTGATTAAACACTAAAACCACCTGTATGAAATGTGGAGTTTGTCAAGGAAGCATCTGGTCATGTCACAGGACTGAAAAAAGATCTTTATAATCATAAGCACTTAGTGCCTTAGATGTTTGCTCTTTAGTATATATCTTGAAGTAGTAATGCATCTGGAATAGAACCATATATCTCTAGTCAATAAAAAGCAGGAAAGAAAATAGATTAAGGATCTGATATGGGAAACTAATAGTACTTGTATTTACATGGCAAACTATTCAGCATTTTTTAGCCTATACTCTTCTTGTGTTTTAATGAAAGTTTATTTTGATTATCTGTCTTCACAACAAATATATGGATAGTTGCAGGAGATCTTTGTGGAGAGTCAGTTTGGGAAATGGCAAAGGTGAAAAGCTGTTAAAGGCACAGTCTAATGACTACGTGCAACTTATTTCAAAATATATCAATTTTAAGTTGAATTAAACAAATTGTTTGATAAAAGCTTCACGTTACCAAGGTCTTCACTGCGTTTCAAACTAATTTTGAAACATATGAAGTCTATGCAACAGGCCACCTTAGGAAACCTGTCAGAAGAGACCATCCAAAAGCAACCCCAAAACTACCTTTATAAGGTCACCTCCAAGAAGCCACCTCTTTCTTAGTTCTTTAAGTAGTTAAGACATATATTAATGTATTTTTAAAACATTTTCTGTTCTGTAAATAAGGACAATTACAATACATTATACTACCATGACTCAGTGACTCCGCTCCTTATCCCACTTCTCATAGAATCATAGACTTTAAGGTCAGAAGGGACCATTATGATCATCTAGTCTGACCTCCTGCACAATGCAGGCCACAGAATCTCTCAGCAAATCTGTGTCTGAGCCACTGAAGTCCTCAAATCATCATTTAAAGACTTCAAGGTGCAGAGAACCTTCCAACAAGTGACCCGTGCCCCATGCTGCAGAGAAAGGCAAAAAACCTCCCAGGGCTTCTGCCAATCTGCCCTGGAGGAAAATTCCTTAATGACCCCAAATATGACGATCAGCTAAACCCTGAACATGTGAGCAAGATCGACACATGCCAGACACGCCAGGAAAGACTGCTTGGTAGTAGTTAAGTCAGATTCCACCCAATCTAACATCCGTCACAAGCCATTGGCGTAATTTCAAACTGCTAGTTAGTCAAAGACTAATTAATTCCAAATTAGGCTATCCCAATTACCATCCCTCCATAAACTTACGCAAGCTTAAGTCTTGAAGCCAGATATTCTTTCGCCCCCACCTATCGCCCTTGGAAGTTCGTTCCAGAACTGACCCTCTGGATGTAGAACCTTTCGATCTCATTTCGAAGTCTAAACTCCTAGTGTCAGTTTATACCCATTGTCATGTGTCCACATGGTACTAAGAGCTACTAATTCCTGCTCCCCCTAATATGTTATCCCTCTTGATATATTTATAAAGAATCATATCCAGACCCCTAGCCTCGTTTGGTTAGGCTAAACAAGACAAGCTCTTGATCCCTTCCTAGGACAGGTTCCATTCTTGGATCACCTAGTGCCCTCTCGAAACCTGTCCCAGTTGAATTCATCCTTCTAAACATGGAAAGACCAGAACTGCACCCTATCACACGTATTGCACAAGAGGATGAGGCGCTACACAACCATGCTGTGAGTATCTAGCACTGAGCAGGTGAGTCTATACGCACACCAGAAGAAGTCGCCTAACCCTCTCCCCTTTTTTGCCAGATTCATCCCAGAAGTTCATTACCTCTATCCCTTCTACACGCAGCTAGTCTCATATGATCATCGCTAGATCCATACTCGCCAGAAGAACACAATTGCCAAAGAAGAAGTAGTATCAGCTTGCGATTTTATCAGAATATCACTCTAAGTCCCTTAGTCAACTTCACACTATTCGCAAGCGCCTCATGACCCAGCCTTGACGGAGCATACACCAAGAAAATAGACTGAGTTCTTCTCCACCTCTGCAAAACAGTGAGCGAGGTCACCCCATACCTCCAGGGTGATAACTCAGAATATCCAGAATATCATACAACAGTACTCTAGCGAAATATGAGTCAAACCCTAAAGATGACAAATAGACCTAGCGACTTAGCCTCACTATAAGATACCACACCTAGTACTATTACTTGATATTAAAAATGTACCCTAATGTTTATGTTTGTCAAAAGTGTTACACGCCACAGTTCATACACCAGATGCTTCCTGTAAATGACTGGTCCTTCCTGGTCACACTGAGCACACTAGCGCTCAGGACGTCTAAGATATCAATGCAACACGACAACACTTCACATTAGCACACATGTACCACTTTTTGTGCTCAAAGGAGAGTTCGAGACAATAATTGAGAGAAGCAGAATATGAGCGATGGTTGTCCACCCGAAAGAGCCCACAGATCCGAGGAACGCCCACAGAAACTTACCCTCCACCCTGCTTGCCAAACCGAAAGTATACAGCCCACTCTGCTCCCACCATCCAAGTAACAACGCGCGTGGTACGCTACTACACATCTTCTAACCATCTATAGCTCAAACCACTCACCCCCTAATAGTCATCATACAATATGATACTCAGGCTCAATCCACAGGCAACTACTTTCAAATACAGGGCATTGAGTACCCATGACATTCTGCCTGTTCCCTCCTATAAGAGTGGAACCGGTTATATTCAGAGGCCTACGAAATCTGACGTAAAAAAGAACCACTGCATGGCCTTTTCCTAAAAAATCTGTTACCTCTCAAAGAAGGAGATCGGTTTGGTGTTGGCCCAATCTATCTACTTTTGTAAAACGTGTTGTATTGTCCGCAATTACTATTGACTTCAATGTCCTTGACGATGCTTTTTCCTCATATTTTTCAAGACCTTGCATCGCTACAATGTCACAGCTGACAGGCCTGTAGTTGCCTGACACTCTTTTTCCTTCTTAAAGATAGGAACTATTTAGTCATTCCCAATCATATGGAACAAAACCTGATTTACCAGAATTCATAATAAATTCCTCTAAGGGCTTGCAATTTCATGTGCCAGTTCCTTTAATAATTGTTGATGAAGATTGTCAAGGCCCTGATTTCCTCCCATAAGCTGTTCACAGTTGCCTATTCTAGCCTCGGATGTAGTATTTTCTAACCTCCATAGCCTCATTCTATCGTCATTACCATTATCCTAACTGCTCTTTACGCCACTAAAGACGAGCAGAGATTGTTTTAGATTCAGGGCTGCAACAAACAGCGGCCCCCGAAGGCTCAGCTGTGCTCCTATCCTGGCAGGGAATCAAAGGGCTTGAGCCTGACCGTCAGCAGCGGGACCCCAGAAGCCTTTAAATTCTCAGCCGCGGCCGGGGAATCAAAGGCTCTGGGCTCCGCAAGATTCCCCGTTGCGGCCGAATGTTAAATGCTCAGGCCCCCACCCACTGGCAACCAGAGCCCTTTCTGAACCTCCCGGCGGCTGAGATTAAAGGCTCAGCGTCCCACATGCTGCAGGCAGCCCACGAGCCTTGATACCCGTGACAGGCGGCTTCACGACGGGCCTAGGGCGGATTAAAGGGTCGGGCTCCCTCAGCGGCAGGAGCCTCTGGCTCTTAAATCCCTGCCCCAGCCCTGCAAACCCTCAGGTCCACCAGTGCCGGAGCCTCTGGGCCCCTTAAATTTTGCCCATACCAGATTCCGACCACCTCCAGCTGGGAGCCCTGTTGATTAAAATCAAGTATCACCCCCCCAACCCCCAACCTTCCTTTTTGGCCCACAGCTGTTTTGGTGGGGCGGCGCTGGGGAAGGAGGGTTTGTTTCTGCAGGGCTGGGTGGTGCTAGGGTGGGGTGTTTCCGCCGAGCCGGGAGGTCCTGGGGGGTGGGTGGGGTGTTCCGTGGGGCCGGGGTGTTTCGCCCCTTAGCTGTTTTCTTTGGAGTAATGTGGCCCTCGCCGCTTTTTGAGTTGTGCAGGCCTGGTTTAGATATTGGGCCAAGCCTAGATTATCCTTAATCTTCACTCTATCCTCAGTGTTTAGCAGTCCCACGTCTATCTGTCTGTCTTTCTTTCTTATTTATATGAACCTTTTTACTATAGGTTTTAATTTCCTTTGCAAGGGAAAAGTCTACATGGCTTTTGGCCTTTCCAGCTTTTTTATCCCTACGTGTTCTGACCTCAATAAGGTAGCTTTCCTTGCTGATCAGTCCCATCTTTCCCATTCCTTGTAGGCTTTCTGCTTTTTCTTAATCACTTCTGAGATGCTTGGTCTACAGCTCCTGCCTATAATTTTTTTCCCCCTTTTTGGAGATGCAAGCTTCTGATAGTTTCTGCAACTTTTACTTGAAGTCATTCCAGGCTTCCTCAACGTTTAGATCCCCACGTTCTTCAGTCCAGTCCATTTCCCTGACTAACTTCTTTAATTCTTTAAAGTTAGCCCTTCTGAAATAGAAAACCCTAGTCACAGATCTGTTTTTATTTATACTTCCATTTAGTTTAAACTGAATTAGCTCATGATCGCTCGAACCAAGGTTGTCCCCTACAACCATTTCTTCTATGAGGTTCTTACTACTCACCAAAACCAAATCTAAAATGGCATCCCCTCTTGTTGGTTCTTCAGCTACTTGGTGAAGATATCCATCAGCTATCGCATCTAGAAAAATCTGAGCCCTGTTGTTATTACTAGCACTTGTCCTCCAGTCTATATCTGGGAAGTTAAAGTCTCCCATGATCACACAGTTCCCATTAGTATTTACTTCATTAAAAAGATTACAAAAGTGTCAATCCATATCCAAATCAGATCCCGATGGTCTATAGCACACCCTGAGCACTGTCTAAGGGGAGGCTCTCGTAGCTTTCTTCCCCAGTGTGATTTTTGCCCATGCCTTCTTATTTCATTACAGTCTACCTCATCATTGATATACAATGCTACTCCACCACCTTTACCTTTATTTCTGTCTTTCCTAAACAGCACATATCCTTCAGTACCTGTACTCCAGCCATGACTACTGTTCTACCATGTTTCTCTTATCCTTGTAATATCCGGTTTCACTTCCTGCACCAGTAACTCTAGTTCCTCCATTTTGTTACCTAGGCTCCTCACATTAGTGTACAAACATCTTAATTCTTGCTGTTTGGCTTCACTCACATTCTTTACCCGATTAGGCCCAGATGATGTTCTGCCAGTATCACCTGTTAGAATTGTATCTACAGTACCCTTCCTCCATTTGTCCATTCTCCTACCCACAACAGTATCCTTTCTTGCTTCATTTTCTTCCCTCTGTGTTAAAATCCAGCATGGAGATTACCTGGACGTCTCCTAACCATTTCCCCCTAATTCCTAGTTTAAAACTCTCTTAATCAGTTATGCCAGCATCCATCCTAGAAGTCTATTTCCCTCGCTACTCAGGTGAAGTCCATCCCAAGAGAACAGTCCTCTGTCCATGAATGCCTCCCAGTGTCCATACATCCGAAAGCCCTTCTGCCTGAGCCATCTGCTGATCACCATAATCTTGTCAAACCTTTGTTGCCCTTCTGAAGATCACCTGAGCCTCAATTTCCTTAAGTGTCTTCCCCAGCCTGGCATAGTCACCCTTGATACGTTCCAGTGAGAATCTAGCTGTATCATTCATTCCCACATGGAAGACAATCAGCAGATTCTTTCCTGCTCCCATTAGGATCCTCTTCAGCCTCAGGTCCACATCCCGTATCTTAGCACCGGGCAGACAGCACATTCGTCCGTTCTCTGGATCAGCTCTGGTTACAGGCCTGTCTGTCCTTCTCAGTAAGGAGTCCCCAGTCATGCAGCCCTGCCTTTTCCTGGTGACAGTGCGATTCTCTGGTCTATCCCCTGTTCCCTCTGGTTGCAAGTCCTCTCGATTCCTATTCACCCTTCCAATCCTCTGCAACCCATCCCGTATCCTCCTGGGGCTCGTGTTTGGTGTCATCTCCATTGACTAGTCCCCTCTCCTTATAGGGCTAGCTGCTCTTCTCTTCTTCCTTGCCCTCTCACCTTCAGTGACAATCTGATGTGCCCCTTCTTCATTTTCCAACTCTGCAAACCTGTTCCTGAGCTCTGTTGCTCCTTCATTAGCCTGTCTTTTCCTCTGCCTGGTTCGCTTAGTCACATGCTTCCACTGTCCTCTTTCCTCACCCAGCAGTCTCCCCTCAGAGTTCTTTGGTCCTGCTTCCATCTGCAAGTCTGAGTTTTTCCGTTCAGCCTCATCATATCCTTGCTCCATCATCCGCTCGAACCCCCTTCTAAACTCGACCAGAGTTTCCACCTTCATCTCCAATCCTCGGATCTTTTCTTCCATCAGCTCTATCAGGAAGCACTTCATGCAGACAAAACTCTTTTTTCAGGTACCCCCTCCAGGATCATGTACATACTGCAGCTTCCACATCCAGTCATCTTCATTGTGTCTTCCTCTGCTTGGGTCACTACAGCTGCTGCCTCTGTATCTGTCATAGGTTTCCCATCTAAGTCCTGTAAGTCTGGGAAACACAATCCAACCAAAAACACCACCACCCACAGCAAAACAAACCCCCAACAAGCATCAAGACACTCCTAGAACACTGCGCACTCCCTTCAGTAGCCTGTGTTCCTCTGTCTGTCTCTTAGTCTTCCCCAAAACTCCCTCTGTAAACTCCCACTCAAATTCCTGTGTACAGCTCTGTTTGCTCCTGTGCCGCTGCTGCTGCTTTTGTTGCTTAAGGAATTAGTGCTCATGCCACCATTCTCTTAAATGGAATGAAGACTGATGTACAGAGTGCACAGGGTATTTATAGTTGCTTATGCAATGAGTTTTCCCTCATTTCCTAGGCAATCACGGAGATGCAGTCTGAGATGTTCAGATATTATGGGGACAGGAGTGATATAAGCACCTTGGTTGTTAGATGTAGAGTCTTAATAAAGGATTAGAGGGTAATGTAATTGATTCAAATCCACATGGGTTTATGGAAAATAGGTTCTGTCTAATTTAGTCTCTTGTTTGAGATTACAAGTTTGATTGAGAGAGATCATAGTGTTGACATAATATACTGAGACTTCTATAAGGCTTTGACAGACGTGACATTTCAATTAAAAACCTAGAATGACCTAGAACTAACATGGCACATATTAAATGGGTTAAAAGCTGGCTAACTGTTAGGTCTCAGTGTAATTGTAAATGAGGAAAAGCCATCCAGCAGATGTGGTTCCAGGGAGGTGCTGCAGGGATCAGTTCTTGGCTCTGTTTTATTAGTGATGTGGGAGAAAACGTAGGCATCACTGATAAAGTTTGCAGATGATAAAGATTTAGGGTAATGGTAAATAATGAAGAGAACAGGTCACTGATACGGAGCTATCTGGATTGCTTGGTAAACTGGGCACAAGAAGACAATATGCATTTTAATATGGCTAAATGTAAATATATACACATCAAGTAACAAAAAATGTAGGTCATACTTACGCAATGGGGGACTCTACACTGGGAAACAGTAACTGTGAAAAAGATCTAGGGGTCATAATGGATAATCAGCTGAACATGTGCTCCCAATGTGATGTGGCCAAAGGAGCTAATGGGATTCTGGAATATATGAATAGGGGAATCTCAAGTGGAAGTAAAGGTTATTTTACCTCTGTATTGGGTACTAGTACCACTGTGTTTGCAGTTTTGGTGTCCACAATACAGAAGGTCGTAGATAATTTGGAGAGGGTTCAAAAAAGAGCCACGAGAATGATTCATGGATTTAAGAATATGCTTTATAGTAATTGACGCAAAGAGCTCAATCTATTCAGCTTAACAAAGAGATGGTTATGGGTGGCTTCAGTACAATCTATAAGTACCTACATGGGGAACAAATATTTAATAGGGTCTTAAATGTAGCAGAGAAACGTATACATTGATCCAATGGCTGGAAGATTTACCAGGGCTCATGATGGATTCTCCATCACTGACCATTTTTAAATCGATTGGATGTTTTTCTAAAATATGCAGAGAATCCTGTGGCACTTTATAGACTAACAGACGTTTTGGAGCGTGAGCTTTCGTGGGTGAATACCCACTTCGTCAGACGCAGGTAGTGGAAATTTCCAGGGGCAGGTATATATATGCTAAGCAAGCAAGCTAGAGATAACAGAGGTTAGTTCAATCAGGGAGGATGAGGCCCTGTTCTAAAGCAGTAGAGTGTGAACCACGAGGAGAAATAGTTCTGTAATATGGCATAGACCATTCACAGTCTTTTGTTTAGTCAGAGCTTGATGATAGGTGCCAAATCTGCAAACTAACCTGAAGCTCAGACAATTTCTCTTTTGATAGCTAGGTCTAAAGTTTTTCTTGCTGCCAGGATGGCCGAACCTCAAGACGAGAAGACTGTAGACTGGATTGCACAATTACAGAAACCAGTTTCTGCTCGCTCCTTGGTTTTCACACCTTAAACTGAGCTCAGAACAGGGCCCCATCCATCCTGATTGAACTAACCTCGTTATCTCTAGCTTGCTTGCTAGCATATATATACCTGCCCCTGGAAATTTCCACTACCTGCGTCTGACGAAGTGGGTATTCACCCATGAAAGCTCACGCTCCGAAACGTCTGTTAGTCTGTAAGGTGCCACAGGATTCTCTGCTGCTTTTACAGATCCAGACTAACACGGCTACCCCTCTGATACTTTCTAAAATATGTGCACTAGGGATAATTTGGTCAAAGTTTTGTGGCCTGTTATACACAAAGTCAGACTCGATGATCACAGTGGTCCCTTCTGGCCTTGGAAACGATTAACATATTCTAGATTGAGATGTACAGGGCCAGTCCGTGTCTTTCGAGTGGTTTGTCTGCAGACACGACACGATAGCCCTGTATCAATTAACACTAGCGGCTTGTTCAGACTAGGGTGAAAGGCATATTTTTAAATTACATTAGCTAAAACAGGGCAGGGCTAACTTGCCCTTTCCAAACTAGTGTTACATTGTTTAGGCTAACCAGTTTTAAGAGTATACTATTTATCCTAGTCTAGACATGCCCTTAGGGTCCTTTTTTACAACCATGAAGACAATAAATGTTTTGGGGGTTTTCCCTCAATTTTCCTAGTAGAAAATTAAATTTATAAGGTAACAGCTAAAGATACTGCAATCATGTTAGTATTTAACCCTGTTTTGCAAAGTGTCTACCTCATTTAAACAAAAGGTCAAGCACTTTTGTACTAGGTTGGTAAGTTTCTGGAAAGAGGCATTCCCCCCCTTCTGTTTAACTGCATAGACTTACATACCCATGTTTTAGACTGTTGAAATGTCTAATGATACAGTATTTGCCTTTGAATGCAGATGAAGCGCCACCTGGATCCACTTCCAGCTGGTTACTTTTACAATGGAACTCAGTTTGTGAATTTCTTTGGGGACAAGATGGATTACCATCCACGTATCCTTTAATATGTATTTAAATTCATGAGTATTTTTGTAGAAAGTATGCTGTAGATTTAGACAAAGCTGACATAGGAATATTGGGGCAGAGCATTATCCTTAAAAGAGCCAACTGACTAGCTGGTGATCATGCACAGTGAAAGGTTTTGATGTTTTAAATCAGCATATGACCATTTGCCATATCAGGCTTTAACATTAATAGATCACTCCTACAGTCACAGTGTAAGAAGCTGAATTGAACAAACCAAAGGTCATTAGATCATATCGAAAATCAAGTACAATATAATCCTTATTTTTCAAAAACCCTGTTATCTGAAACCCTTCTCTGTCTCCATGCTCTGCATTAGGATAATGTGCAGGTTCAGATGATAGAGCAGAGACCCCCGGCCCTGGTGGAGGCCACTCAGTTGCTGAATGGCCATTGCAGCAGCTCAGGAAGCCTTGTGCAGCCCTTCTGTCATGAGACTGAGTGAGAGGAGCCATGACAGCAGGGCTGCCAGGGCCCCTGCACTGCTGCAGGGCTGGTAACATTTGCAAGGTCCTGGTGGGGCAGATCGGCGCAATGGCCAGAAGTCTCCACTTTGCCCCATCAGGGCCGCAGTCTTCCTCTTCTCCCCACCCCACCCCCACTCCTTGCACTTGGAACAGTCAAAAGGGTAGTCCCGGTGTCATAAGAGTGAGTGAGCTACAGAGGGCTCCCTGCACTGCCACTTCTGCCCCCTCAATTATCCAAACTCCTGATTATCCAAACAAAATGTGTCCTCTGTGGTTTTCAGATAATCGGAAGGATACTATACAAAAAAAAACAAAAAAACCCCTTCAATTTAAACCAAATAATCCCTTAACTAACTTTCAATATAATATGTCACAAAAAGAATGTATTTTTAGAGAAACCCCCCCAAAAAGACCGCAAGATATCGCTACTAAAATATTTCGTTCCTTGGATGTTGAAGTTTCATTATTGTAAAAAACCTTCTAACCTGATCAGTGTGGAAAAACCTCACATGCATACCAACTAACCACTGTATCTTCAGAGTGCACAAGCAAATGAAATCAGAAGCATGTGTGTGATGACCCTCCAGTATTACTTGCGAATTAAAATATGTCTGCACTTGCTTCATTCTCTAGACAGTATTTGGTCCTGCCATGAGGGCAGGGGACTGGACTCGATGACCTCTCGAGGTCCCTTCCAGTCCTAGAGTCTATGAATCTATTAATTATTTTAAAACTCTTGCTTGGGTTCTGCACCCTTTACTTGATATGAGCAACCAGCTATGGCAAAAATACACTGAACTCTGAAATTAGCTATCTTTGCTTTCTTAGATCAGCAAAATTGGTTTGTTGTCAGGACAAAATAAAATATTTGAAGCTCAACGGGGCTTTTTTTAGTTTTTCCTGAATCTCACTGATTACTTTTTTACCTGAATTGGTTTGGTGTATTGGATTTTCTCTTAATATCTGGCAATAACTCCAGATTCATATTAACAGACCCCCACTGTACAATTCCTCATGTGTCCATCACATTTTCTCATATTTTTGTCCTAAGATTCTCTCTAAACTATTATTTATTATTATTTATTTGTATTATTGTAATGCCCAGCAACGTATGCATTAGGTGCTGAACAAAGAGACATCTCAGATACAAACAACTTACCTCGAGTCTGCTTTTATGTTCTCAATTTCGTTTTTATTAATTCTTGATCTTCAGTAACTGATTGTAATTTACTTGGAAAGCTGCAGGTGGATACTTCAGTTCTTCTTTGAGCAAGAGGGCCCACTTGTCTTTCCACAACTTCTGTGGCACTTAATTTTAATTCTTAAATCATCAGACCTCCCTTCCCTTCTTGGATACATTCCCTAACCATGGTCATTTGGTAGAAAAGTTAATGGAAAACAAAGCAGCACATATGCTAAACCTTATTCGTGAATATTAGCTAAATATTTCTGCTGGTGGGATTCTGTGCCTTTTTTTCTTATTAAAACCTACTTAATCAAATTCATGTAAGTCTGGTGTGCAAGATCAAATAATGGATGAGACTATCCCAAATAATGTACCACAGCATCAACCACCCTTTCACAGCCATTAAAACAGTCTAATAACAGAAGTAATACTCTCTTTCTCATTTACTTTCTCCTTCTAAATGAAATCCAGTACAAATGGAACATAGTTCCAGGGTCTAGATACTGTGCGATGGGTCTACATTTTTTTAGAGTAAATTTAAAAGCCAGATTGAAAGAGCAGCTGGTGATAGGAATCCTGATTTTTTTTTTTTTTAACAGAACTTTACCCAGGGACATCAGATTGAAGCTTGGGATGATTTTACAGAGGCAACGGTTGGGGCAGAGACTGGATATCCTGGAGATACTGTCACTTACCTGACTTGCTGGTGTTTCACACAGCCCGTATTATTTTTTCCTATTGAGATCAAGAAAGTTACCTATGTAACTCTTACAGCCTCTTTGAGGAAGAGTAGTGATAGTTTGTTCTGACTCCAGGATATGCGAATACATTCCATTATTGCCCACAGAGGAAAATTCATCCTATTAATATGCAGAGCTAACTAGTTCAATTGCTTACGTAGTCCAGCCTGTTCTGAATCTAATGCACATTTTTATTTCAATGAATACTTTTCCTTAGTATTTTGACATCAGTAATGGACCAGTTCATGAATGACTACTTGGAAGAAGCTAACAGAGAAATTGAAAAGTACAACAGAGAGCTCGAAGAACAAGAATATCATGACCTCTTTGAGCAGAAGACATAAGCATGCATGTTTGTGGTATTAAATGCACATAAACATTGTGGATTTCTAAACTGTCATCTGACTATCAGTAACCGAAAAATGCTGACAGCCTTGCTAGTTAACAAGAAAATGAAAAGTCAAATGTTTTTAGCAGTTTTAACATGAAACTTCATTCCTGTAAAGCTGGCATTTTAATCTGGTAACTACTTAGTTGTTTGTACAGTCTGGTTCACATCCACTTCACCTTAATTCCAGATCATAAAAAGAATCACCTGGAATTTCTCTGATTAGCAGTGGAAATATTACATGTTCAAAACAAAACTATGTCCTCATAGCCCTGTGTATGAGCAGTGAAATTGATCTGTGGTACAGATAATCGAAAACCTGGAGCTCATTTCTTTTAATGTCCATAAATGAAAAGGTGGCCAAGGCTTGTTATGCCCTGAAGTATTTCGGTATGAGAGCTTGAGTGTGTTCCTAAAGCGAGAAATGGGGGAACGCTTGAAAAGCTCTGATCACCTGATCTTGCTGCTGCTCTCAATGGCTCATTTTCTCCTGCGATACTATCGTTATCATTCAGAATGCATTACAGGCAGAGTGATGTAACCTGTGACCTGACAGTGCTTGAGAGTAAAAGGGTTATCTTGTACATTATCCTGTAGCCCCAACATCTGAGCAAATCTGGGGTTGAGTGAGGTATCTTTTGGCTGAAGAGATGAGCTATTTATCTACTCAATATGTTTTCAAAGGTAAAAAAGAACAGTGCAGAAATACAGAACAGTACTTGAAGTACTCTATCTGTCAAGCTTTTAGGAGAATCTATGTGCCATACCCTTCCACAGAATTGAAACACTGGGTTTGATTTTTTCGTTCTGATTTGTTTTTTCAAGCTGATAATATAGTGAGAATGATGGCACCTTGTCCTCTAAATTAAACAAGAACTATTTTGAATATGACTACATAGAACGCTGGCCAAGACTCTGAGGTGGCTAACCTGCAGGCTACTGACTGATATTATTGTAGGCTTGTTACCTTGAAAAACAGATTACTGTAGTTCACTGTGCATTTGGAAATTAGTTTTGTGGAAACAAACCACGGCTGAACATTTTAACTTGCGCACTCCTTTTCCTCAGAAACAGATAAGGATCAGCTTTTAGTGCATCTGTGACCTTTCTATTGATCAGATGTATTTGATGCAATAAGAATTTATTGAAGGAATGATTTTGTATAGTATGCTTATAATAATGAAGCATAACTGGTGTTCATAAGCTCTTATGTTAAGAAAGGAAAACTAGATTGAACTCCTACAGTCAAGTGCAAGTCTACATAGAAATTTGATGCCTTAGGAAATAAGTTCTTTAAATTTGGAATCTTAAATGGCTGAAATTTCAATGAGACCATAAAAATTGGAAGACTTTATCTAAAGTTTTAGTATATGTCACTACTAGCTAATCTCAGTGAGCTGCCTGTACTGCGATCATTAAGGTATACAGATTCCCTAAAAGAAAGTACAGATTTTGAGTTCCAGGTGGTGCAGATTAGGATTTAAATGTTTGTAAGGCGGCTGCTTCTTTTTTTCATGCTAGATGTTAAAAACTTTCAGAATTTAGGCATTATCTTGCACACCACAGGACTTGAATAGGATAGAAGTGTTTTCCTTATAAAGCACAGTAAAAGCCAGCAGTTTAGTTCCAAGTTTTGTATGCTTTTTGGGGCAACCCATATTACAGGTATAGAGCATCACAGTAAGGCTTGAGAATTTTCTATGCATGGCTACACTTTAGTCTTTTAATATACTTAGTGCCTGGTAGGTAAACGTAGCTAACAGTTGATTTCTGGGGTGTTGTCAGTGTTTAGAAACTAAGTAAAATTGGCTATGGAAACTGCGTATTAAGACAGAGTTGTGAAAATATAAAATTCTATAGGTAATATTGCAAAAGGGGCATTTAGACAATAGAAGAATTCTTTGCCAATATAACTTAGCATAAACACTGTGTGCTCCTTTTTAGCATAAATTGTCTAATCTGCAAAAGCCATAGATCTAGAATAGCTGTATGACTGTGTAACGTCAGACATAAAATACCAGGAGCTGAGACAAATGGCACTTTGTTGACACTTTGTCTCAACTTGGAAATCAGTAACGGCGTAGGTTTTAAGTGCAATTGATAGATGAAGATACTGTAGTTAATACTCTGCTGAATTCTCTTTAAGAAATCTAATTTGTGCAGCTCTGGAAAATAAATATCGATGGGCTGATTCATCTAGGTTTAGTATAATAAGCTAATTAGAACCGAGATGCTCTGTGACCAAAACAGGAAATAATAAACTTATTAAGTTGGGTTTATTGCTGCACAAATCAAGCTGTTTTTAAAGCCTGAATCAGAAGAGTTCACCACAACGAAGGCATAGATAGTATAGATATTAAATACTGTACTGCATGCTGAGTGGTAACAATAACTGTGTAATATGATGACCTTTCACCATACTGGTACTATTTCAATTAATATATTTTGGTATTGAAATAATTTGATTACCTCAGCTTTTAATGTTTAACTGTAATTTTTAAAAAATTACCAAAATAGTGAAACTGTGACAATGATATCCTTTAAACATAGCAGTGCCTTGCATATGGCGCCATTGATGCACTAAGCAAATTATGGGAGTGGACGTCATGGGTTGTATTGCTTGCACCCTTTTTTAAAGGAGAAACGGTTTTGGTGAAAGGACTTACAATTAACCTAGTGAAGAATATTAGCGCACATGGTTAAATCGTTTTTTAAAAAAACTCTTTGAGGACTAAAATGTATAAATACTTGATGCTGCTGATGTTTTATAGCAGTTGCTGATTAATTTTGCTTCCAACAGTCAGCAGCCCCTCCCTTTTTTTAAGGGGGGAAAATCCATAATTTTTTTATTCCCGTCAGAGATGTATATACCATGCTGAACCCTAACTGCAGGGGAATCTGGTTTATATTTTTTGAAGTTGAGATAAGAATTGGGTTAATCCTAAATATCTAGTTTTTGAAAATTTTAGCTACTGTAAAACAAGAAAAAGCACCATCTCTCGATAAGCTGCAAATGTTCAAATAAGTAAAAAGTGCCATTATACTATCTTTTTACTGTATAATGAAAATGGATAAGAGTAACTTTTGTGTCCAGGCATTTCTGGTATTGTGGTGAAGTGCTAAGAGTCCTCAAAGGGTTTATATGCTTTGCTGACCTTAACGTTAGCAGCTTGTGTTTTTTCTCACAGAGAATGAGTGTTGGTCAGAAGTTGCTGAAGTTATAGGAGGGTGAAAAATGTGACAAACTTAGCAAGGGAACACTTGCAACTTGAATTGAGCTGTTACCTAGGATTATTTCTTTGTAAAGCTGTGGAATTTGGTATTCCAGTTTTTACACATTTGTATTATTATTTAGCAAAAATGATTGCAGGGAGGATTTAAGTTGCAATTAAAAGTTCCCTAATAAGTTTTATATTGAGATTTTTCTGAATTTGCACAGATATAAGCTCTGGAATACCTTGTTTGGTATTCTTAAAAGGGAAAATTGTAACTAGTATAGTAAATTGTAAACTGTGAGTTAGAACAACGTCGTTAATCTAATTTTAGATTGTTAAAAATGTACCTCAAAAGGCTAGTGAGAAATTGCTTCATTTTTACACAATTGTCAAATACTAATAACAAATCTCACTTTACAATGTGCCAAAATTCACTTTTATACTAGTTTTCAATGCTTTAATATTTGCAACTTAAGTTAAAACTTATATTTACAAACACTACTGTAACTTCAGTTAAACTGAATTGTGTGATTGAAGCTTTTTTGCTTATTATTGTATTTATTACACAACTCGATTCCGTAAATATATAAAATTACCTTTCCATTTATTTTTGTATTGTTTTACATGTTTATACCTGCAGTTTGTGTGATTTTTTTACAACTTGTAATTCTGATGTCATGCTAAGAACCAATAAAGTATATCCATCTGTTGTCTTTCATTTGATTCCTTGACACACTGAACAAGTTCAAGGTTATTTAAGCTGTATTTTTTGAGGCTCTCAGCAGTGACTTTTTAAATTAAGGCTACATATAATTGTGCATGTTAGACAGTTAACTCTAAACAGGAAACAAAATGCCATGATCACTTATAACTAAGCTCCCTGTGTATACTTAAAATCTTCATAGTAGGTAATCTGTGTCAAGCAAAACAATGTAAAGCTGCTGGTTTAATATCAAACCATATGGTAAGCCTCTGAACTAGTTGGGAAAACTCAAGCAAGTGATTTTTTATCGTGCCTACTCAAGGCTTGCGTTTAACCAGTTGCACACTTATAAAAATAATTATGACCATTTGTTCTTTGAGAGCAAGAAATGTATTGCAAGTCTCAACAGCAAAATTGATTTTACTGTTTTCTGAAGCAAATTCACTTATTAACTAATGTTCATCTCACAATGTTAATAGCAGACTTAGTTGTAGTGAAAGTGTTTACATTTTTATGCACACACCAGATAAGGGCTAAATCCCATTCATTTTATTAATGCAAGTAAAAGGAAGGAACACTTTTTGAGCAACTGATTTTATGTAAAGGAAGGCTTGTCCGAATGTGTGTGTGATCATTTTGATGGATGATGTCGGTGATTGTTTATTCTTTAGTATTTTTTTCTATTTGTATCTATTTAAATTTTCACAGTTGCAGGAAACTGGGAAGGGCTCGCACAGTTATTTTATGACCGTAGATACTGAGATGCAATAATTCTAACTCTTCAAACGCAATTGTCAACATCACATGTCAAAATGTACAAAATAAGTATCCTTAAATCAAACGCTAATGATTTCTCAAGAGCATTTTTCTTTCTTTTGCCTTTCTTTGATTATCAGTGGAAATATTTTTTCATCTCTGTGTAATGAAATTGACATTTATCGACATCTACTGATTAAAAATGTAATCCTTCCAAGCCTATATAAAAGAAACTGAATTTGACATTTCCTTTAAGTTCAAAACTGTTTTATATATTCAGCAATATCTTTATTCCATATGCTAAGTATCTTTTCCAGCAACTTTATTTCATATTTGATATAAATCATTAACTTTATGCAGTATTTTTTTAATTGCTTTAATTTGATGCTTATGATTCATCATGCTCTAGGAATTATTTTGGGGAAGTTCTGATTTCTTATATAGAAGGTCTGACTAGATCGTAGTGGTCCCTTCTAGCCTGGGAATATACGAGGTATTGATAGCACTAGCTATAGGGTGTGCTTTGGAAGAGTTAGCTGTGCTTCCCATCTGGATCCATGGTATGCTTATCCTGCTCTTCTTTATATGGGCTCCTCAGATGACCAGCAGAGCTAAGGAAAAGGCCATTTTCATTGTTAACCTGAGAGAGACAGACTATATTTTGCATTCAGTCCTCCAGAACTGAAAAACCACTCTGCTTCTCCCTCTTGAGAGAGAAAAGCTGCCCTCCCTCCCCCCGCCTGCATTTAAAATTTTTATACCTTTTCTTTCCCCACTTTTTATATATAATACTGAACTACTACATAGAAAGAGAAGCCGAGCCTGAATATCTGAACACTCCTATCCCATATGGGGGAAATTGTGAGCCATATGTGAAAAAGCTCACCAAAGAAGTGTGTTTTGGGCACATCTTTTTGTAAACAATGAAAAGAACATATGCATGTCCCACAGTACTAGACTGAAAACAACTAGCTTCCTCAGCTCAGCTCTGGATACCCAGTCTGTCTATCGTTAGAGTTACAGCCATGCTAAACTTATACACACACACACACACACAAATTGCTGAGAACAACTGGATGAGAGCAAGCTATAAAGGAACAAAACAAACCACCCAAGCACTGTAAAAACACTAGTGAAGAGAGACACATCTCAAACCAATTAGACTGGGAAAAACTAGTATTTTTAAATGAAAACCAGCTGCTTGTTCTTTAAAAATAATAATCCCATTAGCCATTGACCGGCTGGATTACAGTATTGTTTCCTTACCAAATGATATTCTTCTTTTGTCATTTTCTTAACCTAATTTTTTTTTAATTTTTTACTAAAATCTTTCATGTCCACCTCTTTAAAATGAACACTTATCCCTGGTAGATGTACAGCATGTTAACATTCTTCTGCAAGTGATTGCTCATGTCCATTCCACAGTCGGTGTGTGTGCTCGCCATGTGCACCGGTGCCAGAAGTTTTTCCCCTAGCACTACCCATACGGGAGCGCCCCAGTGACCCCTGGAGTGGTGCCTCGATGACGTGGTATAAGGGGTGCTGCGTGCTCCCCCAACCCTCAGTTCCTTCTTGCTGCCAGTGAAGGTGCGTCAGAATTGCTGTGCTCCAGCTTTGCTGCAGCTCTTCCCCAGAACTCTTGTTCGTTCAGTATATGGTTCCTGTAGTTAGTAGTTGGATTAGTTTTGGTTTAGTTTAGTTAGTCTGCCCAGGCCAGGGCATGCCCCGTGCCCCGGGTTTTAAGTTGTGCAACACTTGTAGGTGACTGTCAGTGAGTGATCCGCACATGGACTGTTTACATTGTTTGGGTGAAACCCATCTCAGCGATTGCTGCAAGATTTGCAAGTCGTTCAAGCCTTGTATTATGCGATCATCTCCCAGACCATGGAGGATGCTGGGTTTGGCAGGGCCATGCTCTGACCTGAGAGTTTGTGAACTCCTTCCCACCTCCAACAGATTTGGCTTGGAATCACCTATTGTGGAATGCACATGAGCAATCACTCGAAGAAGAAAAGACAGTTACCTTTTCCGTAACTGGTGTTCTTCGAGATGTGTTGCTCATGTCTATTCCATATCCCGCCTTCCTGTCTGTCGGAGTTGTCTGGCAAGAAGGAACTGAGGGTTGGGGAACGCACAGCTCCCCTTATACAGTGCCATGGAGGCGCCACTCCAGGGGTCACCAGGGGCACTCCCTACAGGTACTGCTAGGGGGAAAAACTTCTGACACTGGTCCATGTGGCGAGCCTGCACACCTACTGTGGAATGGACATGAGCAACACATCTTGAAGAACACCAGTTACGGAAAAGGTAACTGTCTTTTATCCATTCAGACCAACTCACTGATGGTAATTTATGCTAACGTACTTACCTTGGTATCTCCCTATCTTGTAGGGAGTCGGGTAATATTTGCAGAGGTTCCTAACAATGCTTAGCCGTCAGTAAAACATTAAGCCTGCCAAATGACCTCTATCTGGAATTTCTTAGGCTGCACGTCTACATACGAATGGTGCTTTCTTAGATTCTTGAATTACTAGTGGAATTGAAATGATACATTCACAACAGGAACTGCATGAAAATGGACCGCGTGTTTAACTGAATCGCCCTGTGCGCCCATTGTGCACATTCTGAGAGGTGCTCATCAGATAGCCCTATTGAATTGCTTAAAATAAACCTTCATACTAGTTGGCTCCCTAGGTAGGAAAGAGAACTCCCAACAGCAATGCCCAAGGGATTTCAATAGCATTATTTCTCTGGTACAGACAAAAAGGCCTGGATTGTTCGTCTCAGTTACCCATTCATGGCTAGGAAATCATTAGGCGCACAATGCATTATATAGATCGCTGCGAAAGCCCCCAGCTCAATAAAACAGGAAATTTGTAATGGTTATAATTGAGCCTTCGGTTAACCTCTCCACAAACCTTCCATTTTTCTGTGTTATCAAAGTTAGCTCAATATTTGTTTTATATACATCCTGTTCCGGACTTTGACTCCTTCCACAGAGTGCACCTTCCTGCCTTCTATTATCTGATTTATTACAGAATCATTTTTCTTTATAAGATTTCACTCCGCCCACTTTAACTCTTTATCTTGTCAACCTGAAAGCTGGGGCTTTCAATGGCGTGGGAATTGGTGTGTCACTTTTCCCCCCCATGCCGTGTTGGCTTCTAAATAGTCATTTGGGAGCTTATCTGCCTGCCCTTTATCTGTATTTCTGCAGAGCCTGGCACCAACCCTACACGACGCGGATCAACTCATAGCAGGTTTGGTTTTCTTTTAATTCAAGAGATTTGACAAATATAAGGATGTTTGAAAAGCAAAGGCAGATGCACTGTGATTGCTGTCTGCTGTGCCTTGTGAAGGCATCACTTGGTTCACTGCACATAACACAGCCTTGCAGAATTGTCATCCAACTGCGTCAGCCCAGCTCCACTCAGCAGGATGATGGGGGTAGGGGGGGAAGCTAATGACTTGCTCATCCAGAAAAATGAAACAAAACTTGCCCCAGGCAAGTAGAATTTTGCAAAAGGTAACCCAATCGTTAATGTTTTTCATGTTAATCGCGCTGTGTTGTTCTTCAGGTCTGTGTATTGTGCCTAGGAGCACCCTACTTCATGGACCAGGGACCCACTGTGCTAGGTATGGCACAAACACAGAACAAAAAGATGGGGCCTCTGCACCAAAGAGCTTGCCATCTAAATAAAGGTATGAGCGATTTGTTTAGCTTTTCATTGCATAGTCCTTTCTGTGCACATCACACCGTTCTAGTCCATGCAGTCTGGTGAGACAGCCTTCAAACAGTCTGTCCATCTCAGCACTGCCCTTGTTACAGCTTCCCTCAGAATGTCCCTGTGAGGTCCTTCTATATTATTTCCATTTTACAGTGGGGAAAACTGAGTCAGAGGTGAAGTGATGTACACAAGGCCCCCCAGGGAGTCAGTGGCAGAGTTTGGGTTAGACTGAAGGACAGGCACAATTAGTGGGTATATAACACTACCACTCTGTTCGGTAGCACTCTACATTTCCCTTAACATGGGTATAAATAACTGCACAAAAGTGCAGAGCAATGGAGAATCAGACCTTCTGTGTACAAACCCACCTTTCTGAGGATAGATTTGCTGTGATTTAGGATTGAACTGGGAGCTGGTTCCCTCACCCAGCCTCCACAGGTAAAGGCAAGCAGCTCTGGAAATCAATTTCTTCACCCAGACCCCCTGTCCCTAGCATCCATGCTGGTCCAACCATCTGATCCATGGCCATATGGAGATCATGGGATGGCAAACCTGCCAGGACTTCTGGGAGTGGGGGTTTCCTGACAGGTAATTCTGAGCACTCTGCTGTTTTTCCTGATCACTCAGGAGTGGGAAGGGAATTTCATATACAACTGGAGACCTGCCATCGTGTTAGCAGCACTAAACACCCAGCACTAAAATATTTAAAAATTCCCTTCCTTTTCCCAGACACTGCTCAAAATTTAACCTCCAGTTCCTGCCACTGGAGTCACTTGGGCAAACCCTGGTAGCCCCATTGACTTCAGAGGCTCTGCCTGGGCATGAAGGTCTGCCCAGGCGGGTCCAGGTGCAACAGTGGGGTCTGAGACTCCTGAAAGATGGATTTGCAAATAAAGCCAGTTAGGAATTTTTTGACACAACCTTTTTAAATCAGAAAATGCCAATTTGTGCAAATGGAAACATTTCATGGGAATGTATCCGTTTTGACAGGAAGCTTTCTCAGTCCATGCTGGAATTTCTGGTCAACATGAGAGAGACACCCCCTCAACCTTCACCATGGCCAACAGCCTGGTAGTCATGGCACCCATCCAGCAGGTGGGAAACTCAGGAAGAGCAGGGACTAGAACCTGGATCTCCAACACCTGAGGTGAAGGCCACTGTTGTGAAGATTTTTTAAAGGTCTCTTGGGTTTGTCCTGATATACAACGGGACATTTTTATTTTTGAAATCTCAACCTTTCTTTGCAGGCCGAGCAGACCGTTTCCTGCTCTGCTCTATCTGCAATCAAACATTTTACCCTGGTTTGCCAGTTTTTCCATCTTATTCAGGTTTTAAACCTGCCCTGAGCTCTTTGTGGGGGCTCCCTGGGACTTTCCCAGTGTTCCCTGAGGGCAAAGAGCAAACGCAGCAGCAGCAAAAAAAAAAAAATAAATTAGTGAGGTATTTATTTGGATCTCTACCATTTGCAGTGTACAGCTGTTAGCAGTCCCTATGCACCAGTACAAAATTGTGGGCTTAGCCGCCCCCCAGCCCCGTTGACCACCTTGGGAGAGGTGATTAAATTCGGAGGTGATCTAACACGGGTTGTCAACCAGGGGTCCAAGGCCCCCTTGGGGACTGTGAGCAGGTTTCAGGAGAACCGCTGAGCAGGACCAGCATTAGACTTGCTGCAGCCTAGGATAGAAAGCTCAAGTCCCCCTGCATGGGGCTGGAGCCTGGGGCCCTGATCAGGGCTGCTCAGGTGGGGGGGGGGACAGGGGCGAGGCAAGTGGGGCAATTTGCCCAGGGCCTTGCAGAGGCCCCCACGAGAATGCACCGGCCCCGCCTCCGCCTTCCCCCATCCCCCAGTGCGCCACATCCAGGATCAGCCCTGGACAGAGGTAAAGCAGCCTTGCTCGGGCAGGGCCTGAGCTCCTCCCCTCTCAGAGCTGCATGGTAAGGGGGCGGGGCTGCGAGCTCCAGTCCTGCTGGAGCCATGCCACTGCAGTGCTGTCCGGGGCCAGGGCAGCTCCTGGACGCGGCGCGCTGAGGTGCCGAGAGAGAGGAGAGACGGGTGTAACCCAAGAGTGGCCCTAATGCAGGAAGGTATGTACTCCTCTGGTGGGCGTAACCAAGCAGGCTTTCTCCTCAGCCCACAAAGGACTCACTGCCCTGCCCACGGCTCTTTTTTCATCCGTTTTATGGTCCCAAACTTAAGCAAAACAAACTGTTCCTCGGCTCAGCCTGGGCTGTTACTTACTCCCAGTGGATTTTCCCCATTATGTTGCAGGGTCTCACTGCCTCCGCTCCCAGGGGACTCTGGCAGTTGGGCTGCTCCTGGTTCCTATTTCTGACTCACGAAATCGCTTCCCCATTCCCCCAGCCCAGCTGCCCTCTTTTTTAAATCTGGGTTAGATGATTGGCACAGGTGTGCTGGCCCTGTTCCCTCAGTGTCGCTCTGTGACGGCGGTGGTTGGAGCCTAACCGAAAGCGGGGACTCGAACTCTTCTGGTGGCTGAATCGATGCAAACTTGTGTTATTACAGTTGCTCCTGAAGTCCCCATGTGAGATATGGGGCCCATTTGTGCTGAGCTCTATACAGAGTAACCGAGCTTCCAGTCTAAGCACACACAGGAGGTTTTAATACAGAACCAGAGGGTCAGAAAGAACCAACAGGATCATCTAGTCTAGCCCCCTGCCAACATGCAGGAGTTGTCTAAACCAGTGGTTCTCAACCAGGGATGTGTGACCCCTGGGCGTACACAGAGGTTTTCCATCAACTCATCTAGATATTTGCCTAGTTTTACAACAGGCTACATAAAAAGCGCTAGTGAAATCACTACAAATTAAAATTTCAGACAGACAATGAATTGCTCATACTGCTCTATATATGATACACTGAAATGTATATACAATATTTATATTCAGATTGATTTTATTATATAATTATATGGTAAAAATGAGAGAGTCAGCAATTTTGCAGTACTAGTGTGCTGGGACACTTGTATTTTTATATCTGATTTTGTAAGCCAGTAGTTTTTAAGTAAGGTGAAACTTGGGTGTACACGACAACTCAGACTCCTCAAAGGGGTACGGTAGTCTGCAAACATTGAGAGCCACTGGTCTAAAGCAACCAAGACAGATAAGCCAGTGAAGGACCCTTCCCCAACATCCTTCAGTTTACCCACATTTTGCAGCGGGAGAACTGGATTGCAGTGAGATTTAAATGATTTACGGAGGGTCATGTGGGAAGCATGTGGCGGAGCCAGGAACCGAACGCAGTCATCCTGAGTGCCAGCTTACTGCCTTAACCACAAAACCATCGCTGCTTTCTAGTAAGAGAAGAGACTGTATGCAAATACTCAATGGAGGGGCTGTTTTTTCATGGTGGAAGTTGGTGGCAGTAATGGGATGTAGCTGAGTTAGGCTTTTACAACGCTGGATGGGTACAGGTGCGACAAGACTTGCTCAGCATTCCCCACCCCAATGTGTGTTGGGTTTTTTTAAATATACATTTTAGATTCTTTTCTCTTGTCTTCCAGTTTTGAGCCTTCAGGTCACATTCCCATGTTTTCTCTTCAACCACAAATGCTAGAAATTTTTTTAAATGGAAGCCGAGATTAAATAAAAGTTTTCTAATGAGAGCTGAGGTTATATGATTGGTAGCTCCAGGAGCTGGGGATCCACATAAAATGTGAGGTATTATGAGAGTTAGCAACACTGCTGCTTCACGCGGGAGGTCCACCCTGACCCATTTGCCCGATATCGAATAGCAGACTTGGCTTCCTGAATGTCTGCCCTTAGTTTTCCCATTAAACATAAAAGAAGACTATCTACTTGTGCTATCTCCTTGGGAAGCAACTGGTTCTCTAGATCTCATTTGCCCTCTGGCTATAGGGTGGAGTGGTAAGGTCTGATAAGCAGTTCTAGAAAGGGGCTTTGCAGGTGCTGGAGGTAGCTTTCTCCACTCCGTTATGCAAGAATGGAGAGCCAAAAAGGGGGAAAATCTCATTAAGGGTTTGTCCGCACAGCAAGTTGGCAAGCGGCAAGCTAGGGTGTGAATCCACGGAGTGCTTACGTGTCATGTGCACCCTGCTATGGTGTGCTCCGATGTACTCTGTTTCAAATGTCAAACCATGCTACAGAACTTCTAGCAGGGACCACATAGGACGTGACTGTGCAGCAAACTAGCACTCTGTAGGTTCACGCGTTGGCTTGCCATGCACTAATGTTCTGTGTAAACAAACCCTGAACAGCTTGAGGTGGTGCTCCCTACCCCACTTCCCTTCGCGAAAAAAATAAAGAACTGGACAAAAGTTGTATTGATGTGACTAGCTGTAGGTGGGTGTTCTCAGTAGGTGGTGTTGTGGTAGCCAATCGTGCCTGTAACTATGTAACAGTGTGTCTTGGCGTTTCTATTCACAATCCTTATTCCCTGGTGTTCGTGACCATTTATTCTGTCTGGAGCCCAGCAGTTCAAAATCTTCAGTGTGATAAGAACAAAAAAATAAGCTCTAATCCCCCCCCACCCACACACACACACACAAAAACAGGATCTGAAAGGGATGGGTGTCTCCTCCAAGGTACTTTATTTTGTTAAGTTCTGTGGCTGCCAAATAAAAGCCTTATCTGTGAGGTCCCTAGCGTGTGTGGATTTAAAACAAACGGTTAACATTTTCGAGCATGGGGGTGTTGTGTTTGCATGAGAGAGAAGGGCAGAGGCTGCAGGAAGTTTGCGCATACTGGCTAATCAAGCATCAACACAAACAGTAGCCTTTTAAAATGTTTGTGTGAACTTGCGCTCTCTTTTTATGCCTGTCCTCCTTCAAGTGGGCTCTGCATATTCCCATGGGTGCGATCAAAGTGCCTGGGCCGTGAGTTTCCAGAACTTTCTGGAAAGCAATTGGATCCACTTGCCCCCTCTCTTCTCCTCAAATCTGGAGGGTTCCTTGGTAGGGTGACCAGATAGCAACTGTGAAAAAACAGGACGGATGTGGGAGGTAATAGGCACCTATATAAGAAAAAGCCCCAAAAAACAGGACTGTCCCTTTAAAAATGGGACATCTGGTCACCTTATTCCTTGGGAATAAAAGCAGGACTGGTCCAAACCATCCCTCAGTTCCTTTTTAACCATCGAACGTGCTGCAAGCTCGGCGCTCGCAGTGTCTTCAATGCTTTCCTTGGGTTTTTTGATAGATTGGTAGATTCCAAAGCCAGACGAGACTCGTGTGATCATCTAGTCTGACCACCTGTGTCACACAGGCCAGGGGACTTCCCTAAAATAATTCCTAGTGTGTCTCTTTCAGGAAAAACATCCAGTCTTGATTTAAAAATTGCCAGTGATGGAGAATCCACCTCGACCCTTGGCAAATGGTTCCAGTGGTTAATGACCTTCCCTGTCAAAGATTTACATCTTTACATTTCCTGTCTGTTTGTCTAGCTTCCCCTTCCAGCCATTGGATCGTGTTAGACTTTTCTCTGCTAGACTGAAGAACCCATTATGCAATATTTATTCCCCACGTTAAGTACTGGGACAGGGTCAGGCCAGACGGTTACAGGAGAATGCTCTAGAATAAGCAGGTCCCTTTCCCCTTGATAACGGAACAGGGTTTACTCTAGATTATTTAGGACACCTGGGACCAATCAAGGGCCTGCCAGAACCTGTTAAGAGTCTCCCCTCCAGCCAGATAGAGGCACATGCTAGGAGCTGTGGGTGCAGGGCAAGCTACTGGAGAACTGGATGGTGCTGACGCTGACAAGCACCTGGAGGGAAACCCCACAGGTACAGGGGTGAAAGGCAGGGAAAACCCTGCCCAACAGGGCAAACAGCCCTTTCGGGCCCCGGGGGTCTGAGGGAAGAGACCCCACCAGAGGGAAGAGACTGAACTGGGTGCCTGGTCTGTTGCCGCCGCGCCCAGAGGGGCTACCAGAAGCTCTCCTTTCCCTTCCCCCCCTCAAAGAGGCCGAGAGGAACCTTGTTCAGGTGAGGTGTGGACAGCAAGCCCAGGGCTGTAGGCGAAAACTCTGAGGCAGAGAGGAATACCCCGGCCTGCTGCTAAGCGGAAGTGGGGAACCCACCGAAGTGGAAATGGAGGCTCTATCTCCATACTTACAGACTATAATCAAGTCACCTCTTAACCCTCTCTTTGTTAAGCTAAATAGATTGAGCTCCTTGGGTCTGTCACTACAAGGTAGGTTTCTAATCATTCTTCTGAGTCTTCTCAGAACCCTCTTGACCTGTGGGCACCAGAACTGAGCACAGTATTCAAGCAGCAGCCGTACCAGCACCAGATATGGAGGTAAAATAACCTCTCTGCTCCTACTTGAGATTCCTCTGTTTTCTTTTTGCTCCTTTTCTGCCCTTCTGAGGCAAATTTTGTCCTCAGTCAGGTTTTTCTTTCAAAAGACGAGAGGAGATTCTCACCCAGCACAGGCTTTGTCGGGACCCGCAGGAGGCACGGGCTGGACCACCTCACACACCCCAATGGACTGGGCCTGTCAACTAATTTGGCACCAAATAAGTGGGGCGTTGGCTTTGAATAGTGCCCTGCAGGAGTGGAAAGGTAGCTTCACTTGCTTCTGCTCATGGGAGAGATCGTCAGGTCCAGTGTTTGTATTGCAGGATGGCTGTGAGGGGAAAGAAGAGGGAATGAGCTACAGGGGATGGCACCAGGTGAAACAATAGCTGACAATAGCCATTGCTGGGACTGACCCCAGTCTCTGCAGAAGGCTGTATCCAGCACTTCCAACCTTCCAGGCTCTGATCCACCGTTCCCAGAGCGAGTTGATTTTGTGTGGGTGTGAGACAGGGACAATGGGAGGGTAATGAATGGGTGGGTACGCGAGCATGATCCTGCTCCCACAGAAACAGATTGGGGTGAGGCATAGGGCTGGGTCTTGGGAAAACTTGTTCCATGCCCAGCTCTGGCATGGACTAGGTGTTTGATCCTTGGCACGCCACGTGACTTCTGTGCCTTGTTTTCTGGAAAGTGCCATGATTGCCAAGTAATGATTCTCATTAGTTATTAAACTCCACGGTGAGACCCTTGAATCCATTGGGACTGCCCGTGTAAGTGTGTGTGTGTGTGTAGGGGGGGATCGGGGTCTTGTTTGTGGGGGATAGAAGGGGCGGAGCACAGGATCAGCTGTGCATGTAGCAGCAGCAAAGGCTATAATTTCGCATAGCACCTGGTTTTGGGACAACCAGAGGCAGAATAGGGCTGCAAGAAACCCTGTAAATATTACACTTGAAATGAACCTAGCACGTAAAAAGGCCTCAAAAGACAGGAAGGAAGGGGGCAGTGACTGGGCATCCAACACAGCGTGACCTGCCCCTTGGTAAATAGGTTTAATTAAATGAAAAATTCTAAGATTTTTTTTTTTACTTAATATCTTTAAGCTGGCAGAGGGCTACCCTTGCCAGAGAGCTGGGATTTTGGCAGCAAAGTGTGGCTGATTTAGTTTTTAATCCTTGAGTTTAAAACTAAACACAACCAAAAAGTTACCATGCAAAAGCACCACAATGAACGATGACACGGCCAAATATTTTCCCTTTCTTTAGCACAGGCCTGCAGAACTGATAAAGCGGCGAGGGCCATATTACTCCAAAGAAAACAGCTGAGGGTTGAACCCTTCCGGCCCTGCTGACACTCCCCCCCCCCCGTGCCACCAGGGCTCCCCCAAAACACAACATCCCCCCAGCGCCGCCCAGCCCGCCTGAAACAACCCCCCCCCCTCTCTAGAACTGCCCACCCTGTGGAAACAAACCCTCCTTCCCCAGCGCTGCCCCACCGAAACATTGAACCTTGGCAATGTGTTATAGCAGGCCCCTAAGGTAGTATAATTAAGGTAAAAGAAAAATGTCTTTTTGCGACAAGTAGAATAAGATCTTCCCCCAACTTTGTAATCAGTTGCCCTGGTGAATGAATGAGGTGTGACTGAGGAAAGCGTGGAAGGCAGCACTTCCAGACAGCTGCAACCCTTGGAGGGGGGATGGGAGCCAGACCAGGTCAGTAGAACAGGTCAGCCACTGACTCCTCGTTCACCTTCTGAGCTCCCCTCCCACCCCTGGCTCGCCTCCTCACCCCCCACCACTGCCCGCCCGGCTCTTCAGCCCCCCTCCCTCACCTGCTGCTTGCCTACTCACCCCCCGCGGGCCGCACAGTGAGCCCATGTGGGCCGCATGTTGTGCAGGCCTGCTCTAGCACCTTCCACGGCTGGATCTCAGAGCATCTTACAATTAATAAATCCTCGTTACAACACTCCTGTGAGGTAGATTAGCCCAATTTAAAGGGACTGACTGAGGCACGCCACAAGAAAATGTTGTGCTCAAGGTCATGCAGGGTGTGAATGGCAGAGCCCATGAATTAGACTCCACAGGTGAAATCTTGCGTCATTGAAATCAATGGGAGATTTGCCATCGACTTCACTGAGCCAGGATTTCACCCCAGATCCCTAGATTCTTGCCATGTAACTCAAGGCTTTCCTATTCTAGCTCTTCTACTGCACCAATTACTTTGGTATGTGAGTGTCCATCTCCGTGGCATCTTTCCCTACCTGCTCTCCTTTGTAGTGGAATAAGAGACTATTGTTCCCTTGTGGTGTGAGTGGCTTGCTTAAGATGACAGTTGTGAAAAGTAGGTCAGCAGAGTAGCCCCGCTAGTCCCAGGATGTGCTTATAGAATAGAATATCAGGGTTGGAAGGGACCTCAGGAGGTCTAGTCCAACCCCCTGCTCAAAGCAGGACCAATCCCCAGACAGATTTTTGTGCCAGTTCTCTAAGTGGCCCCCTCAAGGATTGAACTCCTAATCTTGGGTTTAGCCGGCCAGTGCTCAAACCACTTATAGCACTACGTTGTGTGTAAAGGAAATGTTTGTACTTCATGGTCCAGGAGACACAGACAAGGTTTTCGTCTCAGGGGGCCAAAAGAGCAAAAACATCCAGACCCTTTGATCACAGCCTTTGTTAGGCCGAGTGACTACTTACGTTTGATCTCTGCTCTGAGGAGCCGAGAAGCTATTGTATTCGGCCACTAGGTGGTGCTATGTGCAAACTACCTTATTTAAGCTAACCTCAGCCACACCTGGCAGAGCATTAAAGGATCTTAAAGCGAGCGCATCTGGTATACACCTTGCTCAGAGCTCTGCAGCCAGTCCCTATCGGGTACCTCATTGAGTTGTGCAAAACTGCCTGCTAGGCAGCAGCTGCTGCCAACTCCCCATTCTGTGCACTTGGTGTACCCCATTAGCCTGCTGAATCAATCTGACTACAGACACAGTTGCTGCAGAAGGTGACGTGCTACCGTATTGCATGTGAACAGGACACAGTCAGGGCCACCACCGCTGTGATGGCTCTGTAAGACCGTTCTCTTTCCAGATTCTATTCAGGGTCTTCAGCTGCCTTTCCCGCAGCTCTGAGAGTTGCTCCCCTGCCTGCCTCGTGAGCAGACATTAAGGTCCTGCCCTGTTTGTTACTAACGAGCCACCTTGCTCTGTGTTTCTGCTCCCCACCACCACTAGCAGCAGAGGAGGAAAACTGAGCTGTCACTTCCTCTGTGTTCCATTCCCCAGGAAGGCCAAGATGTTGCAAATTATAAGGCCACATGTGGATACCTAGCAGGCAGCTGGAGAGAAGGTGCTAGGAGTCACTGACTGGTGCAAGCAGCATGGCCTTCTCCCTCCATGGGGTTCCAGTTCAGTGCTGCCAAGCTCTGCACTGAAATGCATAACTGGCTTGGCAGGGTGGGCAAAGAAGCCAGGTTATAGGCAGCTGGGAAGTGCTTGAGGCTTTTCCTCTTGGAGTGGCGGACAAATCTGTTTCCTTCCTCCATGTGGGCGGAACAACTAGGTGCTCCTGCCTCGCCTTGTGGAGGGACTTGAACTGCTAGTTCCCACCTTTGCAAACCTTGACAGCAGCCAGGAACTCGCCCAACTAGTCGCTATGCTAGCCAGCAATGCGGAGGAAGCTGAAGGCTTCCACTAACTCATGATACTGCAAACTGTCGTCATTAAGCTCCAGAGCTGTCAGCCCCATTGAGACAAATGAGTTCACACCTCTCTCAGTTTTTGTTTTTCACCCTGCAGACCATGCTCAGTCCATTCATCTGTCGTTTCCTTTATATCCATAATGGCTAGAACTTCAGTTGTTTTTAAGGAAAGTTTTAATTGTGCAGAAATGAGTCAATTCTCCGGCAAGTGGCATAGCTGAGTCCTGCCCCCCCCCCCAAGCACAGTGCATGCTTGAAAGCCGTTCCCCAACTCTGTCAGCTCTTTGTTCAGGGAGGATGTTGCAATTATCTGCAGCCAGTCTGCTATGGCGAGGCTTAGAGAGACAAGGTGGGGGAGGTAATATCTTTTGTTGAGCCAACTTCCGTTCGTGAGAGAGAGACAAACTTTCTAGCTACACGGTGCTCTTTGGCTTCTCCCTGGAGAAGAGCTTTGTGTGGCTTGAAAGCTTGTCTCTTTCCCCCGACAGAAGCTGGTCCTGTAAAAGATATGACCTCCCCCGCCTTCTCTAATATCCTGGGACCGAGATCACAGCTCTGCTGCATGAACTGTGCCCTGGCATTTTGAGCACAATGCTAACCGTGTTAAAGAGCTGCCTGGGGCCTGAATCACAGCATTGGTAGCTGTGTGCCTAAATCCCCAGCCAGTCCTTGGAAACTGCTGCTGCCTTGGGCCTCTCCTGTAGACTTTTTAAATCATTAGCTAGGCCATTAATCTGTACTGGCACTTGTCATGCAGAACATTGAGAAGAAATCAATCGTCTGTTTAAAATTTAGTGTTTTTTCCAACCAATGTAAACAGTCCCCTTCTCCGTGGCTCTAGAGATGGTGTTCGATGGGCAGAGCCGGCTCTAGCAATTTCGCCGCCCCAAGCACAGCGGCACGCCGCGGGGGGCACTCTGCTGCTCGCCGGTCCCGCGGCTCCAGTGGACCTCCCGCAGGCATGCCTGCGGATGCTCCACCGAAGCTGCGGGACTAGCGGATCCTCCACAGGCACACCTATGGGAGGTCCACCGGAGCCGCCTGCCACCCTCCGGGCAACCAGCAGAGCGCCCCCCGCAGCGTGCCGCCCCAAGATCACACTTGGCGCGCTGTGGCCTGGAGCCGGCCCTGTCGATGGGTATGGGCTCCATACCAACACAATGAGATTATTTCTGAGCAGGATTTTGGCGTTTTCCAGAAAACCACGTCCATGCTTTGGCAGAGTGACTTGTCTGTAGCTGTAATGCTATGTTTGTTAGGCAATCAAGTGATTCTGGCTGTTTTGCCTCCCCCAGCTAGTACAGTTGTAGAAGTGGCTTTTTTCCGCCTTTAAATAAATAATCCTTACATTTCTAAATATTTTTTAAAGGAATTGAAAAGGGAAGGACGCAGATTAGGGAGCACTGTGTGAGTGTGTGTAAACACAGGCCACGTCTACACTACGGGATAATATCGAATTAGCTAAAATTGGTTTTATAAAACTGATATTATAAATTCAATTTCATGCGGCCACACTAGGCACAGTAATTCAGCGTTGTGTGTCCATGGTCCGAGGCTAACGTCGATTTCTGAAGTGTTGCATTGTGGCGGTAGCTCTTCCGTAGCTATCCCATAGTTCCCGCAGTCTCCCCCGCCCCTTGGAATTCTGCGTTGAATCATATTGTCACGGGTGGTTCTGGTAAATGTCGTCAATCATTCCTTCCTCCGGGAAAACATCAGCTGACAATCCTTTCGGCGCGTTTTTCCCTGGATTGCCTGGCAGACGCCATAGCACGGCAACCATAGAGCCCATTCAGTGTTTTTTTTTTTCCGGCACCATATGTGTACTGGATGCCGCGGAGAGAGATGCGCGATATCCGCGCTACACAGCAGCCATTCACTTGCTTTTTGCATGAAGCAAAGCATGGTTACAGTCGTCTGTACCGTCTACTGCCGAGTAACTGGCAATGAAATGACGGCTTCTCTTCCCCCCTCTGTATGTCCGCTGTAATCAATGAGTGCCCCGGCGCAATCGGCGGGGCGCAAACGCAACAGCAAAATATGGGATACTCTCCCTTATGGTTTCTAAAAATGTCATCCTGCCTAAATAAGGGGCAAGTTGAAGTAGAGGACCGTGTATCAGAGAGCACAGCTGGCTCGTGTCAGTATTCACAGGGTGCCCCTGCAACAAACAACCCGTTGCTTCTTCTCCCCCACCTTCCTGGGTCTACCGTGGCGTGTCCTGCCCTATTGTGTCATGAAGTAAAAAGAAGCAGGATAAGAAACCACTGATTATGACATAAAATTTAGGGGGAGGCAATGCCCTTTTTCCACCGGCGCGAATGAATGTCGCAGAACATTAAGCGGTTGGGGGGAGCACAGCATGTGCTTGCTATACAGTCAGGCAGCACAGATCTTTTCTACACAGAAGGGAGGGCTGGAACCCCCAGTTGCTATGAGTGAACTATTATAGCGTTCTGATCTATTTAACTTTAGGGAAGTAACAGGATGATCCCTATGTCAACATGTTAGTATATTCTGAGAGACAGTTCCTAGTCCTATCTGCACCGCTACCCCCCAGGGAAGGGGGGGAGAGGGAAGGAGCAATACTGCTCTTCATGGCTGCGCATCGCGTCTAGACCGCAGCACATTCAGTACACATAGGGTGACATTGACAAGAAGTCAAGAATGATTTCTTTCCTTTTCTTTCACCGTGGTGAGGGGGGGAGAAAACTGAGGGAGCTTTCACTGACCCACGCAGACACTGGTTTGAACCTACGACATTGGGAGCACAGCCAAGAAAGCAAATACTTTTCAGAGACCGTTGTGGACTGTGGATAGCGGAGTCCTCAGTACCCCCTCCATCCAGAGCGTCCATTGAGTTCTCTGGCATTTCCGTTACGCTTGTCACGCGCGCGTGTAATCCTGGAATTTTTTTCAACCGCTTGGCATTTCGTGTCTGTACGGAGCCTGATAGACAATTTGTCTCCCTAACAGCGATCAATCCAGTCATCCCCGTACGCGTCCTGGGAGCTCTATTGGATTTGAGACTGATCGACACCCGTGTGATCAGAGCTCCATGCTGGGCAACAGGAATGTAATTCAAAAGTTGCGGGCTTTTCTGTTTACCTGCCCGCTGTCCGAGTTAGATTTCCGTCAGAGCGGTCAGTGGTGCAACTGTTGGGATACCCCTGGAGGCCAATAATGTTATTTCCGTCCACACTAACCGAATCCGATTGTTATATCGAGATTACGCACTCCGCTACTCTTCTCGTCAGGGAGGAGTACAGAAATCGATTTAAAAAGCCCTTTATAGCGATATAAAGGGCGTTGTAGTGTGGACGGGTACAGCGTTAAATCGATTTAACGCTCTTTAAATCGATTTAAACGCGTAGTGTAGACCAGGCCACACACTCAGGTGGAGATGCTATAAGGTGGGTGAATAACTGGTTGGAAAGCCGTTCGCAGACAGTAGCTATCAGCGCTTCACAATCCAAAGGAAGGGCATATCGAGTTGGGTCCCACAGGCATCAGTTCTGGGTCCAGTTCTGTTCAATATCTTCATCAATGATTGAGAGTGGAGGGATAACTCAGTGGTTTGAGCACTGGCCTGCTAAACCCAGGGTTGTGAATTCAATCCTTGAGGGGACCATGTAGGGATCTGGGACAAAAATCCATCTGGGGATTGGTCCTGCTTTGAGCAGGGGGTTGGACTAGATCCCCTCTTGAGGTCCCTTCCAACCCTGGCATTCTATGATTCTATAATGGCACAGAGAGTATGCTAACAAAGTTTGTGGATACCACCAAGTTGGGAGGAGCTGCAAGTACTTTGGAGCAGCAGTTCTCAATCAGGGGTCTGGGGCCCCCGGGGGGACCACAAGCAGCTTTCAGGGGGCCCACCAAGCAGGGCAGGCATTACGTTTACTGGAGCTCAGGGCAGAAAGCCAAAGCCCTGCCCCACAAGGCTGAAGCCCAGGGCCCTGAGCCCCACCACCTAGAGCTGAAGGCAAAGCCTGAGCACCTTAGTTTTGTGTGGCCCTGGACAATTGCCCTGCTTGCTACCCTCTTATGCCAGGCTTGGCTTGTATATCCAGAAAAACAGTTGTTGTGGCACAGGAGGGCTGTGGGGTTTTATAGCATGTTGTGGGGGTGGAGAGAGGGCTCAGAAAGCAAAAGGTTGAGAGCCCCTGCTTTGGAGGCTAGGACTGAATTCAAAATGATCTGGACAAGCTGGAGAAATGGTCTGAAGCAAATAGGATGAAATTCGACAAGGACAAATGTGAAGTGCTCCACTTAGGAAGGAACAATCTGTTGCACACATGCAAAACAGAAAGTGACTACCTAGGAAGGAGTGCTGTGGAAAGGGATCTGGGGGCATAGTGGATCACAAGCTAAACCTGAGACAATAGTGTAACACTGTTGCAAAAAAAGCAAACATCATTCTGGGATGTATTAGCAGGAGCGTTGTAAGCAAGACACAGGAAATAATTCTTCCCCTCTGCTCTGTGCTGATATGGCCTCAAGTGGAGTATTGTGTCCAGCTCTGGGCATCACATTTCAGAAAAGATGTGGACAAGTTGGAGAAAGTCCAGAGAAGAGCAACAAAAATGATTAAAGGTCTAGAAAACATGACCTACGAGGGAAGATTGAAAAAATTGGGTTTGTTTAGTCTGGAAAAGAGAAGACTGAGAATTTACAGATTGTGGTGCCAACACCTGTCCACATACCATTCACTCATCAGAGGCTCAGAGAGATCATGAAGAAAGCATGTATTCCACAAGATGAAACAGATTCCCCACTGTCAGTTATCCTGGCTATAGTTGAGTCAGATTCCACAGTAGTCTATTATAAGATGACAGGTGGTTTCATAATGACAGATCCTCCGGATGATACTGAAGACATGGACAATAAACAGTGGAGAAAGAAAAGAAGGAAGCTTTTAAGATGACTTTAAGAAAAAGATGAACTGTTTCTTGGCCCCTTATTTTCAAATGTAAACAAATTCAGTAATTTATGTAAGTAAATTAAAAGGTACAATGGCTTAACTGCTGCTTTGCAAATCTTCACTTGCTCTAGAGAACTGAGATTTCTGCAGTATGCTTCAAAATAAAATGGTTTTAAAAAATTGGGGGGAGGGATAGCTCAGTGGTTTGAGCATTGGCCTGCTAAATCCAGGCTTGTGAGTTCAATCCTTGAGGGGGCGATTTGGGGCAAAAATCTGTCTGGGGATTGGTCCTACTTTGAGCAGAGGGTTGGACTAGATGACCTCCTAAGGTCCCTTCCAACTCTGATATTCTGTGATTCAATGACATAGCAGTTTTCAAGTACATAAAAGATTGTTACAAGGAGGGAGGGAAAAAATTCTATTTAATCTCTGAGGCTAGGACAAGAAGCAATGGACTTAAATTGCAGCAAGGGAGGTTTAGGCTGGATGTTAGGAAAAATTTCCTGTCAGAGTGGTTAAGCACTGGAATAAATTGCCTAGGGAGGTTGTGGAATCTGTATCCTTGGAGATTTTTAAGAGCAGGTTAGACAAACACCTGCCAGGCACAGTCTAATAATAAATCCTGCCTTGAGTGCAGAGGACTGGACTAGATGCCCTCTGGAGGTCCCTTCCAGTCCTACGATTCTATGAATGGGGATGCAGTTGGGGTTTGTAGAGGTGGGGGATGGCAGATGGTGGGGGGGAGAGAGGGAAGAGATGTATGCATTGCTAGGGATACCTTCTCCATATTCCTATCTAGGAGACTCTGGAATAACCCAAGGAATGACTAGCCTCTTCCCAACAACCTCTTGAGCCCAGTGTATGCTGGGAAAGGACTTTGGATTCTGTTTTCTAAACAGGTTGTTAGCCCACACAAATCACTGTAGTATCATCCTTACTGAAAGGCACTGATTAAGCAGCATGACTAACAGGGTCAAGAGTTGTTTGCAATGTTGTAGCCATGTTGGTCCCAGGATATTAGAGAGACACGGTGGGTGAGGTCATATATTTCATTGGACCAATGCCTGTTTATGGAAGAGACAAGCTTTCAAGCTACACAGAGCTTCTGTTTAGCTCTGGGAAAGGTACTCAAAAGTCTCAGCTGAATGGGAGATGGAACTGATTGTTTAGCATAAGTTATTAACCCCCATTGTGAGATACCATTCAGTGTGAAGAGGCCCATTAACACCTCTCCAGTCATAGGACAAACAAAGGGGGAGGAGGGAGTTAGTGGGTTATCGAGTGTAAATAAACTACAAATCCAGTGTTTTTATTAAGACCAATGTTTTTTAGTGTCTAGCAAAGTTATGAATTTAAACTGCCAGGCTTGCCTTTTCAAGGTGCTCTGCAGGTTTCTTTTGAGGATCAGGACCGAGAGGTCAGATCTGGAGTGATCGCTTTGTGAGAAATATTCGCCCATGAGTGATAGGGTGTCTTTTATCATTTTTCTGTGTGAGTTCATCTGAGAGCTTAGTCATTGTCTGATTGCACCAAGAGAGTTGTTTTCTGGGCATTCAGTGCACTGGGTGATGAGGTACACCACAGTGTTGTGATAGGCAGGTGTAGGTCCCAGGGATCCTGGCAGGTGTGTTGTGGGGGTTATTGATCATCGTTGCAGTGGGGATAGGGCTGCGGGTTTTGCACCTGCTGTTTTGAGGTGGTGTGTCCTGGCCTGTGGGGAGCTTGCTTCTGCTGATGAGGTTAGGGGGTTGTTTGAACGCCAGAAGAGGGTGTTTGGGAAAGATTTCTCTCAGGATGTGGTCCCCATTATAATTCTTTGTTGCTCTCTCATATGGGTTCGAGTGGAAGGATTGTAGGTGACAAGTGTGGGTGTGCAGTCAGAGGGCTTTTTTCTGTATTGTAGCAGGTTTTCTCAGAGTATTTGGGTGGCTCATTCTATGATGTTCTTTGCTATACCTCATCCAGTGTCCTGCGTTTCCCCAATGACAACTCTAGAGGTGAAACCAGGCCACTGAATGAACTCTCACAGAAGAAAGGACAAAAAGACCTTATCACCCACGGCTAAGCACTTTTCACAAAGCAATCGATCCATAGCTGACCAATCAGTCCTAATGCTCAAAGGAAACCCGCCCAGCGCCTTCAAAAGACAAGCCTGGAAGCTTAAATTCATAACTTTGCTAGACACTAAAAATCATGGTCTTAATAAAGACACTGGATGTATGGCTTATTACAGCAACCTGTAACCCACTAACCCCCCTTTTTGTCCTATGATGGCAGAGGTGTTAATGGGCCACTTGACACATACCGTGAGAGACAGTTCAATGTGAACTACTTATACTAATCAATGTGTTCCACCTTGTATTTAGTTGTGACACTCCCTTCCTTTCCCAGAGATCTGTGTAGTTTGAAAGCTTGTGCCCCTCTCACCAACAGACACTGTCCAATAAAAGATATTACCTCACCCACCTTGTGTCACTAATGGTCAAAAGTGGCTCCTCCTTTCCCCAGAGAAAACTCTGTGCAGTGTCACGTGTGTCTTGGTTTGGTAGAGTTTATTTTTAATCTGCAAATGCTGCTCAGTGTGTGTTTAGAGAAGGCAGATCAAAGAAGTGCCCTGACATTACACACCATATTCTTCATAGAAATATGAAACATGCATCTGACGAAGTAGGTATTCACCTATGAAAGCTCATGCTCCAAAACCTCTGTTAATCTATAAAATGCCACAGGATTCTTTGCTGCTTTTATGGATCCAGACTAACACGGGTACCCCTCTGATAATAGAAATATAGTTATGATATGAATAGGGCATAAAGATGTTTTATGCAAGATGGATCATGTGAGGTATCATTGAAAAGGTTATGGTCTACTGAATGTGTTTATCTAATTTGTATGCAGGTATCATTTCTGTATCTGAGGTTTAGAATATTGACTATGTAATAATTACAACAGTGTGTGTACTTGGGGGAACGCCCACCAGACAGTAGGCAATCAGCCTCAGTGGGCCATTTAAAATGACAATGGAGCTTTGAAGATACTAATCTTCCACCTTCCTGAGAAGCTTCCTGGGATGTTGCTTTGACATTGCAGGGTCATATAATGTCGTCACCTGGTAGGGAGTACCATCTTGGACACTGCTGATACTTTTCCACTGGAAACAAAGGATTCCTGCCTTATGTAAATCCTACTTAAGGCTAGGAAGGAAGTCATTCTGTAGTTGGGTGTGTCCCTACTTGTGTGTGTGCTGGAAAGAAGCTGGTCACAGCAACACAGTCTGAGGGAAACCCAAGCCGGTGGGACATGGGGGCCCAGTGGGACCTAGCACATCAGGTGGCACCTCAAAAAGGGGGGTCCAACCCATCACACGCCCCTTACACTTGCAGTGGAAGGTAGGAAGGTTTGTGTTGGTCCTTTGTTCTTGGGAGAGTTTGTTCCACAGCCTTAGACTGGTCCATGGCAAAGTTCTGTCTCCTGCATGGACAAGCTGTATCTTCACTAGACTTTTAGTCAGGAGTGGTGGGCGCTCCCTAAAAGTGTGGGGGGGGGGGAGAGGAGGGGGCCACTGGCACCTGAACCATGGCTAGGCTCATGCTGCCTCTTCCTCCAAGACCCCAACTTCACACTGCCTCCCCTCATAAGCCTCTACCCCCGTTCACTCCTCTCCCCCTCCAATGCCCATTGCTTGTCCTTATGGCCAGGAAAAGTGGAAGGCCCATGCCCACCCCCACTCCCATTCCAGCACCCCTGCTTTGTCACTGGTAGGTGACTGCTAGTCTGGAAGCCGGAAGTAGGTAGGTGACAAGAAAACTCAGGCCAGGAGGAATTGTGGGAAGGCACTGAAGGCTTGCCAGCACTCAAGTGGCTTAGCCATGCATCCACACTGTTGGTTGGTCAAGTTAGGCCAGGTCTACATTACAGACCTATATCGGTATAACTCGGTCACTCGGGTGTGGACTTTTCATACACCTGAGTGGTGATGTTATAATGACCTAACCCCAAGCGTAGACAGCGCTGTGTTGACAGAAAGGTTTCTCCCGTCAGCCTAGCTTCCGCCTCTTGGGGAGGTGAATTAACTACGCTGATGGGAGATGCTCTCCCATTGGCATCATAGTGTCTTCACTAAAGGGCTACAGCAGGACAGCTGCACTGATGTACATGAAGACCAACCCTGGGCAACTGAAGTGTAAGCATCACTTGGGCTTTAGCCTACAAGCCAAGACAGGCCAGCTAGCTTCAGTTTAAAGCACCACCACACTTGCATGAGAGGTTTTCGTGTGAAGATGGGAATGAGGCTGGGGGAACGCCCAGGTTAGAACCGGAGTTAACTCAGCAGTCAAGACAAGTTCTCAGTGCTGGGTGGGTACCCATGTAATGCCTATGTGATCCTTAAAGCTCAGACTTACGTCAGTGTTACATCTCGGCATTGATTGAGGGAGATTCCAGTAACCTGAGACCTAACCCAAGGCACGTTATGTCCCAATTCTATTATATCTCTGACTTATTATCCTTTCCACACACACATTGCTGCCTTGGAACATTAGTTTAGCTGGAAATTTGCCATATTCACTCTGAAGGCAAATGAGAAGTTTTCCGCTAACCTGAACCCCCTCATGTCTGTATCCCTATCGAACCAGGCGGGACAAGTCATGTTATTTCAGGGATGCACTGAATGATCAATTGTTAAATTTTGCTTTTAAGCCTTGAGGTTGCCGCAGTCACAGCAACTTCAACTTAACGTTGGTCTTGTTTATGGTCAGCACTCAGAGTTAAGTAATAACAGTGACAGATTCAGCTCACAAAATCTGGGGGCATGCATGTTCCAGGCTGAAATCCAGCCTGACCCTCTGGCCTGAGGCTAATGCTGTCCTGCTAGAGTGCTGGGCCATCATTCTGGCTTCTTTTTTTTTATTTTAATTAAATTTGTTTTTGCTTTTGTGTCTTTTAAGTCAGAGCCTTTCCATTAATTAAACATTGTAATTAGTCCAAATTGCTGTTGGTTTCTTCTTGTGTGTGTGTTTTTTTTTTTTTTAAGAAAAGAGAGTTCAAATGGTCTCCTTTAAAGAAACAGAAAAGCAAAATGCAGCTGCTTATTCTGTGCACGACAGATGCTGGATTGCTGCCCTTCTGGCTGTCGAAGGGATTTGTCAGCCTGGTATCTCTGTCCACTCACCCACCCCAATAGCACCTCAGCACCATTGCTGTAGTGTAAGCCCAGCATTGAAGGAGGATTTCTGGTTTCCTATTAACTTTTTTTGTCCGTTGTGTAGCTCAAGGCTGCTTAATTCTGTACACGTTCCTTTGACATCATCACTTATCTTTGTCTAGGCTGTACAACAACATCAAATGATGTCAAACCCTCCAGACCCTGATTCCATTCCGAAAGCACTGATTTCGCTGCTTGTGTCCTGCCAGGAGCTCGAAGGATACTGCTGAGCTCGTATGGCTCATGCTGCAATAGTGCTGTGAGAACCCTAGCTGCTGAACCGTTCTTTCTGAATTGGAGGCAATTTCCAGTTGGTGCCATCTGGAAGCAGCCACGTCATTTCACAGTGGGGCCCGAGGCCAGAGGCAGAATGGAGGCAGAATGCCCTTGTCACAGTCAGGGCCACCCAGAGGATTCAGGGGGCCTGGGGCAAATTGGGTGAGCTGCGGCACTTGTACTCGCCCAGTGGCGGTCCGGGTCTTCGGCGGCTGGGGACCCTTCAGTCGCTCCGTGTCTTCGGCAGCACTGAAGGGCCCCCTGCTGCTGAAGACCCAGACCACCACCAGGCCAGGGCTTGCGGGGCCCCTGCGGGGCCCAGGGCCAATTGCTCCACTTGCCCTCTCCTCTGGGTGGCCCTGGTCACAGTTCAGGGCAATTACACCTATATTTCCCCTCTGTGGTCAGCTCAGGGCACCCAGTCTAGACTCCTCAGCAGTCACCTGTCTTGGCAGAGACCCACATCTCTGTTGGTGGAGACTCACATCTCTTCCAGCCTGCATTAGAAGCTGCCTTTTAAATAGCTGGAAAACCTGTGCCAGTGGAGCCTCATCTCCCATAGTGATTTTCAGGACAGCAGCTGTTCTCAAATCGCTGCTCAGCATGTCATTTTAGCAGGATAACGTTTTCAGGGGAGCGTTTGACTTGGACAAGTGTGGAGTGGGGAAAATAGTTACATCCTCTTTGTATTTAGTCATTTGGCCAGATCCTAAAACACTCTTTGAGCAGTTGTGCTTTGATTAGGAAAGATTTCCCCCTTATTTTACAATACAAGTTGTACTAGAATTTGGATATTGTAAACTGTCCTGGTGTATTAAAGGTGAATTAAAGCTATAGCTTTAAGAATAAGGGGTTTCCTCATCCTGCTTACAGGCTAGGGTACTCTTGGCTTTCGTGCAGCTAGTCTGCAGAAAGCCAGCCTACAGCAAGGTCTCTCTTTTAGGGAGCAGCCTGCTTTTCTCTCTCCCTGTTTTTGGGCTATTTTTGTGTTGTTTTTCTGAATTCTTAAAAATTAAGGTAGTGTTATAGTGTAACCTTCCAGCAAGAGAATTTTATGTTTGTACCTAATTTCTCTGTATGTGGTGGCCTGAAACATAATAGTTGTCATTTCAAAGAGCTCCTGGAGGATGAGGAGCAGCAGCAGCTGTCCACCATGAGCCTATGGGATCAATCCAAAAGGAATGAACAAAGACAGCTTAGTGCAACTCCCTCGCCCCCACAGCAGCGGTTCCCAAACTGCAAGCCGCAAGTCCAAGTGGGGTTGTGGCAATCCCGACTGTGTGGAGGGTACCACAAATGCCATCCTCCGTGTAGCATGACCTCGCACTCAGCACACGTATGCGAGGTCACACTATGCGGGGGTATGTGTGTGCCATTTTGTAAAGCATTTTTAGAAGGCATCTCCAGGCTGTCGGGGTCCGAAAATGCATCCGAAAATGGGGTCATGCAGGGAAAGGCAGGGAGGCATTGCCTTAATGGCTGGCAATGCTGAAGGCAGCTGACAGATGAGCTAGTATTGGGGCAGATGGAAGTATTTAACTGTGGCCGCGTGCTTGGGGATGAGCAAGCCATAAATGCAGGCAGCCATTGCCCCTGCTTGCTTCAGCCCTACAGTTTTTATACAGCACATCCATCCCCTGCTGCATCCTTCCTTTGGAGGCCCGAAGGAATTTCACATACAGCCCGGGCTTTGTTCAGGCCACATTCTGGCTCCCTTCCACCTCCATCGGTGTCTCCTTGACATCACTGAGCCCTGCACAATGTAGCAGACAACCTGTAGCCACACAGCGTCCTTGATCCCTCGCTAGTGACTTCAGCCCGCAAGCGAACGGAGTCCATGGGACACTCAGGTTTTTTGGTCACTCACGCGTGTTTACTAGGCAGGAACGAGGGTGTCACAGGATGAGCTGGCCCTTTAAGAGGGCCGGGGCTCAGTTGTACCCTGTGCCAGGCTCAACCCACCTTACTGGGTGAAGGAAACAGGTCCTGGGGTCACAGGGTAGAAGACTGCGGCTCAGAGCCAGGCCTGCTGGGATATAAAGGAGGTCCTGTGGGCAAGGAGGGGTCTGAGAGAGGCAAGGGGAAAGCCCCTGGGGCCGGCAGCCTGCACTGGGCTGGGGAACTGCTGTTTGAGGGGTTACTCACTTGTTTTCTGTCTAACCAGTAAATTATGCCCTGAGGCAAGGGCCTGAAATGGACTCTGGCATGGCACCGGTTCCTCGTTGGGCTGGTGAGAGAGCCCACTGCCTTACAGGGTCTTGTGGTTACATCCCTGGACTGGGACTCGGGCGATCCGGTTCAGTGTCTGACTCCGCCACCTCCTGCCTGTGTGGCCTTGGGCAAGTCATTACATTTTTCTGTGCCTCTTTAAAACAGGAATCATCCTTCCTTTGTCGTAACGATTTAGACCGTAACCCACTGTGGCAGGGACTGCCCCTCCGTGTGTTTATTGCCCACAGTGCTGAGCGCTGTACAGTCCATAACAACTTGAGGGCTGAGGCCTGGTGGGAGCATCCCAATGAGTGTTGCCCAGAGCAGGGCTTTCTCACCTGTGAACTCACCTGTCGCCCAGATGTTTGCCAAATGCAATATGGAGAGCAGTTTACAGCTGTCAAGAGCTTGGTTCTCTGGTGGCATTGATGAGAAATGCACAGGGCCCTGCTCTGTGGGAGGAGGGCTGGAGGGTACATTGTACAATGACTGGTTCAGCCGAGGTCAGAAAATCATACCAGGCACAGGAAACGTTCCATAGGGGGTTATTGGCTGGGCAAGCAGCAGTTACTGGTAACATTGTACCTTGTGTTCGGAGGGCTCTGGGACTAGACCACAGGCGCCGATGCTACTGCAAGTTGAGACTGGGTTTAATGATTTTATCTGTCGATAAAGCCCTTGCCAGACGCTGGTGGAGGCAGCTCATCTCGCCAGCAGACGAGTGAGAGGACAGAGTTATTTCCCTGCCACGGACTTCTTATGTCTCCAGTTTCCCATGCAGGAAAAGTAAATGTGACAAGGGAAACCAGGGCTAAGGCCTTGTGCTAACTCCACACGGGCCCATGACAATGAGGCTGAATCAAAAGCCAGTTTCTGCTGCCTGGGCTTCTCAACCTGTCCCTGTTCCCATCTAAACAGGGTGCAACTGGGACTCTTCTCCAATCTAGCAGTACAGCCAGAGTAGGGGTGCTTGTGCCATGTGCTGACACCTCTCTGACCTCCCTGGGGATCCTGGCCCCGGAGCTGAGAACCCCTGATGTAACAGAACACCACAGGGACTGGAGCTCAGGTGGCTGGGAAATGGCTCTTCTAAGGTAAAATAAAATAAAGTAGGAGAGAGAGAACGAAGCCAGTAAGCACAACTGTTGCCTACCTCTGTTTTACATGTCCTTTGGTATCAGACCCCTGCAATGATTATCATCAGTCATGTTTTATTCACCCTTATTGTGGAATGGTCCATCCAAAATACATTGGCAGGGCATATAAAAAGAATGAACTGATCAAATGCTGATCAAATCTAGCAAATATCTATCAGTACTCAATTCATCCTTAATTAAGGAGCTGTGACTGTGCCACCATTATATAAGTTAAAGCAGTACCAGCATCTTTCCTTTCCACTTTTAAAATTCCACCTGTCCATAGAGTGGGTTCTGTTGAACATCACGGAGTTCCTGTAAAAGAGACTCACTCTCTTCCTGCAGGAAAAGTGGAAATTTAAGACTCCAGTGCTGTTAAAACAAACCCATCTCCTAAACTGTATTGAACGTGTGTGGGTAAAAGTGAGAGCTGAGTGTGGAAGTCAGCCATGTGCATAGGATCCGACTCCATGGGTGCTCGGGGAGGAGGTGGAGCGGGGGCAGGAAGAGAGAGGGTGAGGGTGGGACCTTGGGTGAAGGGGCGGAGTAGGGTGGGGCCACAAGGCAGAGCGGGGCTGGAGTGCCCCTGGGAAAACTGGATGTCAATGCCTATGACGTGCCCTCATTCTCTAAATTGTAACTGGAAAATGGAGTCAAATGCCTAGATTCATAGGGTTTAAGGCTAGAAGGGACCATTACATCGTCTTGTCTGAGCTCCTGTGTAGCGCAGGCCATGACATTTCACCCAGTTACATCTGTACTGATCCCAGTCACTTGTGTTTGGCTAAAACATCTTCCAGAAAAGCAGCCAGGCTTGATTTGAAGACATCCAGAGATGGTGAATCCACCACTTCCCTTGGCAGCCTGTTCCAATGGCTAATCACCCTTGCTGTTAAAAATGCGGGTCTTGTTTTTAATTAGAAATTATCTGGCTTCATCTTCCAGCCATTGGATCTTATGCTTTTCTCTGCTAGGTTGAAGAGCCCATTAGTACCTGTATTAATTCCTGTGAAGATACTTAGCCATTGTAATCAAGTCACTTCTCAAGCATCTTTCTGATACGCTAAATTGACTGAGATCTATACTTCTCACTCTCAGGCATATTCTCCAGCTCTTGAATCATTTTCTGTACTCTCTCCAAATTTTGCCACAGCATTGCCCTGAAAGCTCATGTTGTTCCTTGTCCTCTATGACCACTAAATCCTTTTCAAAGTCTCTGCTTTCCAGGATACAATCCCCAATCCTGCAGCTATGGCCTGCATTCCTTGCTTTTAGATGTATGAACTTGCACTTAGTTGTATTAAAATGCATTTTGTTTGGATGGGCTCAACTCACCAAATGATCCTGATCACATTATGACGGTGCTGTCCGCCTCATTATTTACCATTCAGCTTTTTGAAATCTGTCCCTGGGTAGGAAAGGCTGTGCCTCCCCAAACAGCCTGGCCTCCATCCTCTGGCTGCCCACCTCAGAACCCTTGACCCATCCAATGCCCCCTGCTCCTTGTCCCCTGACAGCCTTCTCCCAGGGTTCTCCACCCCTAACTGCCCCCCTATTCAACCTCCCCTGCTCCCTGTCCCCTAACTGCCTTGCCCCCTATCCACACCCCTACCCCCTGACAGGTCCCCTGCGACTCCCACACCTATCCAATCGCACCCTGCTCCCCATCCCCTGACCACCCCCTGGGACCCTCTGTCCCTTGTCCAACCCACCTGCACCCTTACCATGCTGCTCAGAGCACCAGGACTGGCAGCCGCGCCGCCTGGCCAGAGCCAGCCATGCTGCCATGCAGTCTAGAGCACCGGGGCAGGCCGGCGGCTCTCGCAGCCGTGCTGCCCAGCAGGAGCTCACAGCCCCTGGCTCATAGCACTGGCAGCATGGCAAGCTGAGGCTGTGGGACGGTGGAGGAGAGGCCAGGGTCTAGCCTCCCCAGTCGGAAGCTCAAGGGCTGGGCAGGATGGTCCCGCAGGCCAGATGCGGCCTGTGGGCTGTAGTTTGCCCACCTCTGATTTAACATGTGCTTTATTGATTCTGTATAATACTATTTTTGAATCTGAATGCTGTGCAGTATTAAGCCAATCACCTTACCGAAGTTTGACATTTCAGTCCTCGTCTTGAAAGGAAGCATGCACAATACCTTCAGAACATGAGATGGGAAACTCTGCCGGACACCAAAACTTATGGACTCAGTAGACACTGGTTTTATGTCTGTAATCCATTAAGGGCTTGTCTACACTTGAAATACTACAGCTCCAGTGCTGCAGCCGTGCTGTTGTACTGCTTCAGTGTAGACAGTGCTTCCGTCAGTGTAGGTGATCCGTCTGAGAGGTGGGAGAGGGTAAGGTTGGCTTAACAGTGTTACTCACGGTGTGGATTTTTCACACCCCTGAGCAATATAGATTGGTTGACCCAACTTTTTGTGTAGACCAGGCCTAACTCTTTGTCCTAGGGCTACTAAGGTGTTCAATGCCAAGTTCATTTGAAATGGTTTATTGCAACGTGTTTAACAATCTGTTCCACTTTGTATTTAGCTGTAAATAACTGAGTACCTTTCCCAGACCTGAAGAAGAGCTCTATGGGGCTCAACAGCTAGTCTCTTCTGCCAACAGAAGTTGGTCCAATAAAAGATATTAACTCATCCACCTTCTCTTGTATTTTACATCTACACAGTTAACTTTATCAGTCAAACTTGTCATTTCATCAAAGAACGAAATTGGGAGTGTTTTGACAAGCCTGAATTTCCATAAAATCACCTTGATTAATTAATCAGCAATTGTTGATATGCAATGCAATCAGTTCCTACAGTTCTAAGCACCAGGGAGCATCTCGCAGTTGTTAGAAGTTCATTTGAACTAACCTGTGGCAACAACCAAAGTACCCCAGGTTGGGCTGTTGTCAGGTTTCATAAGCTAAGCAGGACTGGGCCTAGTTAAAGCTTGGATAAGAGACTCCTTAAGCAACTCCCCTGGGGCACTGCTGATTAAATATGTGGCATTATCCAAAACACCTTGCCAGCTTCTTTTGGTGAGTGCTGTTTCTGGGAGATGCTGCATCTGCATTCCCAGCGCAGTAACCTAGGGCAGGCCTATACTTAAAACACTGCATTGATGCAGCTGTGTTTAAGGGAAGATGCTTCTACTCTGACAGGAGAGCCTTCCCTGAGAGGAGATAGCTCTGTCAGCGGGAGAAGCTCTCCTGGCAATATAGTGCTGTCTACATGGGGGGTTAGGTCGATCTATCTACGCTGCTTAGGGGTATGGAAGAGTTCAACCCCCTACGTGACACAGTTAAATCAACGTAGGTCAGTAGTGTAGACCAGACCCTCATTCCTGGAAATTCTGTCACTTTTGCTTCAGGGCTTCCGGGAATGTCACAATCTGGTTGCAACACCCGGGGCAAATGTGGTTAAGGCAGCATCAACTATACCGTACAGGAAGAAGATGTGGTCGCCTGCTTATCTCACTGGTCATGATTATCTCACTGTTAACGTGTGCTCCTCCCGTTAATTACATCCACCTTATATCTCTCATCTTACTGTAAGGTCTTTGAAAGGGTCCATCTCCATTATGTACAGTGTTTAGCACAATGTGGCCCTGTAAACGTGTAGACTCACCCCCGCGGTGCCTCCTGCTGTTTGCTTTGGGGAATTAGCTCAATTCCAGCTACGGGGCGCTCTCTGCAGGCCGGTGATCCACCTGTCCTCTGCTGGCCCCGGGCCCCTCCCTGGACCTCAGTGCCCCTTTAACTGGGTCTCCCCCCCCTCCCAGGGGAACCCCACCCCTCTATCCCCACTTTGCCTCAGTATTGGCTACTGCCCAGTCATTGTCTAGCCCTCACGCCCTGGGGCAGACTGCAGTATCAGCCACTAATCACAGGCAAAGGGGTTTTGGCCTGGCTGCCTTTACCCACCCTCCGGCTGCCCCTCTGCAAACCCAGTACCTTGCAGGCCTAGAATTAGGCCCTGCAGCCTGGGGAGTTGCTGGCCTAGGGCTTCTCAGCTCCTAAGGCTTTTCCCCAGCCCTGTCTTCCTCTAGGTCCTCTGGGTGAGTTCCCGAGCAGCCAGGCCTGTCTCCCTCTCCAGTAAGAGAGAGACTCTTTCTGCTTCTGGCTCCCCTGGCCTTCTTATACAGCCTTGTGGCTCAGTTTGGGGCGTGGCCCCCAGCTGCAGCTACTCCCGCCATCAGCCCAGGCTTCTGGCTCCAGCTAAGGCCCCTTGCCAGGCTGTTTTAACCCCTTCTATCCCGGAGCAGGAGTCCACCCTGCTACAGGCCCTTACCTTTATGGGGCTTCTAGCTGCTACTGCAATATAAATAATATATTGTTGTGCCTTCGTGCAGGGTGGGATGGAGGGAAAATGTCCCTTCCTAGGGCAACACAAACTCAAGAGCGAAATCCAGCTATTCCTAGTTACTAAACTTTTATTGAAGATAAACCAAATGGTGGATTTCCGCAAGCTACTTTCCTACTCAAGTCTTGAGAGATTGACAGCCATGCACAATAAGGGAACGCAGCAGAGCTGGCAGTTTAGGCTATGTCAAGATTCTGTTATCAGTTCAGCCCATTTGGCCCATCTCACATCGAATAGTTCAGCTGTGAGTTTAACGCTGTCTGGAAGTTCTTCCATTTCTCTCTCCTTGTCAGCCACCTTTCTGTAGCTATTTGGTTTTGTAGCCATAGCGATGAAACACATGCATTGGCTGCTGTTGCGAGAATGCTAAAGAGGCGTCTGTGTTTGGTTAATTTTGCAAATTGGGTTATTACCTTACATCATAGTCACTGGAATTTGGGAGACATATTTGCATAGTGCTCACCTTAATGGGAACCTGATCTAAATCGGGTCTCTGCTCTCTACCATTATGCCAATGCTAACTATTTGTTCTCATCCCAGGGGATTGTTCCATATATCATGGAACTCCCTCAAGCATTTGGCTGTGAATTTTGTGTCCCTGGTTTTGCAGAGTTTATGTCTAAAAATACCTGATCATCATTCTCCCCTGGTATTCTCTTCACAAGGGAATGAACTTCTGCTGGTTGTAGCAGCAGCTGGCATTGTATCCATCCAGTCTTCTGCAGAGATTTTCTGAATCATCTTTTCCACTTTGCCTCACGTTGTCAAAATTGCCATACAGTTTGGGGTGGGAGTCGGGGGAGGGGAGTGTATCTGTTGGTTCGTTTTTATCAGAGATTTGGTTATGTTGATATTTCCTTACATAGTCACTTCCTAGGGATTCATAGATTCCAGGGCCAGAAGGGACCATTTTGATTGTCTAGTCCAGCGGTTCTCAAACTGTGGGTCGGGACCCCATTTTAATGGGGTCACCAGGGCTGGCTTAGACCTGCTGTGGCCTGGGGCTGAAGGCTGAGCCCCACCGCTTGGGACTGAAGCGGAAGCCCAAGGACTTCAGACCTGGCCCCTGGGGCTCAGGTTACAGGGCCCCTGCCTGGGACTGAAGCTCTTAAGTTTTGACTTTGCCCCCCAGGGCAGAGGGGGCTTGGGCAGGATCAGGCTTCACTCTCCCCTCCTGCGGTTATATAATAAATGTTTGTCGGGAGGGGGTTGTGATGCAATGAAGTTTGAGAACCTCCTGGTCTAGTCTGACCTCCTGCATAGCACAGAGAACTTGTCCAAACACCCCCATCCAAAAGATCTTCCATGGAAATGCCAAATAAAATTCCCGTTTTTCAGATTTATGTGGCTCCGCAGTATGTGCAAGAGTTTAGCTCTGTTGGAACCGATAACATTTCTTACATATTTTAATCCTGCTAGTCTCTCTCCCCTCTCCCAGTCTTCTGTGGAATAAAGTACAACATCTGGGCTATTATAAATGGGGTAAGTTTTGAAATATCCTTTGCAAGCGCTAGTTGTTTCCCCATTTCTCTTTCCATGTTTTTAAAAGATTTTGACAACCCATGGATTTTTTGGGGGGGGGGGGAGGATGAAGGGGGGGGGATATTTCCTTATTTTGTTGACCAGTAAATAGTTATTATTTTAGTAGTATTTGGACACCAGGTAACTCTAAATTCCAAATTATCTGCAAATCCTTGTTGTGGAAGTCCAGAGGGTTGTCACTGGAAATGAAGAATGATTTTGTGTTTTAAGACATTCAGATGGGACTCAGCAGCTCTGGGATCAGTCCCTGGCTCTGCTGCAGTGTATAATTTGGGGCAAGTCACATTGGGTCTGCCTACACTGCAACTAGACACCTGTGGCTGGCCTGTGCCAGCTGCCTTTGGCTTTGGGCTAAGGGGCTGTTTAACTGTGGTGTAGACATAAGGCTTTGTGCTGCAGCTTGAACTCTGGGATCATCCCACCTTGCAGAGTTCCCGAGTCGGGGCTCCAGCCTGAGTTGAACATCTACACTGCAATTGCACAGCTCCTTAGCCCGAGTCAGCTGGCACTGGCCAGCCGTGGGTTTTTAATTGCAGCATAGACATGCCCTTAATCTCTCTGTGCCTCAGTTCCCTACCTGTACTGCTGGGGTAGTAATACTTCCTCTGTCTGCCTTGTCTATTTGCTTTGTACTGTCCATGGGGTAGGAACTCTCGATGCTAATTATAATGGTTAGGCTGCTTCGTGTGCTGAGACGGCGGCTTGTCATGCTGACCAATATTGTCATATTGTTTGCTGGTGTTCCCTTGTCGATCTGTCTGTATCCAGCTGTTGTCTTGTACATGGATTACAAACTTTTGGGGGCAGGGACTGTCTTTTTGTTCTGTGTTTGGTACAGCGCATAGACCAATGGGTCCTGCTCCCTGACTGGTGCTCCTAGGTGCAACAGAGATAATGTGGATGCACACTGTCTAGAACAACGAAGCCTCGACCTCAGGTGAAAGCAGCAAAGCATCCCGTGGCACCTTCTAACAGACGTTAGTCTGTAAGGTGCCACAGGACTCTTTGCTGCTTTTACAGATCTAGACTAACACGGCTACACCTCTGATACTTGACCTCAGATGAGGCGCTCTAGGTGCTACGGTAAATAATATATAATACTTTGTTACATTATGTTGAAGTGGAAAAGAAAAAAAAAATTAACCTGGTGCTAGGGACTCTGGCAACTGAAAGCAGCAAAGATTTCTCAGCAGTGTGTATCCATCCCTTAAACTATCTATCATGGGAAGAACTGGCAGCCTGGGAGCTTTATTTCATTTGTGTGGTCACCTTACGTCTCATGCTCCCAACATGATCTCATGTCATAGAAAACCATGTCGCTGGACAGGGTTGCACTTTTGGGCTGTGAGTCATTCTGAGAGAGTCAATCCACAGACTCTTGCTCCGTATTTTCTACCCTGTAGCCCGTTAACACAATCATTTTGAGGGAAATAGATTAAATTGCATCTGCCAAAAACTCATATCAGAACTATTCAGTGTTTTATGTTGTATTAATGTTTAAATAAAGAAGGAAATAGAAGCCAGTAAAAGCACCCAGAATCTCATAGACATCTCCTTCACACCTCCTCAGTCCGCATTTCAAACCTATGATGCATATTTGAATGTGTGCAGCATTGTTGTAGCTGTGTTTGTCCCAGGATATTAGAGAGACAAGATGGGCAAGGTAATATTTTTATTGGACTAGTTTCTGTTGGTAAAAGAGACAAGTTTTTGAGCTATACAGAGCTCTTCTTCAGTTCTGGGAAAGGTAACCAGAGTGTCACAGCTAAAGACAAGGTGGAATAGATTGTTAAGCATAAGGAGTTAACACGTTCTAAGAAACCATTTAGGTGAAGTGGCCAGTTAACATCCCTGTCGTCATAAGACAAAAATAGGAGGTTAGGGGTTACAGATTGTTATAATGAGCTGTAAATTCAGTGTCTTTATTAAGCCCAGGATATTTAGTGTCTAGCAAAGATATGAATTTAAGCTCCTAGGCTCATCTTTTGAAGGTATGTGCAGGTTTGCTTTGAGGATGAGGACTGAGAAATTAGATATGGAGTGATTTGCTTTGAGTGTTCGCCCACAAGTGATGTAGTATTTTTGTTTATCACTTTTCTGTGAGTTCATTGGAGAGTGTAGTGTGTGCTTGGTCTCACCCACACAATTGTTGTTGGGGGCATTTAATGCGCTGGATGAGGTATAAGCAGCAGAGAATCCTGTGGCACCTTATAGACTAACAGACGTTTGGAGCGTGAGCTTTCGTGGGTGAATACCCACTTCGTCAGAGGCAGGTATGGATGAGGTATGTTGTGATAGGCATATGTAGGACCACAGATCTTGAAAGCGGTGTTGTGAGGGGTGTTGATCATCCTAGTAGTGGAGATATGCTACAGGTTTTGCCTCTGTTTTGGTAGGGTCCGGGGCCACTTTGAGTTGGTATGTCTTGGTTTGTGTGGAGCTTGTGTCTTATGATAAACTTGGAGAGGTTATTTGAAGGTATTTTTTCCCCCAAAAGAATACAGTCAAATCCTTCTCAAGATGCTCATTGCTAAGTACTCATATAGTGTCTGTCCCAAAGATATTAGGGGATCTCTGATTCAATGGGTATTTCATAAATTCATAGAGTTTAAGGCCACAAGGGATTGTTAGATCATCTACTCTGATTGCCTGGATATCAGTGGCCACTAAGTTTCACCCAGTCACACTCTACACTGAGCCCAGAACCTTGGGTTAGACCAAAGCATTTCAGTCCTCAGGAGACTAAACTGTTGTGTGCCACTGGCAGAGAACAGGAGAGGCCGAGGTGCTACCAATGGCAGGGAACTGACTAAGTGAGACATACCCAGATTATCGCAACAGGTGAACCACACCCAGGCTGCAAAAGAAGGTGAGCCGCCAAGTTCCCTGCCATTTTGATGGGGGAGGGGGAGGAGATTCCTCCCCAACCCCAATCTGGCGATAAATTTGACCCTGAGCATATGAGCAATGCACATCAGCCCAGACATCTAGAAAGAAGATTCTCTATGCCACTTCAGTCCACATCCCCCTCTGCTGGCTGCTCTATACAGGAGGATAAGCACTTACTACTGTTACCAACTAGTGGAGTTACTCCTTTAGCTTACACCCCCTTTATTTTTAGCACTGAAAGTCTTGGGTTCAATTCCTGCTAGTGACCCAAAGTTTGGACTTTAAATCAAAAAGAGGGGCACGTCTAAGGCCATGTCTACACTACCCGCCGGATTGGCAGGTAGCAATCGATCTATTGGGGATCGATTTATTGTGTCTCATCTAGATGCGATAAATCAATCCCCGAATCGACGCCCGTACTCCACCTCGGAAGGAGGAGTAAATGAAATTGACGGGGGAGCTGCTGCGGTCTACTTGCTGCTGTGAGGACAGCCAGGTAAGTTGAACTAAGATCACGTAGCTGAAGTTGCGTATCTTAGATCGATTCCCCCTCCTCCCAGTGTAGACCAGCCCTGAGATGGCAGTGTGACAAGCCTGGAGTTGGGGATAATATAGTTGTCTTTCCCTATCATACTTATTGCTTCTTTTGGATATCCCTGTGACTGATTTGGCTCACTCGTGTGCATACGGAATATTGCTAGGGACTTCTTGAACTAAAACCATAGAAATGTAGGGCTGGAAAGGACTTTGAGATGCCAGTTCCCTTCACTGGAGCAGGACCAAGTACACCTACACCATCCCGGACAGGTGCTTGTCTAACCAGTTCTTAAAAACCTCCAATGACGGGGATTTCACAACTTCCGTTATTTCAGCCTTTAACTACTCATAGAGTTAGAAAGTTTCCCCTAATATCCAACCTAAATCTCCCTTGCTGCAGTTTAAGCCCATTACTTCTTGTTCTACATTTAGGGGACGTGGAGAACAATTGATCACCACCCTCTTGATAACAGCCCTTAACATATCTGAAGACCGTCAGTCGTCTTTTCTCAAGACTAAATGTGCCCCTTTTTTCAGCCTTTCCGCAGAGGTCAGGTTTTCTAACCCTTTAGCATTTTTGTTGCTTTCCTTTGCTCTCTCTCCAATTTGTCCACATCTTCCTTAAGGTGTAGCACCCATAACTGGACTTACTACCCCAGCTGAGGCCTCATTAGTGCCAAGAAGAGCAGAACAAGTCCCTTTCGTGTCTTGCATACAACACTCCTATTAATAAACTCCACAATGACATTCATCTTTTTCACAGCTGCATCACATTGCTGAGACGTATTCAATTTGTGAATACGCTGACCCCAGATCCTTCTCAGCAGTACTACCGCCTCGCCAGTTATTCACCTTTTGGTAGTTGTGCGTTTGATTTTTCCTTCTGAAGTAGAGCACTTTGTACTGGTCTTTACTGAATTTCATCTTGTTGATTCCCGACCAATTCGCCAATTTGTCAAGGTTATTTTGAATTCTAATCCTGTCTTCAAAGTTCTTGCAACCACTTCCAGGTTGGCATCGCCTTCATATGTTATAAGAGTGCGCTCCACTCCAACGAAAACACTGAATAGAAATGGCAGAGAACAATGCGTGTTTCTTAACTGCAAGTACATGTTGTAATTTATAGTTGCGTAATGTGATCCTAGTGCGAGGGGTGGGGACCGCCGTAGCAGTGAGGATTTGATCTCTTGCTGACTGGGTTTTGTTTTTTCATGTGGGGTGGCATTTGCTCTTGCTTTGTTATTTTTGGGCGAGTAGTGTTTATAAGCTTTGTCAAAGCACCTAGAGCCTTGGGCAAGTGCTTTGAGGTATCTAAATCTAAATAAAAACCAAATGAAGAGGTTTATGTAATGCCCACATCTACTTAGAGAGGCAGTATGGTCCTATTGATGTCAATGGGAGTTGGGCACACATTTGCTTTCTGAAAACCCCGCTAGGTATCTGTCTGTATCTTTAGGTGCCTAGATATCTTTAAAAATCTGGCCTTTTATTCTCTTTGTGCCTCAGCTGCCCACCTGCATAATGGGGATAATAGCAAATCACTTAAGGCTTGTCTGGCCTGAAAGTCTAATTAAACTGCCATAGTTATATTACTCTCACGCCCCGTGTGGGCACTCTTATTCCAGAATAAGGCTGCCTTTGAGCAGCTTTGCTTAAACCTACAGAATGGGGGAGCTGTCTCCTGGAAATCAGCGACTCTGAAAGGATTTAGGGGTTATAGTGGACAAGCCATGAAACGTGAGATCCCAGGACGATGCTGTGGCAAAAAGGGCCAGTGAGGTTCTTGGCTGTATAACCAGGAATAGGAGTATTCTGTACATGGCATTGGTGAGAGCAGTTCTAGAGTGGCTCCTGACTGTGAATGTCAGTCTCAGGGGCAAACAGTTACAAACCCCAATGTGGGTTCTCTGGTTAGATTTCATCAGCTAAATATCAAATGTGAACTCCTCAAGCACTGAAACAGCCTTAACATGGAGTCACAGACAGCGCCCTTGGGCACCTCTCTTGCTGCCCCGACAAGCCTTACACCAAAAAAAATCACAGTAATATTCAGGTTACTCCCAGTCTCAAAGGACCAGTCACTTAACCCACGTCAATTGCCCCTTAGCTCTCACACCAAAGACAATGTTTGTAGTCAAGCTGGTAATAAACTAACTAAAGGTTTATTAACTAGGGGAAAGAAATAAGAATTATTTTCAAGGTTAGAGCCGGTCAACATACACACACAACTGTTACAGTCTTAGGCTACGTCTACACTGCAGAGTTTGGTCGCCAAAAGTTATGCCATTTTAATTAAAGTGCTGTTGCATGTCCACACTATGCTCCTTGTGCCAGCAGAGCGCGTTCACACTAGCAGCTCTTGCATTGACTCAGAGAGCAGTGGGAAGTGTTTGCAATGCCTCATGGGGCAGGTACAGCGTCACACAATGCAAGTTTTTCAATCCCATTGTGCTTTGGGCGTCCCACTAGATTGCCAACTGCTTTTTAACTGAAGTGTATGTGGAGGAGGGAAGGAGTGTGTGTGACAAGTTGTGTGTGTGTGGGGGGGGCAGACAGTGTGTGTGTTGGGGAAATGTGTGTGTCGACACGCTGTCTTGTAATTCAGACAGCTGCCAGAAGCAACCAGTCCTGGGGGAGGAGGGTACCCCTGACATCAGCTCCAGGCTCTGCACAGCACAGCAGTGTGTGTCTCTCTCTCTCTTTCTCTCTCTCTCACACACACACACACACACACACACACACACACACACACACGTCCTTGCCTGCCTCTGTGTTCGTAGTGTGGGAGAGAGCAGGAGCGTTCCATGTTAATGGTTGGCTCCTGTTTGCGTGGAGAGGAGCAGTTGCTGAGTTCAAATCAGTACACAGAACGGTCACAGCAGGCATTGTGGGATACTGGGGGAGGCCAGTTCTGGTGGCCTAATGAATGGGAGTGTCTGCATTGATACTTTGTTGTTTTAACTTTGCTGCAAAAGACTTTATGCCTCTCATTTTATTTTTTATTGCTGGGGACTTCTTGAACTAAAATCATAGAAATGTAGGGCTGGAAAGGACTTTGAGATGCCAGTTCCCTTCACTGGAGCAGGACCAAGTACACCTACACCATCCCGGACAGGTGCTTGTCTAACCAGTTCTTAAAAACCTCCAATGACGGGGATTGCACAACCTCCGTTATTTCAGCCTTTAACTACTCATAGAGTTAGAAAGTTTCCCCTAATATCCAACCTAAATCTCCCTTGCTGCAGTTTAAGCCCATTACTTCTTGTTCTACATTTAGGGGACATGGAGAACAATTGATCACCACCCTCTTGATAACAGCCCTTAACATATTTGAAGACCGTCAGTCGTCTTTTCTCAAGACTAAACATGCCCCTTTTTTCAGCCTTTCCGCAGAGGTCAGGTTTTCTAACCCTTTAGCATTTTTGTTGCTCTCCTTTGCTCTCTCTCCAATTTGTCCACATCTTCCTTAAGGTGTAGCACCCATAACTGGACTTACTACCCCAGCTGAAGCCTCATTAGTGCCAAGAAAAGCAGGACAATTTCCTTTTGTGTCTTGCATACAACACTCCTATTAATAAACCCCACAATGACATTCATCTTTTTCACAGCTGCATCACATTGCTGAGACGTATTCAATTTGTGATCTACGCTGACCCCAGATCCTTCTCAGCAATACTACTGCCTCGCCAGTTATTCACCTTTTGGTAGTTGTGTGCTTGTTTGTTTTTGTTTTTTGTTTTTATTTTGTCATTGAAACTGAAGAGTTTGTCACCAAAAGTGGCATTGCGGTGTGTCCAAAGCTGCCTTTTGGAGACAAAACTCTGCCGTGTAGACAAGGCCTTAGATTCCAAAAAACAATAGAAGCTGCTGTAATGTGCAAGCTGTGTGAGTCCTTTAGGGCTAACGCATGCTAAACAGCCAGGGATCCCTTGCTTATGCTTAGAAGTCTTGCCTTCTCCCTGAAGTCCAAGCAGCACAAGGATAATTTCTTCTTGACTGGGATTTTTATTCCCTTTCCCCAGAGCTCAAGCCGATGGGATGAGCGTTTGTGCACATCTCCTCTTCATTGATGTGGAGGGAGCAATCAACAGAATCTTTTGTCCACTGCTGGTCCCCAATGGCTTGTTTGATGTCTATAGGCCTTCTTTTGTTGGGCAGGAGATGACATCTCTTGTGGCAAACTAATATTTTCACACTTGGTAATGCTTCTCTCATGACTGCAAGGGTTTCCAGTTTCATTGCAAACACTTTTATAGTTAAATAGAAAACATTTAAATAGTACCTTATAACATGGGGTACAAAGACTATAAATGAGATTAATTCATGCAGCAACTTACAAGCATTTCAGAGTCTAAACACATTTTTTATAAATCAAATACCATTTTAACAACACTGACACACGGGTCAGATGGTCTGGATTCCAGCTATACCTTTGTCAGTGTTCAGAGGCCCAGGGGCCTTCACATGAGCAGGCACCTGATCTGCCAAGATCACAAATACTGTGTACAGTTCTAGTGTCCACGATTTAAAGAGAACATTGAAAAATTGGAAAGGATAAAGAAAAGAGCCACAAAAATGACTGGAGGCTTAGAGAAAATTCTTTTTGTGACAGACTTTGTGCTCAGTGTGTTGTATTTATCAAAAAGAAGCTTGAAAAATGGCTTGATTAGTGTCAAAGTACCTTCACAGGGAGAAAATACCAGGGACGAAAGAGCTCTGTAGTCAAGTAGAGAAAGGCAGCACAAGAACTGGCTGGAGGTTGAAGCCAGACAAATTCAAACTAGAAATTACGCACACCTTTTTAACCGTGTGGTTGAATCGCCACTGAAACAGACTACCACAGGAAGTGGTGAATTCCCCATGTATGGTGACCGGATGCCTTTCTGGAAGATGTTCTTTGGCCAACCCCAAGATATGCTTTAGTCAAACCTACCAGTTACTGAGCTCAATGCTGGGCTGCCTGGGTGAAGTGGAATGGCCTGTGCTCTACAGGAGGTCAGGTTTAATGATCTAATGGTCCCTTCTGGCCTTAGTCTACAAAATTGACAAGACAAAAGCAGGAGGGAAAAGAGAGGCACGGGGAGATGAAGGGACTTGCTCCAGGTCACACACCAGTTAAATGGGAGAGTTGGAACCAGAAACCAGCTTACGTGACTCACAGGGCGGCACTCTGAGCTCAAGGCTATGCTGCCTCTTGAGCCATCTCTGCCTGTGTAGATCTGCTTGCAGGATTGGGGCCTATGAGATCATTTCTTTTCCTGACTAGATATCCCTTTTTTCTGTTGCTCTTTTGGTCTAGTTCTGTACTCCCCTCTAACCATCCAGTGTTACGTGCTTTAGCACTTTTAAATAATCTTTGTGAGAGAGATGGGTAGAATGAATGGTGACATTTCAGCCAAGTGACTCCCACAAAAAGGGATCGGAGCAGAAGGAGGAGCCTTATGTGTGAAGAGTAATACCATGCAGGTTTGGTGCGTAAAGGAGATGACAGATCTCCTTTATACAGAGGCGTGCAGGAACATGACACACATCAAATGTCCTTGGTGACTCAGATTTTTATGGCCAGAAAGGACCATTATGATCACCTTGGCTGGCTTGTTTGGGCAGCTTATTTCCCTCTTCTTCAATTGATTGGGGGGGTCAGTTGAGGGGAAAAGAAGGGAAATATTGGCCCTAATCCACAGCTGGTATAAAGTGACACCACTCTCGTTCTGTCCTTACAAGCCCACCGAACTGAGAGTCAGTGGGATTGTGCGTAAGTGTGAGCAGCATCTGTGTAATGAATGCCCACGTGCATCTTGGGAGACATACTTTTTTGACAGATACTTGTCATCACAGCCACACCACCTTCCTTGCCAGATGCTCTGTGCTTCTAGCCTGTTGGCAATGTGTAGGCTGCCCAGGCAGATCCATCTCGGTTCACAATTATCCTTGTATCATATTCCTTGGCAGGGTTTTATCCCTATTATTACAGTAGTTTTGTGCTTTCCCAATTAGTTCTTCAGTTCCTGTAAAATGGGATCTTTGGCCTTCACCCATGTACCAGCTCAGGTGTTTGGTTATTTTCCATGCCCTGGAAAAGTCGGCTGAAGTTGAGTAAAAACCATTTTTATCCAACTTCTTCAGTAAGTCAAACAGAATATGCTGCCTCTGAATAACAGTGGACAGTGCCTCCTGTCTGTTTCTTTAAAAGCATCCTGGAATAACTCTAGAACTCATGCAAAGGTATTGCAGCCAGATTTCCATTTAAAACATCAGTGCAGTGTGGATGTGGAGATGGTTTCAGTGGATGTTGCACAGACACCCACTGCAGTGCTCTTGCCCTCTCTAATCCCCCAGCAATAACAGCGGTTTCTAAAAGAGGGTCATTTCCTATGTTCCAAACAAGGTGGAAATGCCTAGCTAAACTCTGTTTTAAAGATTCCTTCTGGAGGTGCAGCTGGATATAGTTGCCAGCTCTTCCTATCCAAAATTGTCACATAATATTATTGTGCAACATTACATTGTCTAGGACCACCCCAAAGGTGGCTGCATTTTGGTGGTTAGTGATGTAATTACTCTGTGTCCATGTGCTTATAAAGGATACACATGTTCTGGAAGAATGAGACTAGTAGAATTCTGTTATATGTAGCAAGCTCCTGGTGCAGTGTTCTTAGCTCTGCTACAGGGGTATCTATTAGCATGTGTCAGATTATAATTGCTTCTCTGAGCAGGTTGTTTATTTCTATGATGTATCTAGGCCAAGGAACTGCTTTCCTGATTGCTGTACCACCTCCCAGCTCTCATTCCAAATCCTCAGCACACAGACATGTACAGAACACTTACACATTGTGCTGGCTAGTGAAGAACTGGTAGACTCCATAAGCAGCAATTAAAAATGACACACATTCTCCCTTGATAGTATGGACTCCATCAGGAAATGATTAACTTCCTTTATACATATTTATGTTTTTAAAAATATTGCTACCACCTGATGCTTTTGGCTTCAGGTTTTGTTGTAGTTTGTTGTTTGTTTTTTGTTTTGCTCTTAAGAGGAAGAAAACCCTGTTAATTCCCAAGATCTTGAAGAAATGTCAAATAAAACATGCTGAACAATTATTCAATCTGGTAGTAAGCAGTAAAACAATCTTCCTGGAGAGGCGTCGAACAAAGGTTTCCCCCGATACATGTAGACTATTAGGAGTCTTCAGTGTTCTGGTTCTAATTAAATTGCTGCATCATCTCTAAGCATCTAAGGATATCTTGTGGGAAGTGATGTGCAATGTACAATTCTGCAAATCCACCTGATGTGCAGGTATTTTGGACTTATTTCTGTATTTTATCAGAGCCCCTCAATTTTGAGAGCTTCTTGGTTGCTTCCATCACTCTCCTGATCATTTCCAGCTTCCCTGTATCTCTGGATCATTTACCCTGAAGACTCCTCTGAACTGGGGGAGCTGCCTTCCACGTCGAACAACAGGATGACATCCATGCTGGTGGAATGCTGACTGAACTTCACTGCCAGCTTGAGCATAGTCCCAGCGAGCCCGGTGTACACCTCTCCCTCCCAGATCTTGCTGCGAGTTGGCTGCAGTTCAGTCCTGGATTGCCCGACCACGAGAGCTCTGTAGGCTTTTGGCAGCTTGACTCTGAACCTGATCCAGCTTCGTTCCTGGAGTACTCCTGTCCTGGGCTGTAGCAAGATGCAGCCTCTCCTCCATGTGCTGTACACTCGGGGGAATGGAAGCCACCGTGGTTCGGAAGAGCAGCGGACAACGTAGTCGCAGACGTGCGCAAAGTCCTTGTGGTCCTGGTTCCTGCTGAAGATCCCTACTTTGTAGAGGCCTGATTCAGGAAGCAGGATACAGATGCTGACCTTGTTTCCCAGATGGGTGAGCAGGACATATCTCTCCATGGGGTACTTGGTGTTGGTGACCTTGTCCTTACTCAGGATGGCGGACACTTCGGTGTCCGCCTGGGTGTGGAACGTGATGTTGCACTTACCCTGGTTGGTGTTGATGATGGGGGCAGGGTGGCTGGGGTTAGAAAAGCCCCTACAGCCGGTGTTGATCCCTGTCCCACAGTGCATGCTGAGGCCAGAGGGGAAGAGCTCGTTCTGGTTGATGGGACCAGAGCAACAAATGAGGAAGTTGGCTGCATTTTTGAACAGGTCACCTCCTAAATCTTTCACAAACACTGAGAGCCTGTAGTAACCTAGAAAAGGACACAGCACGTGGCAACTCAGCTTCTCCTCCTCTGCTTGAGAGGCCAGGCACTTCGTGCTCAGGGAGGTGTCTAGATCTTTATTCACCAGCTGGTACGTGGCCAGCAAGGGTCTAGATGTCTGTAGCATCAACAGCAGAGTTCCTGTTGCAACAACAATCAGGTCTTCTCCGCAGCTGCACTCCTCGATCCCAAAGTCTTTCCCCTTCGGATGGAGGCCCCAGAAATGAAAGGGGTTTTCAGGCAGTTCTTTCTTATGGGACTCCAGGCACTTGATCTGATAGGAACACACCCAGCTATAGGGGTTCTGAGCATCTGACGGGCGTGCAAAGACCATCAGCTCAAACAAGCCCTCAGTAGGGGGGAAAACTTTGAGAGTCATGCTCTTCTCAGACACCGTCAGCATCCCGTGAGTCGTGCCTAACACTTCTTGGCTAACGTCGCCACAGAGCTTGGAGAGATGGTAGCTAAATTCTGCTGGATGTGTACTCCTCAGAGATACCGTTGCTTCCCCGTGTTCTGTAGGAAGGGGAAGGGGTGAAACACTTAAGATCACAGTTCGGTGTGAGCATCCTAGTAAACTTAATTCTCAGTCTAAAGCCTCTCTCTTTAGTAACATCAGTAAAACCCAGGTTCGCAGACAAAATAGGAAGCATAGTGGATATATACCACTGGACTGGGAGTCAGGAAATCTGGGTTCTACACCCAGCCCTTACTGAGCAGCTGAGTGGCCAGAAGTGAGTCACTTCTCCTAGTGCCCTGTCTCCACACCAGTTAGATGGGAGGGACGAAATCCCCTCTCCCCTGTAAAGCACTTCAAGGTCTACACATGGAAAGTGCTTTTAGCATTATTATTAGGTTGCTTTCCTGAGTGCCCATTGTTAATTATTAGACTTACGTGATAAACCCCATGTCCCATCCAGAGCATTACTTTTACAGTAGCTCTCCCACTGGTTGCAGGAATTGGAGGTGCAGATCTGATGTGCTGCTATCATAGCAGCTGGGAAGCTCAGAGGATTTCAGCACAGCTGGGAGAAAATCCTACAGCAGTCAGCCAGACTGTCATCAGACAAGTCCCCCCACCCCTTTTTTTGGAGGAGGGGTAGTCACCTTAAATAGAAATATTCAGTGCGCTGTTGTCTGGGAGGCAGCTCTCAACCAGCAGGAGGGGAAATGCAGGGGTTTCACAGACCGTATCTAATGAATGACCTGGGTAAGGTTTGTTCTGATTATATAGCTTACAGCTCAGCTGCACAGCACAGAGGAGTTGTGCAGACTTGTTAGATTTACACCTCTGCGTCCCTTACTTTTCCTTTTCTGAGTCTTTCTTGTTTGGCTTTTTAACTTTCTTTTGACATGCATACGTGTGCATATCTTGTATTTTAAGGCAGAGGCAGGATATCTTTTAAAAGAAAATGTTATTAATGCAAGAAAGATCTTCAGGAGGATGGATAGTGTGTGTGTTTGTACAGCACCTAGCACCATGGAATACTTGTCCATGCTGGGGCTCCAAGGCACTACTGCAATACAAACATACTATTATAGCTACCAAGGCAGCTGGGATATCTGTGAGGTGCTTGAAACATCTTGGATGCTTTCCTTGAACACAGGAACAGGGTTAAGCAGCAAAGTTGTGTGTGAATGTTCCTTTTGGTTGTGCGAGGGGAAGGGTAGGGTATAGAGTATTCCCAGCTGCTGGCATTTTTAATCTTTGGGTGGATTTACATATGCCCATGGGCAGCCTCAGTTTTCTGTGGAAACACTGGGCCTGCCTGATGCACTAGACTAGACCACTAAGAACATCCTGGCTGTTGCATGATGCAATCTACTTTTCTGGTGGAGTGTCCATGTTTGGTGAAGGTGATTTTAAGTCTGTTAAGGAGCATGAACAAATGGATATAAACTGGACACTAGAAAGTTTAGACTTGAAATTAGACAAAGGTTTCTAACCATTAGAGGAGTGAAGTTCTGGAACAGCCTTCCAAGGGGAGTAGTGGGGGCAAAAGACATGTCTGG